>NC_138154.1:4069280-4416780 GCF_964199315.1 Orbicella franksi | reverse complement strand
AGACGGTACAACTCCCTTCTTCTCTAAGCCTCTATGGCAGGTTGTGTGACATTCTTTAAATTCTTTTTTCAGACAATCCCGGACAAAAAAGTTGGGACAGCAAGCGAGTTCTCCCCTCCCCCCACTTACAATGTTGATAATCGGGTGATTTTTTCCCTTTTTGTTGGAAAAACGCTATATTTCCAACATTGATTAGGGGGGATGGGGGATACGTGATCTAGCTCAAGTGTCCCAACTACTTTTGGCCGGGATTGTAGTTCTGAATATTCAAATTATTATGCCGTGCATTAATAAAATGGGCACTGCAAGTACATGTCGCAAAAGACAATAGCATTGTGGGTGTTAAGTAGTGAAATTACTTAGTTTCCTAGAGGAATTTATGTTAAGTGTCAGGCATTTGTGCAGCAAAGGACTGGACATCCTGCTAGATGTCATATGACATAAGCAAAAACCATGTACTAGAGAATCGAACGATAAAAAGTTGTGAAGAGATAATCTTATGTTCAGTTGGCAAAGAATACATGTGGAAAACCTAAAACCATGTGGATATTCTATG
Source organism: Orbicella franksi (assembly GCF_964199315.1). NCBI lineage: Eukaryota > Metazoa > Cnidaria > Anthozoa > Scleractinia > Merulinidae > Orbicella > Orbicella franksi. Next base: position 4,416,224 of record NC_138154.1, on the reverse strand, counting down.
TAACATGGGCAATGTCTAACAGCTTATTTATGCCGCTTAAGACTGTAGGCAGTCAAAATATAAGTGTGCTATGAAATTATGTAGTTTGTCTTCATTTTTGATAGTATACATTTGTGAATGTTCATAAAGATCATTTATGAGTGGCTAGTGTTTGTGAAGTTTTAGTATATAAAAAGTATACTCCCTGAAAGTATTGATCATTATGAGAAACGATACAAATGTATACTTCTGAAGTATAGTTTTCGAGATCAATATCAGCATGTAGGCGAATGACCTTATATAAAAATAACTATATAAAATAGGTCTGCCATGCGTACTGGGGTCTTATGCTTAGTTTTATTCCTTTCAGTTGGAATGCTATTTTCAAATATCAGAACCTGGGCGTTGAATTGCTACAAGTGAGAAGGTAGACGTAACAAGTGGTTACAATTTTTAAGTGGGAAATGTATGGCAGAATACTGTTTACTTAATTACTTTATCCTCTAATAATAATTATCTATTTAGCTCTTAGTCCTAATGGGACATAACACAACAACAATCTCTCGATTTAGCCCTGTTTTGTACAGCATGTTTTGCCTTGTCCCATGTGAGTTTTAACTCTCTGAACTCAGCACTGTTTACACCTGTCAAGTGAACTTGTACATTTAGTGTCAAAAGGTTTTGCTGCTGTAATGACTAAGCCTATTTAAAAACATGACAACATCAACAACTGAGTACCGCAAGGTTGTCAGTTGTTTTTAGAGTAGGGGGTTCCATCTAAAATGTAGGCAGATAAGGTTTGGGAGAAAAACATGCCACGAAGCGGCTGGACAAATTAAGATGTGCACTGTGCATTGTTCGGGGAGAGTATGGGAGGGAGTCACCCCCTCCCACTGGGAAGATTTTGAAAAGTAATTCCCTGAGATACAATGTGGGGCTTCTTTTAGCAAACATTGTGTACATTTGTTGTTGATTTTGCCACTCTTAATTATTGTTATTATCCAATCCAGTGTTCGTATGACACAGCAAAAAGGTTAAGATTGACTTACTCAAGCAAATCGCTCCAAAAACAAACAACTAGAAGATTTCAATAATAGGAAATTTTTTATTTAAGTTTTGCCTGCCTTACTAGTGTTTTGTTTTTTCTCGATACAACGTAAATTACACTTGCACTGTTACTTTGCACATTGTATCCCTAAATTGGCTGCCTGTTAATCACAGACTTTACTTGAACAATGCCATAATGATCTTTAAAAGTGCTAATAAACTCTTCCCTGAGTACTTTATTGAGAAATTTCCTCAGCACTCACAAATTCACACTAGAGATATTAAACGACGCGGTCAACCGAACATTTCAAGGTGCCACTGAACCAACGGACAGCGGTCCTTCACCTACCGTGGGGCTAGGCTCTGGAATAATATAAGATCTTCAGACTCTGTCATCGTTTTTAGTAAAAGAATTGTTTACCTACTCTTTTCTGATACATCTATGAATTTCTAAAAAGTAAATCCAATCCATTGTATGTCACTAAGTTTTAGTTATTTGGTTATCTTTTTAGTTACAGTCAACTCCTGATAACTCGAACCTTCAGGGGAAATAGTAAAATGTTTGACTTATCGGTTGTTTGAGTTATCGAGGGTTAAATTATATAGAAAATGGTCTGAAGGGAAATGAAAATTACTTCGAGTTAGCGGGGATTTGAGTTAGCGAGGGTTCGAGTTGTCAGGGGTCAACTGTATTTCAGTATGATAGTTATGTAGTCTTGTAACTGAAAAACCCTTGCAGGGATTTGCAATAAAGTATGTATCATATTTGCACATATTGTATCTCTACTGTTTTGTATTTTGTGCATAAGAAGGCAATCAAAAATACCTTTTCGTCTTGGACTTACTTCACAAAGTGCACTATTGTACAATTTTCTTTGTTAAAAACTTAAAAGCCCAGTGAGAATAAAATCTCATCAACAGCCTACAAAAAGAAATTGCCATTTTACTACAGCAGGAGCTTCCTGAGACCACAGTCAGAAGCGATGTCTTGTCTGGCAGATAAATTTGCAATTATGCACACAGAAATCATGGCTTTGAAACGTTTGATATTTTGGCACTTTCTTGTCTTTATCTCACATAAAATTTAATTTGCAAATAACATTTCACATTTCTTTCATATTTTAACCTCATGCTCGCAATTTTAGGCTTCTTTTAATAGTGAACGTATTTGACATGCATGCGTTAACTGATAACCATCTCGTCAGGACTTTACCTCTAAATTAAATATTCTGTGTTTACCCGCTGATTGACATGGTTGTATTGTATCATTTTTGTATGTTTATAAATTTAGAAAATTAGTATATCACTTCAAAAAATACAAAGGAGTATATTTATTTCCATTAAAGTAAGGGATAGTGTAGACTGAAGTAATTTTGCAGTGTTATGACGGATAAGCCAGTTTCCTGCCGACGGCCTTAGATGTTACAGGCTGTAATACTTGTGTAAATAAATATACTTCTCTCATTACAGTAGCACTTAACTGGGGGGAAAAAACACTGAAGTCCTAGTTAATGCAGTGCCATTTGAACACTGAACGAAAACTCAACTTTTAATAGACTATTCCTGTATTTTCACTTCAGAAAATGATGCGCTGAGGTGTAAAACATTTTACGGCTAATTATAAATTAATCAGTTTGGATTTGTGTCAAGCACTTTTTCAGCAAATACTTTATTCCCTACAATCCAATTTGGGTTCAAACAAATTAATAACTGAACAATTTTATTTCCATTTTATTTCTCCGAGATCATGCTCAAGACTAACCTACTAACATTCGGAGTAGGCAGCGCAGGTTTCGAGAATGTGCTGATCGCCGGCTTATTTTGATAACCCTGTAACAGCTGGCTTGTGGTGTAACCTGCACCGGATTTCAAGCCAATGAATATGGGTTTGTGAAAGTGTATTAGCTTCAGTGCAATCCACACTAAACACAAGCCGAGTCTAGATATGTTGGTTTGTGTGTGTAAATAACTCCCATATCAATATCACCGAGGAAACTCCACTCAGCAGCACCTGAATGAAATAACAAAGAACAAACAAGGCAGGACAGTGCAGTTAATTTTTGAAATGAAAGAAAGAAAACCGATAATAAACAGCAAGACAGAGCAAATTTGAAATGGAAGATAACTTACCTTGAACAAATGCTACCAATTTGTGATGGAAAGCTCTGCAAAATTTTCCCAAAACAGGGAAAACAGCTGCAATTACATGACGAGAACACGCCAGAAGCAATGGCCAATGGAACAACTTGAAATTACTAGTACCCAGTCTACCTGGAAGACTATTTATGCTCTCGGAGATCTGTCATGTGTCATCTCGTCCTCAAAGTGACTGACAATCAAAATCTGCCTCTGACTTAGGGTCTGTATGCATTTCATGCACAAGACCCAAAAATTATACAAATTGCCTTATGTAACTCATGACTCCAGAATAGCTCTGTAACTTTATTCTTAAATCAGTTGAATTAACATCCGTAAATTGGCCGAATTAACAACCTTAAATTGGCCGAATTAAACCTTAAATCAGCTAAATTAAAAAACTTAAATCGGCCAAATTAACAACCTTAAATCGGCCAAATTAACAACCTTAAATTGGACAAATTAACAGCCATAAATCGGCCTAAATAAAAATCTTGAATCAGCCAAATTAAAAAACTTAAATTGGTCGAATTAACAACCTTAAATCAGTGGAATTGAAAACCTTAAATCGGCTATATTAAAAACCTTAATGAAACCAAAACTTAAGAAAAACTTAAGCTTACCTTCCACAAGGAGAGAAAGCAAGTGGAAACCGTCAAATTCTCTTGCAAAGAAAATAAGCTACGAGCTTAATTTCTCCCTTTTCTTAAAACACGATCCCACTTTCTGGCTTCAGTCTGGCTTTGTCTTCCCGGGTTTCTTGTATCAATTCTTTGGCCTTGCCGACCATGCTGTTGTGACCAATACATGACCACAGTGATAAATACCCCTACCAGCATTAGTCTACATGTGAGCAAAAGCAAATAGGCAAAAACAACATATTTACGAAAAAATAACACACGGCACCAAAATGGCCAACTTCAATCTTCGAGGTACTCAACAAACTTGTACCCAGGCTCTCCATTTATCAGACAAAAATGTACGCCTTGCTAGCCCCCCTCATCAAAAAACCTTCCTGATCTGTAGACTCTCTTGGTACAAAAAAACATACTTAGTTGGGAAGGTAGGAGAAAATTGTTTAATCCAGGTTTAATGAATAAATTAATCAGAATCGAGTGAGTGAGTGCCATTCAAACGCCTTCTAAGATCATGGATGCCATCACAGTAAAAAAGGGGGTATAGTCACGTCACAATAAAAAAGGGGTATATAGTCACATCATGTGAACATATCCACGGCTATTTAAAAAAGAGCATTACTCGCGCATTTGAACACCACCATTCCATTCAGTTGTAAAATTTGGCTTTGCGTCCGTTTACAGACAATGGAGATACAATTGGAGCAAAGTATTGTTTAAAAGTGGTGAAATGCTCTTTTCGTCAGTAAAGAGCAAAGGCTGCATTTGCATATCAACAGAGCGGGAAGTGTTTATTTGTATACTAAACACATGATTGCTAGCAATCCTTTACTGAGAATGTGTGTTCTAAACAACAAGTATCTGATGAACAAAACGCTCCCATCAGAATCGTCTTACCATTCAAAGACCACAAATCAGCGAATGCCGTAAGACAACAACTTGGTGATCTCAGTCAAAAGATTGATGCTGTTGTCCAGCCTGTTTACACAAGTCAGAAGATCAAAGGACAATTCAAACCAAAGGAACATAAACCTCCAATTGTGAATCAACAAAACGTTGTTTATTATTACAAGTGTGGTCTGTGTGATGCAGACCATGTCGGCTTCACAAGTTGACACCTACATCAACATGTGGAGGAACATAAGCGATCAACAATTGGCAACCACGTAAAGGATGAGCACGGAAAGGATCCAGAGACCATTGGAAGCAATTTCAGGATTTTGAAAAAATGTCAGAGTAAACTCGACTGTTTGATTTTTGAAATGCTTTTTATTTGTAAACTTCAACCAAAATTGAACAAACAGTGACTTGATCCATGCAAAGCTGTTTACTTAATTATTTTATATATGCATCTTTTAAATTGTTTTTATTGCTTTAACGTTTTCATTACTCATGCCGCAATTTTCTTGTATTGTTTCTATGTAAATATTTCAGCATTTAAGTCAGTGTCTCATTAGTGCTCTTATAAGTGATTGTATATATTTGGGCGCATGCAAAAATTTTACTTTTCAACTTGAAATGACTGTCAAGCGGACGAAGCATCCTTGCATTTTAACTTTTTTAGTGAAATCCGTTTCTAAAAATGTGTTGATTCCAAGATAGTGGAAGTCCAGAGATCTCATCTTGTTGGCCAATACTTTGGTTCTGCAACTCAAAAGACCAAGGCGAAGATTGTTGAAGCGTGTGGTGGGGTCCTTTTCACAGACAAGGTGTACAGGTTGATACCTGGTGGTGGTGGAAAGGATTTTGGCAAAATATCTTGAGAGAAGTGGCAGATCGTCTGATTCAGACAGCCGAACACTTGGGCAGAGTAGCTTCCCTGTCATCGGCGAATTCTGGACCTTCAAGTTTGCCTGCGACAAGCTCTGTCGTTGCTGCTGCAAGTGGCAATGTAATTTCAAATATTTCGTCCGCAAACAGATCACCACCAATCACTTTGTCCGCTGCTTCAGAACACACCACGTTATTTGGATACAGGCCTCCAGTTGCAGGCAATGTCAGAAGCCATGGTACCAGTGCCAGAGGTAGAGCTAGAGGTTGATCAAACTATAGCGCCCCGTACCATCTCCACCACCAAGGCCTATTACTATTATGCTTACACCTCATTACAACTTTTATGAATAGTTGCATGTTGAGCTAAGTTGCAATAAAAAAACTGGAATTTTACCGAACTAGTCAGCGACACAAACTTCTTGAAGTTATACACCTTTAACATTGACCAAACTCAATATTTCAACCAGGCACAACTTCCTGCACAATCAAGGCAATGCCTCAGAGAAGATATAAAGAGGATATCACATGTGACGTTGGATATAAATTCCAATTTTAAGTAAAAATTGTCTCAATATGAGAATAAAAATAAAATTCATAATGTCTTCAACAAGCCTTGAAGCCACCAGGTATTTCTTTGTTATTATACAGACAAACTGACTGTTTGCCCAAACAACAGTGAAAGAGCAGAAAATGACATCATCACCTTTGCTAGTGAGGACATGGACAATATGCCACTCGGGGGCTAAATGTAGATTGGTATGAATTTCACAAGTGATGTATTTGCATAAACGCAAAGTGTAGGAATAGTGGGGAGGACCCTGAACCACACAATGCCTTCTTCAAGTTTCTATAATTCTCCTAATATCTTAGATTCAAGTCATACATGTAACTCTGTAGATACTGGACTATATATTTACTTATATCTGTCCTTGGCTCATACATCTCCCTTGCCACGACAGAATCAGAGCCTCTCACGTGAAGAAGCCCCAAAATGTAAAGCTGCATGGGTGATCTGTTCCCAGCTGTCCTTATTCTGTGCCTTATGAACCCTTCTCTCCAAGTGTCAAGGTGCTGGTTAACACATGGTGCATAGGTGTAATGCAGACCATATAGGTGGAGCTGGTTAGCTGGGTCAATAATGCCATACTCTCCAAGATTATAAAAGAGGTGATAATGTATATAGCACTCCTTCAAATACATCTCGCCACAAACGTTTGATTCTTTGGTTATGCACACTTCTGCCTGTAATCATACTGCCTCTCCCAAGACCCCACTGTGGATGTTGAAGCATGTACAGAGACACTTCAACATTCTCACCTCTCCAGTCAGACCTAACCTTTGAGGGGAGTCCATATTCTGCCACCGCTTGTTGGAAAAGGCCAAGAACAGTAGCTGCGGTATTCCTTGTTCCAGCCCTGAGATATACAGGACATCTTGTGTATCCATCAACTCCACCCATGCACTACAATCATCCATCTAAAATTGAAAAATAAAAGAGTCCATACTTTGCTGTCTTTTCACGGATTCTATCCTCACTACCAACAACTAGTCTCCTTCATAGACGTTTTTGGGGGTGTCACGCAACACTTCTTTGAAGAGAGCGTTACTTGACATTCCCCACCCCCCCCCAAAAAAAATGGCTGCAAAGGAGACTAACCAACAACCACCTGCATTAAAAACTAGGCACAATAAATTCCATGTATAATCATAAGGTTCACGCATAAGGTTCACCTGATTAATTCATGATTCCCGTCTATGTGCCATAGTGCAAGTGGCCCACTAACACAGTACACAGCTCTTGGCATAAGAGATAGCCATATCATTGCAACTCCCTCCGGATCCGATCTTTGCATGCATTCTCGGACTCTCAGCTGGGGCACATTTATATTGTGCAACACTAGGTGTGATTGGACCCTCCGATATACCGCATTTGGAAAATCCCCATGAATGGATCTTACAATGTTATTGAGGTCTTCATCACTAATGGCTGTCCTCCTGTTGGTAATGGAAATATCATACTCCCGCATACGTCTTTTCATGGTACTCTCACTCACACCGAGGGCTCTGGACATGTCGGGTATGGTAATTTCATAATCGACAAGATATTGCAGCTGCTCCCATGGAATCTCAAACCTAGGACGCCCTACCGTTCTAGGCTGGTTTTCTACTGCTGGGTAGGAATGATGCCAATTCTGCTTTACCTCTGACAACATTCGCGTTACAGTGGCAAGTGAGGTTCAAACTGCATCAAACACCTGCATGTCGTCAGCAAGTCAAACCAAATGGTGCGAAATTTGTTCCAATTGGAACAGCACATAATCACCCACATCTTCACTTACTGAGTCCTGTTGAAGTCTTCTTGCAAGGTTGAATAATGTATGGCGAAGACTGCTCAAGAATTGCTCTTGTGCTGTCGATGCCATTTATAAACCCCCGGGAAAACTCTAACAGGTCCTGGCACTAGGTTGCCACTATAGGATCCAGGCCTGCGCGGAGAAGATGCCTGGTAGAATCGAGAAGTCAGAACACGCACATTTACAAATTTTGCAAATCACAATGTCGGCTCAGCAGCAGGGTATCATTATGAACTAAATTGCTTGTTAGGTGTTTGTATGGGATGTTTAGTTGAGAGTTCAAACTAAGTAATACGACATTTGGTAACTTATTACATTGAAAGTCAGAACATGCCGGACTTTAAAATTTGAGAGAAGTCAGGAAACACGGATAATTTTCTTCAAAGGCCAAAATATGCCGGATGTTATGATTTTAGTATTCAGGAAACGAGAAATGTATTGTTTCAAAGACAGGAAATAAGTGACATTTTATTTAGCAAGTAAGGAAAGGTGGAAAAGTTAGTTTTCAATTTTGACCCTGAAAATGCACAATACATATGAGAAGTCGGTTTTTTGCGACCGAGATCTTGGTTACCGGGATGAAAATTTTCCCATATGAACACTCCAGACCAGGTAATCGAGAAGAAACTTTTCAGACAAAATAGCTTCTCTTTTGCAACATAGTGGCCACTTTAGAAGTATGCCAATTAGCTTTATTAGTAAAGTTACAAGAGTCCACAAAGCTACGACAGCTGCGAACGATACAAGTTTATGTTTCACCATTTTGGTGGTGTTTCTTGGATTTCATGCTGGTAGGCCAGGCTGAAATTTCCCATATGAACAGAAAACAAAATTCGTCCCAGTAACCAAGCCGAGCACTCATCTCTTGAAAGCTCCGGAAACTTTTCAGGCCCTTAAAGCCTTTGTAATTTCTCCTCAGTCAAAAAGATTTCTGACAAATGCTAACCCGTCAAGATGGCTTTCAGTACCGTGGCAAGGTCCATTTTGATAGGCCAGCATGCCAGGTGTGGAAATTGGAGTAGGTAGATGCTCTCATTACAAGCTTGCGGTAAAATCGCCACCCACGAGAGGAGAGCAACCATGGTGTGCTATCTCTTGCCTCTGGCACAATTGTATGGAATGTTGGTAGTCAATGTTTTGTCTACATTCATTGGACCGATTGGCAATATGTTGGTGATTGTTACAGTCCTCACGAATCACACACTACAGATAATTTCCAACATTTGGCTGATGAGCCTGGCTGTTCCTGACCTCTTGGTAACAGCGCTGGGACAGCCAGTTTTTGTGGTCTTCCTGGGTTTGCAAATTGGTGGTGAATGCAATGCGATCTTGTCTTAAGTGTTTTGCCTGATTGTAAATATGTCATGTTCAGTGTCCATTCATTTGTGTTGCATAAGCGTGGATCGATGTCTGGTCATCAGTCGGCCACACAATTTCAGGACAATCAAAACAAAACAGCAATTCAAGATTAGGTTGGTCATGCTGTGAATGCTACCGGTATTATACGGAATCCTATGCCTAATGGTCAGCAAAAAAGGAACATCGTAGTTTTCAGTCATCGTGGTGGACCTTTGCTACACAATCATTATCTCATGTTACACTTTAATCATCTTGAAACCTTAAAAGCAACGCTCGGCAGCTCTAAAACACATTTGTGGTCCCTTAGGACAGAGGGTGGCTTTTAAACACATGAGAGAGCATCACCTGACCGTCACAATAGCTATTGTTGTCATTACCTTCACGATTTGTTGGTTTACTATAATGTATCTGCCAACTGCCTTCCCAGAGAATAACTTTGACGCTGCCAACAACTGGGCAGTCACGTCTCACTAGATATGCATACATAAATCATTAATATTTGATCGATTCCTCGAATCGTGAGTTCGGGACACCTGTGTTTTTTAACAAACATCTAAGTTATTGTTTTTAATGGAATAATTGAGTTAATTGCTGGAAATAACTGAACAAAACAGAACTCACAAAAATTTTTCCACTTATCAATGGCAATCAACGGTTTGATTTTCATGCAATAAAACAAACAATTGACACTTGTTATAAATTATTGATGTTGTTTGTGACTATAACCATGTTGTAGGTTATGAAGTGTTTAGTTTCAGATCTAAGGTATACAGTTTCAGCTTGTCAATCCGTTTAATTTACAGACAATGCGACTTAAGGCGACTAGCAAGTCATTTAGACTGACGACTATACTATCCCTCAACATTTTCTCAGCTTGAGAAAAAAGTTTTTTACGCCTTTAAAGCAGAAAAATGACCTTAACAAGAAACACAACTTCATTTGAATCGAAATCCAAGGCCCTGCATTGGCTAATCCATACAACCAATGGTGAACCTTTATTTTCGATCCTAACAACAGATATAAAAGCAGTAGAAGCGTGCATCTGCCACGGAATGTTATCAGTTATCACTGCCATTCCTAAGACACTTAACATAGAAACAACTGAAGAGTTCCACTAAAGGAACGAAACTGCAGTCTTGTTTGAGATAGAACATGAACCAAACACTAAATGAAGACGGCTTCTTGTCAGGCCCATCTACATCAGACCAAAACGGACAAGAACCGTCCGAGGAATTGCTGTTAGCATCAGATGGCGAACTTAAAAGTGGCCAATGGTTGCCTCTCCGAAAGCGCCGCCACACAGAAGGTAGGAAGGAAAACATCCCTCAGAAAAGATTTCGCCTGAACAATCGCTACAGCGCCCCATCTCTGGAGAGGAAAGTTGAAAAATCCAAAGTGTCCATAGAGAAACTGGAAGCACACAGAACAAAGAAAACGTGCCCAAAAGATCTGCGCTACAACGTAAGAGTGAACATAGTGCCGGATGATGACTTCAAAAGTGACATCAAGCATATCCAGAGAGAAGCAGAACAAAAACTTATCGGAGCGCTCACACGCTACCACTACAGACGTGTGGAAAGCAACAAGATCAAGCTCAGTAAAGTTGAGCATAGACCGAACACTACCAGAGAGAAGAAAACAAACAATCCTGATCTAGTTAAGAACAGGCCACGTCCAGAAAGGCCAACTCGCACTGAGAATGTAATAGCTTTAGCCACCGAACTGACAGACAAAATCAAGAAAGTGGAAGAAATGATGAAAGCTTTAGACAATAAAAAGAGTGAATCTTATCCCTGTGTATTTTCTGACTGTTCAGGAAAAGGGAGGGAGAAAGAAAAGCGCAAAATCGTAAACAATAAACACCGAGAACGTAAAAGCAACAAGAGATTAAACATTAGAAGAAAAAACACTGAGTTGAACCAGAGGTACATAAAAAACCTCTCAAATTGCAAAATTTCAACTCATGAGACAAATTTACTATCAAGGGGTCTGAAATTTATCCAAACACCGATTCCAGATAAGAATCGCATCAGGCAACAACTGCTTCTAGACTTCAAACATTTCGCAAGACAAATGCGTCTCCGATACATTTTTAACAACAAAGATAGTGAACAGCACCCCTTCCACGTTAAATCGAACTGGGAACATATTTAGAAGAAATTAAAGTACAACTCGCTGAGATCGAGATTACTAAGCCACGAAATAACCTGCCTTACCAAGAACGTATAGCACTGAAAGATTTGAAATCTAACACAGAAATAGTTATCAAAAAGGTAGACAAAGGATCCACAACGGTCATTATGAACAAACAAGATAAGATAACAGAGGGCCAAACTCAACTTGATGATAGAAAGAACTACATGCCCCTAGAAACACCAATGGTGAAGGAGACCTCACAAAAGGTCAAAGATTTAATTAATGAACTCCATTTAGGAAGTCACATAGACGCAAAGACCAAAGAATGGCTTTCTCAAACACCTAACCCACCGCGCATACCAGTGTTTTACACACTAACAAAGATTCACAAACCGACTCTTACTGGAAGACCAATAATTTCGGGCTGTGAAGGTCCGACAGAACATATATCATCATTTATAGACCACATCCTCCAGCCTATTGCCAAAGCGCAAAAATCGTACCTCAAAGATACCACAGATTTCATTAACTTTATAGAAAGGACAAAAGTCCAACAAAATACGATTCTAGTTTCAATGGATGTTACCAGCCTGTACACCAATATCCCCCAAGAGGAAGGGATAAACACTGTATGCATAGCATACGAAGACTTCTATAAGAACAACACTCCCATTCCTACAAATTCACTCCGCAACATGCTTAGACTTATACTTCAGGAGAACTCCTTCCATTTCAACGGAAGGAACTATCTCCAAACCCATGGTACCGCAATGGGGACAAAAATGGCAGTTGCTTTCGTGAACATTTTTATGTCCGCAGTAGAATCTAAAATTATCGGTAAAAGCAAGATAAAACCCATTGAGTGGAAGAGATACATAGATGACGTGTTTTCGTTGTGGAACACAAACAGAGAGGAAATAGATCAGTTTATTTCAGAAGCAAACAGGCACCATCCTACCATTAAATTCACGGCTGAAATATCAGAGAAGGAAATAAATTTCCTAGACACTACTGTCTTCAAAGGCGAGAGATTTAACAAAGATTCAATCTTTGATATCTGCACACACTTCAAGCCGACTGAGAAATTTCAATACACGCATTTCTCTTCCTGTCACGCTCCAGGTGTGAAAAAAGGTTTTATAAAAGGTAAAGCACTTAGGCTTCTGAGAACAAACCCTTCAAAAACAAGTTTTGAAGAAAAGATCAAAAATTTCAGATTAAATTTGCGTGTTCGAGGCTATCCAGAGAAACTGGTCAACAAAGTCCTCGCAGAAATCGAATTTAAAAACAGGAAGTCGGCACTACAACAGAAACCAAAATTGCAAAAGAGATTATTGCCTTTTGTCACACAATATAATCCATCAATGCCCAATCTTAAAAGCATTTTAATGAGCAAATGGCATTTAATCCAAGATCAACCTCTGCTTAGAGAAATATACAGAGACCCTCCTTTCATCTACAGGAGAGGAAAATCTCTGAAAGACATATTTGTTAGAGCTAAACTCTAAAGGTCAAAGACTGTTTATCACGAAACAGTGGGAGTCGTGCTAGGCCTGTCTATCATTTTTTAAATCTAATGCATTCACTTAAGTAATTGGAACTGTATTGGGAATGCCTGTGGAGCAGCAAATTGAGTTCAATGTTTGAATCAACGGGTGTAATTTTGTTAATTTGGGTCAGTCCAAATTTGAACAAGAAGATCTGTTAGATCCTATAACCGCGCTTTTAAAATTTAACTGTTTTCTTAGTACTACAGTCGCAACGCAGTGCATATTCCAAAGCAATCTTTGATGATTCATTGATTACTGTAGACATCACAGCACTTGATCAACATAAACTCTATTATCGCACCATCAGTCGTAGCCGTTGTGACATCTCCGATGACGTAAGTCTTAATCTGGAAGTTTCTTCGGGATATGTATGGGCATGAAGATACGAACACTATTACAAACCGCTTTCTGTCTTTAAAGTCACGATTAAATTTAATTGTTTTTTTCCCTTGAGTTAAGGGTTAGCAAAGAAGTCACACAAGTCACATAATTCAAGAATTGCGTTATCTACGGCTATCTTTAGTACGGTGGTTATTTCCCTATCAATGACGTAATCTTTGCACGTTCTGACACGTTCTTTGCTTGGCTTGCAAATATTTAATTTTCTTTCCGATCTATGAACTCGCTGCGATGAAACAGTCAAAGGATTTACTTCATTTGCCTAAAACCGCAAGAAATACTCGCAAAATTACAAATAAATTAATGACCGTCGCTTCTGCCGAAATAAACTTGCAAAGTAAACACGATCTCATTTGTCACGTAGCGAAAGTGAAAGCTGCAACGTCAGCGCATTCCATGGTTCACGTAATACCTTTTTTCAGCGTATTTATTATTCCCTTTAAATCCAACGCTTTGATAAAGCGAAAAGAAAATACATTTTACCCACAAAAAAGAAAACAATATCCGTAAAATTGTCCGTGTGTTTATGTTTTAACAGCTTCTGGTGGAAAAACATCACACGTTGCGTGACTCAAAGTTTGGCCGAGCGGAGGTCTGCGTCTGGTCACCGACAAAAAATAAAAAATAAAAAAATAAACCACGGGTAAACCTAGAACCGCGCTCGGCCCATGGCCGCGCGGTTAATTAAGCTTGGTTCATGAAAGGTCAAGCCTTACACTGGATTAATCAAGACAACATTTAGTGGAATGAAAGTAACGCAGCATCACAAAACCTGCGTTAATGGAGTGGCACTTTAACAAAATGATTTCTCTCCGGTTTTTTCCCAAATGCAATTTCAGTTCTACGCTGACGATACTCAGTTATATATCTCTTTTTCAACAAACAACGACGTCGAATTAACTAATGCAGTTGGAAAAATTGAGGAATGTTTGTCTGATCTTGACAAGTGGATGTCTCTTAACAAGCTAAAACTGAATAAGGACAAGATGGAACTTCTTTATCTATACTCGAAACACAACCCGCAGCAGTCTCTACCACCAATCCGTTTTGCTCAAGACATAATTCAGCCATCTCAATTTGCTAGAAACATCGGTGTGATATTTGACAGTACCATGACTATGCTTCCGCATATCAGTTCTATTTGTAAATCAGCCTCTTATCATCTGCGCAACATCTCCCGGATAAGGAAATTCTTATCTACGAAAACCACCGAGATCCTGGTCCATGCTTTTGTGTCTTCCAAACTCGACCACTGCAACTCTCTTTTGTACAATGTACCGAAGTGTGCTTTAAAAAAGCTCCAGTCTGTTCAGAACGCCCCTGCCCGACTTATCACCTGTTCCCGAAAGTACGACCACATCACTCCAATACTGAAAGAATTACACTGGCTTCCTATTTCTGAACGCATTAAATTCAAGATTATGTTACTTACCCTTAAGGCTCTTCATCAACAATCTCCTGTCTACATTCAAGATCTAGTAGCGTACTACCAACCTCCCAGAATCCTCCGATCATCACACTTATTACTTCTTAACCACACAAATTTTCACCTGAAGACATATGGTTCTCGAGCTTTTGCTGTTTCCGCTCCTGAACTCTGGAACAGTCTACCTGTTTCTATCCACTCATGTGACAATCTAAGTTCTTTTAAATCTAAACTCAACATTCATCTTTTTAAGAAAACTTATTATTCTTAGCGATTTTTACTTTCTATTACTTTCTTAAATGCACATTTTTAATTATTAAGATTAGTACAGATCATTTTGGCGAATTGTACAGCGCCTAGAGCAGGCACGGATAGGCGCTATATAAATATTTATTATTTATTATTTATTATCGAAGCGGTTGGTGTTATCCCACAGAAAGAGAGCTTACAAGGTTTAATGTACTGTTCATGTTTTCCAGTATTAACTGTAAATTTACCGCTTTTGAATTACTTTAACAATAAAGATTCAAACACAAAGGATAAGCTTTTGGGAGAAGCCTACGGTGAGAGCTAAAGAGCATTAAAAGATATATCTCAGTCAATCCTTGAATTCTCAAGTATCTCTTCACTAACCTTGGCCAATATGAAATGATTTCCTAAGCTTTTTTGCACAAACATCACCTCCTGCAAAACAAATTAGTCTAGATAACGCAAAAAAAACAAAAAAACAACAAAACGAAACATATACAGCAAAGCACGTGGCATGCCTCTAAATCAGTTTGCTAATTGTTGATGACAATAAGCATCAGTCCTTCAAATTAGGCTAAATTCTGTTGAGTATCACAACCATATTGTCGTGTGCAAGTCTCATGTGTTAATGACTTTAATTATCCAAAATGATTATCTTGAGTTTCGATTTAGAAAAGATTTGACTTAAGCTCAGACATTCCATCACTGGTATAGTCGCCCGATCACTCATTAAATACACAAACCGATGCTCAGCTTTGACTCGAACTCTACAATATTATGGACATTTATGATTATACTTGATTATGACAAAACAAATAACTGCCCCTTATAAGTCTATCTATTATATAGCTTATTTGTCTATTTAATTTTAGCATCCTCTGGCTTTGTGCTCAAACCAACTGAAAGTGAATAGAAAATGACACTAAAGCATCTATTGTTTTGTTTCGTCCTATTCAGAGTCCGAATTAACATAAGTTTGGACACAAGGAGGCAGAACTCATATTGAGAGCACTTCTGACACACCGCGACCTCACACCTTTTTTGTTTATTGTCTTTTGAGATTCAATCAATTTTTTCAAAAGACTACTATAAATACCAGCTTGTGAGTTTTTCACATCACAGTGGTTAGAGATGGCTGAGGGAGCATATGATCCATACGATTTGGATAACGATGACTATGTTGAAAGTCAAACTCTGGGTCTTAGTGATTCTTTTGTGGAAATATTACAAGAGGACTTGAGTGAAGATGATTTTTCTGGTTTTACGAGTGAGGAGGCTTTCGTATACAGGAACAGACGTATGAATGAATTCCATACAGCAACAGATCCAGCAGTTCTGGAGGTAGACAAGGAGAATGTTAGCCCAGCCACAAAACAACGTCCTAAAAAACTGACAGGTGATCCATCCAGGTAAGAAACTGCATTCGACTCATACCTTGAGGGAAAGACAGCCTTATTTTGACAGATCCCCCATTCTAGGTCTGCCCTCTGTAAATTTTAAACTAATCATGAAACTGTTTCTCTGCAAAAGCTGTTAACAGAGTAAATGAAAATTGCTTATGTTTCAACAGTGTTTAAAACACGAGGCGAATCATATGCGCCAACTTGTGTAGGTTCACCGCTGAACTTATATTTTTTGTTTTCTAAACTGTTTAGTTTGGGGAAAGTATGTTCGCAGCTTTTCCATGGCAGCAGTATTACTACAGCGAATACCTTTGCTTGCTTTTGGATACCAATGTTTTAAACTAATTCTGATTTTGAAATGATGATACTTGATAATATCTGACGGTTAGAGTATTTGGTAAAGTTACTCTTGGGTTGACAACATTCAGAGAATGTGCAACTTAATAATTAGCTAAAAAATCCGAAGAGATCAATGCAATAAGCTTTTTCTTATTATTATTTTAATTAATTGCTACTTACACTGCTTACATTACAACATAATTAGATTACTTGCGCCACTTACAATTCTAGCACAGCAAGATCATAGCAGTTTACTCCTGTCAATAATGTAAATTCAGAATTGCAAATTACAGAAAATATGCATGGTATATGTGCACCTTGTTTCTTTTCCTTTCATTTTTATTTTCGTTTTCAGGGGACTAGGGTCAAGCTGTCAAGAGATTACAAAAGAGGCAAAAGAGGCTCCCACTTTTTTAAAATAATTGTAGTCGTATTTTTTTCCATTTCATAGATGTATTTTAAATACAGTAAGAAATCATTTAGTTTTGGAGAGCATTTTTTCTGTCTACATAGCCAAATGTAATATTTAGCATTTAAGCAGCAGAGGTTAATTGGGAGTTTATGTTTAGAGCTATCCAGCCTTAGACCCAGTGCTGTATCAGGCTCAAAGGGTATCTCTTTGGCAATGACTTGGCAAGACTATAGCCATACTTTAAAACTGGTCCAAAAGTATTCAGTTTTTGGGCTAGCCCAAAATAAATGTGCAAGTTTCTCTGTTTCTCTTTCGCAGAAAGTGCATTTCTTGCTATCAATAAGACCAGTTTTTTTCAAGTCAATGCAATAAGGTGGTTAAGTTAGCTTGTCATGGGCACCCAACAACAAGTTTCAGTAGATATCTGTTAGGTGGAGTGTAGTTCGCCTTAGCCTTTTCGTGTCGATTACAGAGTGCACTTGGGTTTTCAGCTAGAAAATCTCAACAGATCATATTTCTCTAGCTAATGTAAACATCACTTTTAACAGACCTCAGACATCACAAGTTACTAAAAAATGCCTTGATAAATTGCAAAGCCAAAGATAAGCCAAGTCTTGCATTTAATGTCGTTTAATGTTTACATATAACACCAAACCTTGACCTCTTTCATGGAAGTTGGCATAACGTACTGGGTTCGTGGGAACAGACTGGAAAGCTAGAATAGACCTATTCTTAAAATCACATAAGTCTTGAAAGTGTGAAATGAATTTCCATAGACTGCGGGCAGTCCCTCGTTGATCTTGTGAGCGGGAATGAGTGAGCGAGCAGAAGTCAGCAAGTGCAAAGCAAGAGCGTACTTGCCGACTTCTGAGAAGTTTAGACAAACTAATCTATTGTTCTTTGGGAATCATTAACCCAGTCTACAGTAGGTGTATGTTCTAAAACATTGGCTGCATTAAAAGTTTTGGTAACTAGATTACTTTAAATTATTTGAACTCTTTTCGTGTTGCCACAGCCAAAGCTAATAACAAATCTGTTATGCAATATTTGAAAGACGCATTGTTGTTAACCAATCGCGGATCTTGAATTTAAAAAGCAATGTATCGATACAGTATTTGTCTCATTGTATGTCGGAGGTTTGGAATGCTTTGCAGGCTTGAGCAGTGTTCACACTATGGTTTTGCAAATGAAGCGCCCTGGGCCCATCAGCTTAAAAAATGTAGGGGTCTTGTATGATGTTTATGCATCCTTATGAATTGACTGTCCAGAGAAATAAGTTGTGCTGTTATCAATTTAGAATTAGGCCACAAAAGTCTAAAATATATGCAAAGTTTAATCACCGTAATGGGCTCGAAGTAACTGCATGCCTATATCTTGTTAAATTACACAAGAAATTGTGCTATTGCGAAATAAAAGATTAAATTAGGTGGTTATATATAGTTAGGGGTTGGGATTTCACAACACTCGTGACTGTAGGGAAAGCACTAGCTACGCAAGGCAGACTATTAAACTGTAGTAGAGTTGACAATAGTACGACATAATCGTTAGAATTTTAGAACACTGGAATTCAGAGCGATAATAAAACGAAGATTGACTATACAGTTCTCTTTGATCAGAACGAACAGTGAATGCTGGGGTGAAAAGATTTTTCATCGGTACAAATCTATTTCGTTGCCATCTTGAATCTTTTGTATGCTTATTCAAGTTTATTTGATTAGTCAATTTCCTTTTCTTGGATTAAAGTTAAGGGTTTCAATTTCTGGACCCCATTCACTACTTGGCATCGAATTAAGGTCCTCTTTTTTTTTTTATCCAAGACACTTCATTCTCATGTCTTGGCATCTTTTAAGGAATTTGTGACTGACAAATAAAAAAGTCAAATTTTCAGCTCAGTAGCCTCCAGCAGGTCCAATCTAAAAATGTCATGCTTTTGTGAACAAGAGGGCCGATAGAATTTGCTTTATTTAGACAGTAGAGAAACAACATGAAACCTTTTATGTTAGCTTAAAATTAATACATTCCAATTCTTTTTGCCTGTTTCCTAGTTGGAAAAGAAATAAATGAAAGATCGCATTTGCACGAGGCCAGACAACAACAGACTGCAGAGGAAGACCTCTACTATCCAGGAAAACCAGTCCCTCTTGTGGATGTCATTGAGAATGCTTCTCTCAAGTAGACGACCACGAAAGATGAAGGATACTGGAGACATTCAACGGCATGGGAGACATCAACATCCAGAATCTTTGCCTTTGGGGCTTGATCATCGGAAAGGACACGAAATGTCTTGGCGCAGGTGGATGCCTTGGCATGAACAAACCAGGAAAAGACAGGAAGTGTACGTTCTTGTACGAGTATTTGGTACAAACCTCCGACCTTAAGAGGATACCAGTATGTGACTTAGTTAACCTTGAAAACTCACTTGCCTTGTTTTGTTAGTCACTACATTATTTTTTTATAAGGACATCTAATTTTGAAGCTGAGTAGTATTTAGGCTAGTTTTACTGTTAGACTAGTTTCACATTCCTTTTGTTTTTACTTATACGACCCATGTTTAAAAAAAGAAATGAAAAAGATGACTCTTAACTGACTCTTAGTCTTGCTAAGAATTTTTAGTACGTTCTAAAAATTGAACTTAATTTCAGCCTCAACGTTCTTGCAAAAAAAGGTTCTTACAGAGAAAACAGTACATACTTTTTTTAAGATCGCGATGGAATGGCTATGACCTTCAGATTTTTATTCTTTTAACCATAGAAACAAGTATAATAATCTTTTGTTAATATGTATGAGTTCATGAACCGACAGGTTTGCAGAGAGGCGTTTATATCTCTACAAGGAATAACGGAAAACCACGCAAAAACAAGGCGATCCCTGTGGACATACGAGGTCGGCACGACAACCGTCTGCATAAAATTAGGGAGGATTTAAGAAACCAGGTAATAGTGCACTACTCTACTCCATGAGCTCCCCTCCATTTACTGCTTTGACCTTGTGAATAATGATAAATTAATCACAAAGGAAAAAAAGAAGAATCCAGTCCCATTTGATTGAAAGATGCTGATAGCACAACAACAGGACACCAGGACAATCACAGTTCACCTACTAGTGTTGTGGGTTTAGTTAAAATGATTGTCAAGTCTGGTGAAGAGTGCCATTGTGCACACCACCCATGGACTAATTTATTACAATAACTAGAGCAAAATTTTTGAATACTTAAACTGCACTCTTGCGTGTCATCTAATGCTTGTCACTGTCTTCTAGGTTAGAGCTCACATCCAGCAATTTCCAAGGCACATGTCACACTATTCCTGGACGAAGAACCCTGACAGGAAATACCTCGAAAAGGGCCTATCTGTAAACAGAATGTACCACAAGTACATAAAGAAAGAGCAAAAAAAAGAAAAAAAAAACGGAAAAAATTTAAGATTTGAACCGACACCCTAAAGCAAAAGTCATCACATGCACGCGCCTTAATCACTTGCACCATGTAACAAGTACTAATATTACATGAGAAATTTAAATGATTTCCTTTTGTTTCGCTTCATTGCACACCATTGAATGATTCTTCAATATTTTGGCTTCAATTTTCTCAAAAACGAAAAGCAAATTGGCGAAAAAACAGCAAGGCATTGTTAAGTAAGTAAATTGAAGGCCATATGCAAAACATTGAGCACTTTTGTCGAAAATTTATTTTGAACTAATTAGTCACTTAGGAGGGTTTTCCACTAGGATCTTCAATTGCTGCAATGTTGTACAGAAATTATTGGAGAATTATAAAATTTCTGAATGCTGAAAATTGAAAATTTCTGAATGCTGAACATTACCATCAGTTACTGAGCTAACTCATGCCTGATGAGGTTGGTTTACTTTTGATTTTGTCATCATTTATGGAGATTTCTATGTTTACACAATTAAATATTTCACTTCAGTAAAGTTAAAACAAAACCAAGGTAAACATATCTCATGAAAACACGGGCTGACATGCAGCAAGAACAACCAGGCATCAACAGTGCTTGCCTCGTTTCAACAATCAATTAATACCTGGAGATAAATCCCACCCATTTATTTTGGGGCAATTTTATTGGTTACTTTAAGTCACGTGGTGAAAACTCACACGACAGTTATCACGCAATAACCTGTGCCTGCATCGATATTTGTCCTCCAATTGCTTCCGTCGAAGAGAAACACAGTCAACACAAGTGCTTCAAATTTCCTTTCTTTTACTTTGTATGGAAGGAAACCAAACTCGCTTTGTTGAGTGTAGTGATAGTGACATTAAGGTTACCAAATACCTTCAGGGGTGTCTCGCGTCCAAGCGATGTAGCGCATCCAGTTTAAGCTGTAGATACCTAAACGCCTATATCAAATTAAAGCTTATAGAGCTGGCTATCAAACCTCACAAAAATTATGAAATAAAACAAACTTCCGGTTTTTCACGGCCACTAAATGTGAGCGTCCTAATCACCTTTTGGTAGCTACAAGTCAAAGCGAATTTTGTTTTTTGCCAATTTATTTTTTCCTCGGTTTCAGGGCAAAAAGCGCTAAAAAAGCGTGTCTGCGTTTTGCCATATTCAATTGCAGTGAAAAGTTACCGAACATTTTCAAAATAGCATTTAAAAAATGTGAGGTGATCATACAAAAATTGCTCTCGGAGAAAAATATCTCGAAACAAACAATTCCCTGACACATTTGTGTTTTTTATATGTTAATCTAGCTGCTGTCTAAATTTGAAGGCAATCAAACAAATCGCCTGAGTTGTAACTCTTTAAAGTGTCTGCTTCAAGTGAAAAAATTTATTTGAGTAAACAGCGCTAAGAAAAATCTCTTGCTTCGCAAACAGACTCTGCCCACAAACGCCTTCAACTGGGTTCTCAGATCACTGAGCCAATCAGCACTTGGAAAATTTACTATCTTTAACTTGCGGTGAAATTTATGTGTTAATCTTCAAAAAACCCTTGTGTTTCACAATGTGCTCAAGGCAGAGAGAGAATTTTTCTGTAGCTCGGTTTTTCTTGAAGCTGGTCTGGCAAAATGGGGAAGACGAAAAAGGATAAGAACGCTAGGGTGGCTGGGCGACGAGAACAAACTGAACAAAAGAAAGTGCAGTGGAGCAAATGTGCATGGATAATATTCCAATGGATCTCAATGAGTTGGACTATTCATCGGTATTGGACTCAACAAGAGTCACTGTAAACACCGCTGTTATCACTGTCGAGTTCCCAAATTTTTACAGTACCTTTCTCTTCCCTTGACTCGATCTTTTTGCCCGCTTGATACGATAGCTATAGCTTCATCCATGAGGCCAACTTTCGCTTCTGAACTCACTGATGTGTTTTCACTCATTCTTCGCTTTTTCGTGGTCCATGTTTACTTACAACTTAATAGAATTACACCTAATATGAAAAATGCTTGGATTAACAATGCTGATTAACTGAGTAGCCAGCCAATTCGCAGTATCCATATAGGTAATATTCCTGCAAAATTAGTCTCGGTTGATTGCATACACGTTGTAGGGCTCTCAATCAAGAGGGAACTTTTACTTCCAGCCATAACGTAAAATCTCCATTTCTCCGCCAACATTAAGTTTTTTCAATTTTGTTTCCAAAAATTAGAGATTACTCTAAGACCATTTCTTTGAATCAAAAATCCAAATTTGAAGAAAATTGCCGATCTGAAGGTATACTTTAACCTTAAATAGCTGGTTGCATATGCTGTTCCGGAAAGTATATCAAGTTTTGGAGTTTTTGATCTAAGGGGTGCTACGAGAGTTAATTTCACATGACAGCTGTCAAGTTTTGGTCCAATCACAGTGGAAATAGAGTTGGTTAAACCAATCAAACGTACTTGCTTGCTTACATCAATCACACGCATTCGCCATCAGATCACCACTGGCTTTTTTTATCATGTTTACGAGTGGTTTAACTGCAATATGAAAATTAATGGGAGGGTTATAAAATAAATAAGCCCCTTTCTGGCTTGCTGGTATGTCAGCTGAGAATGTCTTCGGCTGAGAAATTGTCCTCAAAATTTCAAATTTGCTCTAGAAGCTTCACTTCTCGGACAAATATTCATTTTTCGGATTATCTCTTAGGCATGGACATTATAAGCTGACATACCAAGGACCATCATGCACTAGCACAGTTTGTCGAGACATTTAATAATCATAGACTCCCTACTGAGCATGGCTGTTCTCCATGCCATTTAGGGATTTCTGGTATTCTGCAACATCATTCTTCCAATTACTCTGCTTTAAGAGGTATTATGGATGATAGCCTGCCAGATGATTTAGCCATGTATGGGAATAACCCAGATGCACCACTACCTCAGGGGAATGAATTATCAGGAGTAGAGGTAGCTCCAATTTCACAAAATTTTCCAGAACACGTCATTATGGTGCTACAAGAATCATTCATCCAGCAGAGGGGCATGGAAACCAAGGAATTAATGTTTATTTTCAAGTCAGGCAATTCTTAGTGCTTTATTTCAGTTGTACAATTAAAACGCCATGGGCAAGAAGGTCCCCAAAATTTTTTGGCCATTTTTGAAAGTGCTCAAAAACAGCTGAATTCTGGCATGTAAGCTTTGTTTCACCTGAGAAACATACCTCTGAAATTTTTTCCACTGGGTAGCTCTTTGTTTTTGAGAAATAATGTATGCAAAAAAGGCACTTTTTCAAGCGGCATCATTTTTTCAAACGCGAAACAAAAGACCCCTTTGTTTTGCTGGACAATGAAAGTAACTAAGTGTCACATTACCCACTAGTTGTTCGAGCTGATACAAGTATTGTATTCATAAAGAAAACACCTTTTTAGTCATGTTGCTTCATTAGCACAAGCAAATATAAAGGCACTGTGCGGGCTGAGAGTGTGTATCAAGTTGGACACTGCATCAGACCCCTTTTTTTCCTGTTAATTTCTCCTCTTCTTTTTGTGCCAAAACATTCAAATAGCACGTAATGTTGATACTGCTAGTGCTAAAATAAACTCTTTAAGTTCACATGGAGATCCATCTTCTATTAATAAAGTTCTGTGAATCGGAATGTACGTATCGGAAGATTTGCTCATTTATTGATGCCACTGTCAATAAACTCTTCAAGGTCTTTTTTAAAGTGAAGTTTGAGCATTTGAGCGTGAGTGTTTTCAAAAAGCGAATTCAATGAACTGAAAATCAGCGACTGCTAGTTGTTTGAGCTGATACAAGTAATTTATTCATGAAATTAATGCCATTTAATCATGTTGCCTCCTTAGCACAAGTGGGACCTTGAAAAGTTCATTGATGCTGTCATTGATAAACTTTTCAAGGTCTTTTTTGAAAGTGAAATTTGAGCATTTGAGCGTGTAGCGTTTTCAAAAAGCAAATTCAATGACCTGAAATCAGCAACCGCTAGTTGTTCGAGTTGAGATAATTAATATCATTTTACAAAATTGATGCGCAATGTTCATGTCCTCCTTAGCACAAGCAATTAAGGGGCCTCAAATAACCAAGCACTTTGTCCTGAGGCCGGTTCAACACAACCTCAGTCCTTTCTTTCCTGTTAATGTCTCCTCTTATTTTTGAAACCAAAACAGTAAAATAGTCCTTACTATTGATGCTGCTAAAACATACCGTTTAAGTTTGCATCAAAATCCATCTTCGATTAATAAAGTTCTGGAGATTTCTAGACTGATTTTCAAATGCCATCATGTGTCCATAAACTTCAATTTCTTTTAAGTTTGAGCATTTAAGCGTGTAGTGTTTTTAAAAAGCAAAATCTACAACTTGAAAAAGGCAGTGAGCCTTACACTAAACAACTAAAACTCAGACAACATGTAATTGACAATAGTCTGGAATAGTCGTTGAATCAAATCTAAAAAATGTGATTTGCTTTTCTTTCTGTTCCTTCTTTTCCCCTTTTCTTTATGTCATGAGCTTCCCTTTTGATTAGTATTTGTGCATCCAATTTTAAAAGTATTTGCTCTAGGCAAAAAGATTTTGAAGTTCTTGCAACCAGGTTGTTAAAGGGAACGAAAATACAAACAGCTGCCATGAAGTATGGCTTAGAACATGAGGATGAAGTTGCACAGTTTTATCTTCAAAATTTTGGTCGGTCTGTTTTTAAAGTTGGTTTTGTGATTAACCCAAGAGTCCCTCATCTTGGTTGTAGTCTGGACAGGAGGGTACATGACCCTTCAGAGAGTTCACCTTGGGGTCTGTTTGAAATTAAATGCTCTATGGCAGAAGAGCTCAAAGATATAAAATACTTGAAAAAAAATCCCACTACTGGAGTTTACTCCCTAAAAAAGAGCTATCAGTATTATTTTCAGGTCATGGGCTGTGTAGGGCTCACTGGTGAGGGGTGGTCTGACTTTTTTGTTCAGTGCAAGAAGGAATTTCATTATGAACGGATATATTATGGTGCTGAGTTTTTCTCAGATATGATGGAAAAACTTAATTTATTTTATTTCTGTCATTACCTGCCTACATCAGTGGCTTCAAAATAGTGAATCCTACAGCAGTCAAAATACAATGGGTGGTTGCTAGTTGTTACCACATGTTAGTTTCACATCAGACTTACAGTTGTGAAAAAATGTTATCTTCGATTAAGAATTACAAAGGGCTTGTACAACTGAAAATGGACTTGATGAGTGACATGAAACAAAATTGTTCGACAGCCTTGATGTACCTTTGTTTAAGGCTAAAGTACTTTTTAGTATACTGTAATATTTGTTGCAAAATGCCACATACAGCTTTTAACATTTTGAACAATGTTAAGAAACACTGGATCCATAATCATTCAAAGAGTTTGACGTTTGTCATAAAGTAAATACAGTTACTATAGAAAGCACATGTCATAGTAAAAGGATAAATTAAAAATACAACACTGTTGTCCACAGGCTAACCCTGAAATTAAGTGTAACATTTTAGAAAACAATTTTTGCAACCAAGATAAAACAAGGAGCATGGTAAAGTACATTTTCTTGCTCAAGATTTTTCATAAAATAGAGGACCATAAAAATTGGTTATGAGGCATGGCACTGTCCACAATTGATTGATACTTCCAGCCATTGAAAGTGGAACAATTTTGTCAAAAACTGAAATTCTTTAACACGTCGTATAGCTCGTTCAACATGAACTCTCAGATTATGTATTTGCTTGCTCTTTGCTAGGTCCTTTTTACAGAACTGACCCTTACTGCTTAGAAACAAAGGTATAGCTAACTCACACCCAATGGGGGTCAAAAGGTCCTGGATGGTAAACCCTTTATCAGCAAGGATCTGATCCCCAGGTTCCAACAAATCCAATAAACCAGACCTTTTCACAAGTTCCTTGTCTGAGATGGAACCTGCAAAAAGATCACCGACATGGATGACCTCACCACTTGGGGAGATAACAATGTTCCCTTTGTATGTAGTGTGGCTTTTGTAGGACGAGTATAACTCACTGTTGAGGACTAAACTGGATGGTGCCTCTGTTTTGATTTCTGAAGCATCAATGATTCCTTGACACCCTGGGTAGATCTGTTTAAAACACTCTGGCATGTGTTTCTGGATTTTTTCCCTTGTGGGCCAAATTGGCATGGTACCAAACACAAAATACAAGAAATTTGACCAAGAAAGAATTACACGACTCACTGTTGAAATAGAAATATTAAATTTGTCAGCCAGTTATTGGTTAAATGAACCTAACCATAATTTACGTAAAAAGAGATAGAACTGTTGAAACAAATTCAATTTGCAACTTCTAATGGCATCTCTTAATTGATCAACTTCTTCTGCTCCCTTGTTTCTTAAATGTTGCATTTGTGACCAAGAGAACATCTTTTCAGCAGTTGGTTGAAGGACTTGAAATGTGGCATAGAGGACTTGATAGGAAGGAAATCCTGTGTAAAACTTTGTAATCTCATCTGGTCTTGTGTGCAACTGTACATACAATGGATGTGCATTATGCAGAGAAATCTTATTTTCAAATTCATATACTCTTTCTTGTGCTGCCAAAAGCATGTCCTCAATGGAGGGCATTGGACCATGTGTAGTGCAAATGTAATCATGTTTGTTAATTGTTGGTGCTGGCTCAACATGAGAGGTGCTGTCACAGCAACCAGTGGCAGAATCTTCCGGGAAATGAGTTGGTACAGTTGTTACTTCCACCTCACCAGCATCTTTTGGAACTTAAAGAAAAATATTAAAATAAATTAACCCTCCATAAACCTTAATGTCTGTCTGCCCTTCAAGCTAAATCTCTTTTCAGAGATCCTGTTATAAGCTACATATTTCTTGAATAATAATTTTTTTAAATAAGTATTTATTATTGCTCAGTGACCTATGAAACTCACTGGTCACCTACCTGAGACTGTAGATTCTTTAGTCCTGATGGATGACAATTTTTCTTTTGATGTGCAATGGATTCTTGCTTTCCTTTTTTTTGGAGAAGGCATTGTCCAGCGAAATACAGAAGGAACTGCACCTTTCCTCGATACGCATTTCCCTGAGGTCGTTTGAAAGTCTGATGGTTTAAAATGTTCCAAACAAACCTTGGTGCTTCTCGAAATCTGAAGGACTATTGTAACATTTTATTACTACAGGCAATAAAGAGTACATCAGCCACGTAGTAAAATAGCAGCTCGGCTCTACACATAATTCTAGTCAATCAAATTAAATGTAATTTTTGTAAACCTGAACAAATTGATTACAGATTAAGCTTGCTTATCATATCTTGAAGTCGTAAAACACAATCACTAACCTGGAAGTTTTTGCCAACATCTCAACGAATTCTGACAATCCAACTTTTCTTCGTATATTTGTTGACTGGAAAGCGATGGAAGGTAATTCCTAACTGCCCTTTTGATCTGTTGTTTGAGTACAAGGGCACACTACAATGATCTTTATTTGGCATGATTAGCTGCAAACTCACAGAGTTACCACGCATCACCTCGATTTCATGCCTAAAGTACATACGTCATATCCAATATGGCCGCCATGTGACAAGGGTGAATGACACTAAAGCGTATGCTAAAGTCACAAAAGATGACTGGACATTTAGACGTCAAAAGGCAATTAAGACCA
This sequence comes from Orbicella franksi, assembly GCF_964199315.1. Classification (NCBI taxonomy): domain Eukaryota; kingdom Metazoa; phylum Cnidaria; class Anthozoa; order Scleractinia; family Merulinidae; genus Orbicella; species Orbicella franksi. Next base: position 4,387,988 of record NC_138154.1, on the reverse strand, counting down.
GAGATAAACTTGTAAATAGTAACTCTAGATTTTTACCACCCAACTCTCTCAAGTTCCTCCGTAGCCTAGACGACAGTCCTAGGAGTATCGATCCTGCTAAATTTTATATTATTCCTAAGATTCATAAGTCACCTATAGCTGGGAGGCCTATCGTGGCCTCTCACTCTTATATCACCAGGCCCATTAGTATTCTTGTTGACAAATTAGTCAAACCTAACATTACTATGCCTATGGTGCTACGTAACTTGGGTGAACTGATCCAATGTTTAGAGAAAGTTGAGCTACCCACAAATTGCTTTCTTGTTATGGTGGATGTGTCATCACTCTATCCTAACATTGACACAAAGAAAGCAATTGTTGCTCTTGACCTCTTGCTTAGAGAGAGCAAGGTAGCACAAACACCTCTCTTGGTTCAGTTAACTCGTGTAATCTTTGAGAATAATTTCCTTAAATCTGAATTTAGAAGCGATATATACCATCAAACGTTTGGTATCGCCATGGGTACTCCCTTCATGGTTACAGCTGCAAACGCTTTTATGTATTATCACGAGAGGGATACTATTGAATTGTATTCTTGAAATTTAACCCTCTACAAACGTTTTATCGATGATATTTTTGTCATCTGGGAAGGCCCTTGGTAGACCCTCCTTGAATTTCTCAGTGCCATTAATACTAAGGATGAACGCATTAAGATAGCTTATGAAATTAGTGATTCTAAGATTTCCTTTCTAGACTTGCTACTTTTCAAAGATTCTGTCAGAAACAAACTGCAATACTCTACTTTTCAGAAACCGCTTAACAAGTATTTATATATACCATGAGTCATTTAACCCTGCTAGCAACAAAAAAGCTTTTATCAAAGGCGAGCTCATGCGTTATGCCAGAAATAGCTTGACTTTTCGCTCATTCGATGAGACACGTCAACTATTCTGGAAGCGCTTCCGCCTTCGGGGTTATCCAGCTATGTTTTTACTACCCGTTTTCAGGGAAATAAACTATAGTAACAGGAGTAAATGGTTCTCTAAGCCTGGTCAGTTATCTAGACATAGGACAGTGGTGTTTAAATCCACGTTTAACTGCAGTCATGTTGGAATCAAAAAAGTTATCCTTAAGCATTTACCGAACCTTAGTTCTATTGTTAGTTATAAATCTACCAATAGGTTAGCACATCTATGTAAGTAAACATTTTTTGGGGCTCATGGATTTAACATTAAATCCGTGAGCCCCAAAATTAAACATTGCACATTTGCAGGATTTTAGTCATATCCTGGACACAATTCTGTAGGTGTTTTTTGCTGTTCAAACCCTTGTTGGAACGTGATTTGTACTCTAAATAATAGGTATAAAATAAGTTCCTTATGTATCTTGTTCAAACTCCCTGATGAAGTCTGTATGATCAGATGAAACTGGTCGCAGAAAATAAAACAAGTTGACAAGATCTGTTGCTGAAGTGCTGCTCACTAGTATTACTTAAAAAATTAAAAAATTAAAAAATTAAAAAATTGTCTACGGTGTATGCATATCTGAGAGAAACAGAGCTTAAACATTCAAAATACTACTGTAGAGTCATAGAGGTCTACGAAAATTTCTACACCTAATCAAGCTTCATAAAACGGGCTGGGTATAAATTTTTTGGGAAAACAGTTTATAAAAGTTAATCTTATTTCCAATGTATTAATTTTTTGCCAGGGTACCTAAGTTTTTAATTTTTCCCATTGCATTCTTTTTTGCCATTCATGCTAAAACCGCTGCTTATGTTGCTTGTGCGTAATGCAAGTTCTACCCTGATGTACCAGTGACTGCTGGTATTTTGTGGACAAAAATGCACAAGACGTTTTGTCCAGTGCCAATTTCCTCACTATTGACCGATCTGTTCTTCAAAATGTTGTCACAGTAGATACATTGAACGTTGAAAAAGTGGTTTTGTTCAAGGCTGTTGATTACTGGGCTGTAAAGGTATGCGAGAGGCAAAACCTTGAAGCCGAAGGCCCTGTCAAGAGACTACTTCTTGGGGAAGAAATTATAAAAAAAATGCGTTTCCCAGTAATGAGAAAGGACATATTTATGGATGGGGTTATCCGAAGCATCATCTTGACAAAAGAAGAATACAACATCACTGAATGTTTGAGTTTACCTGAAAATGCACAAGTTGACTTCCTAACAATGCCAAGGATGTATGTGAAAAGAAGTTAACACAACTCCAGACACTGGTGGGTTGGAAAGCTGTAGCTGGACTAATAAATGCTAGTGATTTTAGATCATTGTATTCATCACAGTCTCTTCTCCCCCAAGAACATTTCCAGGCTCAAAGAAATTCAATGCAAGCAAATAGGCCGTATCACGGATTTTGACGCCATCTTGACAGGTAGGCAAAATGGTCAGAAATTAGTGTTAAAAATTATAGTGGAAATCCAACGGCAAATAATTTTCTCAGTTTATTTCATTGTTGCATTTTTTTAATTTACACATACCATAAAGGCCAATTTATGTCTTCATAAATTGTAGTTAATGGGACAATGATGAGAATTACGTGTGGATTGCGTGACATATAGTAAGATAGGGTAGTGTTTCACAAGCCAAAGTTCAGTTCTGATCATGTGCATCTGTAGTGCAATCTGTAAGAATTATGGGGTGTTATGTCAATCAAGAAAATAGGAAAAGAGAAGTACTTTTGGGTTATAATTTTGATGCTATGACTCACCTGAATCATGTCAAATCATTTTTCTAAAAATGCTGGGCGTCCTCCCAGAAAGGGTGAGACATATGTCCCATTTGTAAAAAAGGTGTGCTAGATCGTAACCACTGCCAAAGAGAAAAGAATGTGTTTGTGTTTCGTTTGGTCTAATTCCCTTTGAGAAAAACCCCCTCCTCATGACGTCATCAGGCCCTCTCAAAATACCTTCATGACATCCTCGGCCTGAGCACCTCCTTGTGATGTCAACCTTGCACACCCCCTCCTCATCATGTCACAAACCTCAACCTCATGCTAAAAGCTGATTGAGGTTTAGCACGCCCTATTTTTCACCAGATTGCTAGCTATTTTGTCATCAGGGACAAACATCTAGCTTTACTTTGTCTCATATTTTTCTAGAAAATTTGTTGAAGTTAAACTGGTAATAGAACTTGACATCGTCTTATTGTCCTTGTTCATACTTGTGTTTAAACTAAATTTAGTTTCGGATATCCACAATTTTACTCGCGTGTGCTACCAGGGCAGTTTGTGATAGACTTCAGTTCTAGAGCAAGGCCACTAGACTTTCAGAAAAGTCCTTCATCTTCAGTGTTTATTTATTACCCACTGGACGAAGCAGTAACTTGAGAAAGCTGGCTTAAGTTTTCATTTTACGATAAAGTTTTCTGTGATTACAAAAAACTCAATTGCTAAACCATCAATGAACTATTTCAAACCATTGTGGCTATATAAATCCTAGTTGCCAGAAAGTAGCTTGGTGGATCAGAATTGAGATAAACACTCTACTGTTCCCCAAATAAATAGTTGAAGATAGCAACTGACGAGAATCGTGAAGATTCGAAACTGCGGTCTTGCTAAAAAACCACACATATTGCTTGCTGAAATAGTCATGGAGGACAACCTATTGTCTGAAACGAGCCCGCTAAACACACCTATAGATGACATCCTTCCTGGATGCTTAATGGACAACCAGTTTGAGGGCATCTCAGAACCCGAGGACGAGGACGAAATACCGAGCTACCAACCTCCCAGAAAACCAATAGCACTGAAGAACCAAACAAACGGAGGCGACAGGAAAAGAAAAGCAGAAGCAGAAAGCCTATACTCACTGGAGGTAAAAATCAAAAGAACTGAGGAGTCCATAAAGAAGCTACAGAAACACTTGGACAATAAGACCTGGCCTAAATCGCTACGTTGTAGTACGCGGGTAAATATCCCGCCGGACGAACAGTTCAAAAAAGACATTCAGGCGGTCAAACAAAAAGCAGAGCACAGTTTTCTTTCTGCACTCGGTAAGTTTAACCACCACCACCTCGAGAGACAAATAAGCTTCAAAAGGAAAAACTCCACGAAAAAGCACTCCTGAGAGAGGCTTAAAGAACAAATCCGAACCTAAACTGCTATCAGCGGACATCAGTGTAAAAAACCTAGCAGCTATACTAGGAATGGATTCTGAAAATGTGTCAACACTACTGTCAACATAAAAAGAAATTGTAAACAATAAAGATGCCGAAAAGTACACATGTCTGTTCACTGAGTGTTCTAACACTACGAACACAGACAACAAAAAGAAAAGGAAGGGTGAATCAAAAATGACAAAAACATAAATAAAAAGCAGAAAGCACAATGAACGTAGAAAACTATTAACCTCTTCACTTACAAAAAATAATGACAGGTTTATAAAGAACCTATCCAAAACGAATTTGACAGATAACAAAATTAAATTACTATCCAAGGGATTGAAATTTATACCGACTGCCATAGTCACTAAATATAAATCATGAGGCCGTCTCTTGCAAGATCACAACGATTTTGCCAGACAAATGCGCTTAAAATACATTTTTCACGGGCAAAACAAATCAATCCATCCATTCTATGTCAAATCAAACTGGGAACCACCAGTCCAACCATCAGTAACATTAGAAACCTACCTGGAAGAGGTCAAACAACAAATCGCAGAGATAAAAATAACCAGACCAAAACCAAACTTGTCACGCAAAGAACATAAAGCATTAAATGCTTTAAAACAAAACAAAGATCTTAATTGAAGGGGGAAATTGCAAAACCATGCTACGTGACAACTTTGTGTGTTTTTTTCCTCAAAAGTGCCTGAATTTTTGCATATGGTGTTCAATTTAATTGAAAACCATCACCCCATATTTTTTTTTTTGCTGGTTTGCTCTTCGTTTTTGAGAAATAACAAAAAAAAATCCGTTTTCCTGCAGCATCTTTTGGAGATCTTTTGTTGCACGAGAAACAAAAGAAGTCTTTTGTTTCACTAAACAACGAAATCAGCGAAGCGTCACTTTAACCGCCAGTTGATGGAGCCGAAACAAGTAATATAAACAAATAATTGGCCTACCTTGATATTGCTGCCTTGTTGGCACAGGCGATTAAAGCACTGCGCTGCGTATTGTTGACCAAATCACTAGGGGGTAGTTCAATACCACGCCGGTTGATTTTTTTTGTTCTCTCTCTTCTTCTTTTTAAAACCTAAACAGCCTTTCCAAGAATCTCTGCTGTCGATGTGCTAAAATAAACCGTTTTCAAGTGCGTATTTAAGTCCACCTTCAAATAGTATAAAGTAGTTAATGGAGCCAAAACAAGTATTTCATAAAGAAATAATTGTCTTCCATTGCTTACCGTGCTTAGTTGGCACAAGCAATTAAAGCGCTGTGCTGCAGAGCGTTGACTATTAGACTGAAGGCTGGTTCGACACCACATCACTCGATTTTTTTTTTCGTTATCTCTCTTCTTTTTATAACCAAAGCACCCTTTCTGAGAACCCGTTCTATCGATACTGCTAAAATTAACCATTTTTCAAGTTCGTATTTAAGTCCACCTTCGTTTAATATAAAGTTCCAGAGAAATCGGCAAAATGGAGTCGTTGATAAACTCCAAGGTCTTTTCTTCAATAAAACAACAACCTGAATCACAGGCTCTTTGCCTGGGCTGCCTCGTGTCACTTGTCTAGCGCAGTTTTAAGACAATTTCAAGCTTAATTCTGTTGTTTGTTGCTTTCCTTCATTGATTGAAAAGATAGTGATATCAGAGGAATCAAGAAAACTGAACAAGTTCTGGGCAATTCCCATATTGCTTCAAAGTCTTGACTTACGGTCTCATGCATGCTAACCTGTGTACAGGCTACTCTCACGTTAATGTGACATGTGCCCATTTATACCTTGGCTAGTTATCGAATTCTGAACTCTCTCGAAACTCACCCACAAAGTCCCAGTAAATGCAGCATCGTAAATCCGGGGTCGGAATAAGGCCATCTGGTATTGCCTGACAACCCCGTCTCCACCACCAGGAATGAAAATTTAGCGAGGTATTGTTAAAGTTCCAGTTTATTTACATTCTTGGATTCTACCTACAAAGAGATAACGTGATTTAATTGCCATACAAAGCAAATGTTAAAAAAGGAGTTGATTGTTCAGTCTACATTGGAGTCGTCACGCATCATGTCTCTCCAGCAGGCTCTTTTGACAGCGGTTACTTGGGACAACAAACACGTAAGTCAAAGAGTGCTTGTTACATAAAGTGACACTGAGGTCAGATGTGGCTTCCAGGTCAAGAACAACTTTCACGGTAAGTTTTACATAAATATTTAGGACTTCTTTACTCACCAGAGTAGTTTTGACAGCTTAGAAAGTGCCAAAGAAAAGTAATTTATTATTTTGTTATTGATTAGCTGACAGTAAATTACCCGCAAGTGAAGGAGTATGTTGAGGAACTTATTGTGTACTTGCAAGGCTGGCTGTAAGAGCTTGACCAGGTGAGTGGAGTTAGAAAGGCTTTTCAGTTTTCGTAATCAATATAGTCACCCGCAACACGCGATGTTAAATAACTCCATCGTTTATTCATATTTCAGAATCGACCAAACATGGATGATTTTGAAAGGTGGTAAGTAACTCGCACTGAATGTGTTGATTTAGTGAAGTTAAATTATGTTAACAACGGACCTCAAAGCCTCTTGATATAGGAAAGAGCTTATGTTCGTGTGCTTTTCGAATGTATGTGTTGTACTGGAGGTGTTCACTTTCGAGAAAATGTAGACATGTAGAAGTTGCATTTCCCAAAGTGACCACTCTAAGGGCCTCTTCATATGAGGCCGATCAACTGGGCTGGCTCAGTTTCCGAGATCTCGCCTCGCCACTCTTTCCTTCGTAAAAAATTTTGATGTGTTCATGAGAGGCCAGGCTGAACTGGTTACTGAGATCTCGGTAACCGGGATGAAACTTTTTAGACAAAATAGCTTCGCTTTCACGACATAGCTGCCAAAATGGCATAATTTTTGTCCTGTATGTATTACCACTTAAGGAGTGTACAAATTAGCTTTCTTAGTAAAGTTACAAGAGTCCACAAAGCTACGACAGCCGCGAACGACAACGTACTGTATGACAAAACCAAGAACCCATTCGGAGCGAAAATTTGTATGAATACTAGTTTTCAGCTGCTCTTATACATCATGGAAGTAAAATCTTAGGAAGATCAATAGTTTGGTAATCTGAATTTTAGTGACGTCACGTGAAAACCAGCTATAATCTTCATTGCGCGCCAACATTTTGCGCAAAACGGCTTCTTCCGGAAGCTCTTATTACAAGGGCCTTATTAGCATTGTTATGTTAACACGCTATTTCCAGTTGTATTCTCAAATCTTCCATGCTACCTATCACTTCTTAATTGAGGTCATAAAATGTGCTAAACAAGGAAAAGAAAAGTCCTTGAACGGCGAAAAAATTGAAGCAAGGACCTAAAGAGACGACAAAAGCGGAATTTCTTGAAGACAAGGAGAAAACTTTGACCAACGGCGGCAAGGGATCATGCATACTCCTACCCACACTCTTACCCTGCTTATTTCTCTTGGTTTTCCCCATTTCTCATGAGCGGTGAAGATGGCTCAATAAACGCACGCTGAAGTTCAACAAGGAGAACATGACTGTTTCTTTTTATTGCTTTGGAATTCCCGCGAAAATCATTTCGCTTGCTGTGAACACTAGGAGTGCCATGATTTCATTGGCTGGCGGCATATTCTGTTGACATACATCCAAGTAAAGGCGTGACATGTTTAAAACTTTTCAAATGGCGATAACTCGCAATAGTTTTTTGCGAGAACAGCATCTCTTAAAATGAATTAATAGGGTTTGTAGAATGGGCAGATTTTCATAAAATTAGGCCAGAGCAATTCGTTAAGAGGGTCGGCATATTATTCAATAAAATAACTTTACAGGTCAACACCCGGGGTGGGAATTTCTGGGTGGAGATGTGCCGCTGAGACCCGGGAACCCTTACCCTATACCAGAGCTAGTTCAGCTGAACTTTGCTACCCTATACTAAAGTAAACTCCCTAAATCCCCCCATCTATGGACACTGTTAAGGCTGATTTGCGTAAATTTAAACTTGCCGATTTGATTTTTTTATATTTTTGAGTGGCAATTCCTGGTTTCCTTAGTCTAGATAAAATCTTCAACCAACTAGTCAGTTTTGTGAAAAATTATATCCTATTTAGACCCAAACGCTCTGATTTATATACCCTATCCTAGAGTAAACTGCTTGAAAACCATACCTTTCACAGCGGCACATACCTACATAGCCCGTATATGGCAGTGTCCCCCCAAAGGGTCAACAAGAATACAGGAAAACCCTGACACGCAAGAGATTGATGCTTGCTGAGCAACACCATGCAGTTCTCGAGCATCACTGCTTGCGTTTGATAGCCGATTAATTCGGTGGAATGACAACTGGTCGTTTTCCGTTTCTAAGCTTCTTTCTTCTCAACAAAGGCACGGCCAAAACAGTGGATAATGTTACCGATTTCTAAAGTGCATATTCAGTAGAATATCCACTAGTATGCTGATGCAAATGCTGCCATCTGATCGGCTGAGCTACTCGTGATAGTTGACTCGGGTTGCCCCCTTGTTAACCATCATGCAATAGAAATCTCGAGCTCATGATCTAATTGTTTAGTAGAAACAAGATCAGCGTGCGTATTTACATAGGGCTATTAGAGTGCAGTGGCTGTCATCATCTACGAAATGGCGACGTTTTTTCTTTTATGCAAATTGCTGTGCTAATTGTTATCATAATTTCAACCCGGGTGAAACTTCCAGGGGTGAGAGATCGAACTGTTTCACCCCAGAGAAAAGCAACACATTCTGAATTCACCCCTTCAAGGGTGAAAACTCCCCTTGGAAAACCCAACACTTGCAGAGACACCCCCCAAAGAATTGTAAACTGGTTTCAAACATTCCAACACACCCTGGGAGAATTCTCCTGAGAGAGGAAAAGGTCCTGAACACTTGTTTTAGGGATGGAAAAGTCCACTTTCAGGTCTAAATAGGTAAAAGTGCTGATTTCACGTTAACGCGTGACGGCAAGGATGTTGATTTCACTTAGAAAACACCAAAATGTTAATTTCACGCAACTTATAAGCTAAAAATTGTTAATTTCAGGTCTAAATAGGTAAAAATGTTGATTTCACGTAACGCGTGATGGAAAGGATGTTGATTTCACTTAGTAAACAGCAAAATGTTAATTTCACACAACGCATGAGCTCAAAAATGTTGATTTCAGCTTTAAATAGGTAAAATATGGCGGCTGGAAAATAGTGTTAACATCTGGAACTTACTTTGGTTATCTGGGACAATGATTATCTGCACTGAACGAATAAACATCAAATAAGCACTTTTCCAAATACAGCAATGTCTTAAATGGCTAAAAATCACGAGATAAATACATATTTTTCGACAAACACGATCGTAGCTTTATGTCACGCACCGCCTAACAGATTAACAAATTAACCCTTCTGCGCAACGTGCGGGTCTCCATACATCTGCTTGTCCGCTGATCCCAGAAGTTCAAAACACTGCAAATCATGCCGATATGAAATAAAATTAACGCAACCTGGATCACAGATCTATGTTACAATCGATCGCTACTTGTTGACCATTATTACCTTTAAATGAAAAAAGCCGAAACAATCTAGTTACCAGTTTGAGAAACGCGAGCAGAACGTGATCGCAATGCATGCCGGGAAGGGTCTTTACACCTCGTGCATGGGAAAACATGACGGTCGATACAAGACAAATTTTATAGGTCAAAAACCAGTTCTCGCTTTCCAAACTTTGACACTAGCAACGCTTGGCAAATGGGCCACAACTTACGAGAGGGTATTTTTCTTGGGCAAGAACTGCTCTTGGACTTTGTTGCCTGGCTCGATCTGACTTCGAACACTGATAACACGATTACGGTATATCAGCTACCTTCGAAGTTTCAGAACACATTTTGATTCTTTAAAACGTGCTGATGACTTACGGGTTTATCGAGGCTTTATGATGCCTCTCAACCACCAGGCAGGCACACAAGGTACTTTAACACAATGCTTAAGATATTATTTGACAGAGCTCTAATGCGGCAATCTCTTTTTCATTCGATGGTATTTCGTTTGCTGCTCGATCGATTCATATGTTGTGTTTACGTCACAATAACCGATGTAAACAATCTGTTCCCAGATTTCCACTCTATATACTATTTTCCTGACTTTAAGACAGCTAAGATTCAGTGGAATACACTATAAAGAGTCTGCCTGTTTGCTGTGCAACAAAATAATGTTTCTTTTGTTTTTTGTTCAAGAAAAGATCTCCAAAAGATGCCGCTTGGAAAACTGAGCTTTTTGCATACGTTATTTCTCGAGAACGAAGAGCACCCCAGCCAAAAAAATTCAGAGCAACGTTTCTAAGGTACAACGAAGCTTACATGCCAAAATTCAGCTATTTTTGCGCACTTTCAAAATGACCAAAAAATCTAGGGGACATTCTTGCACGCGGCCTTTCAATTTATTCACAGGTATATTCAAACTTAATTTCTTGAAAATGATATCCACAGAATCTCGAGAGAGGGGGGGAGGGCTACTCTAGAAGGTTTTATACGGGGGTCATACCTTTTATGAAAAAGGTACCTCTTTCACATACCTACTTCAAAACAGCACATCCCTTTTATAAACCCACGGAATGAAATTAGTAACAACATTATGGGAGAACACCAAGCATTACATATAGAGATGTTACCCAAAACAACAGGTATTAGTTGTTCAGTTTATGTGTGCTGGGAGTCCAGATACTCTGATTTCTGTCCCCTTTGATATTCCTCAACTTGTGAAATCTGTCCTTGGCCAATAACCTGAAGTCTGAGAAAGGTACCCCTTTTGGGCGGAGCCTCTCCGTATAGGCCATTATGGGGAGTTACCCTCTCCAGGCACAGTATACACCAAGACACACAAGAAACAAATACCTTGATGGTTTCTATTTATTTTTATTGATCTATTTATTTTTGGTGGCTTTGAAGAAGATAAAATTGATTTTCATGCTGTGAAACCTCATTTTCTTCTAGATGACAAAGATGCTGCAGAGAAGGAGGCTTCAGGAACTGAGCCTCAATCAGTAAGGCAAATGTTTTTAAAAAATAGCGAAGCAAGGAGGCCAGAGCAAGTAATTATCTTTCAAGTAAGGCAGCTATTTTAAAAAAATAGTTGAACTTGTGTGGTGTTGCAATGACGCAATACATTTTCTTGCTCAGAAATTACATCACAGTTAACATATTATGTTAAAATTGTGAAAATTCATTTTCTTGTAGCCGCGCCTGGTGATGCTTTGAGAAACCAGCCTCCTTCAGGTAAGGCAAATGTTTAGAAAGGTAGTTGCACTCGTGTTGGGTATTTCATTTTTCAGCGTTGAAACTCAACTAACATGATCTAATTCACCAAGTGAACCTTAATTGCTTTTCTTAGAACTTATGATTTAAGGTGTTTCTGAACTTGAGGTCCCACTTTCATCCACCATTTAATTGCTTCATAATTTTTTTTGCAGATCTCCAGAAATTACGAGCTCAAAATCAAGGTACAATATCAAATGTTTTGCATGTTGTTTGATGTACATGAAACAACAGACAACAAAATTTTGAACACAGTTAACATATTGCATTAAGCTAATTTGGAAAATCATTTGTTTTTTGGTTTCAGAGCTATCTGCCAAGCTAAAAAGATCAACCGCTAAGCTTGAATTCTTGAGCAGTGATTGTCACGAAAATCACAAAATGGCCAAGGGAAATATCTGTTGTCACCATAAACAAAACTGAAAGTTTAGTACCCTACATCAAAAAGAAACTTGCTGTTGTGAAGTTGACAACATGTTCCCTTTAGCAAAACTTTTTCAAACCATTTTATCAGATGGGAACTAAACCCTTCTTTCATTCTTGTGATAAATGCTGGTGGTCTTGATTGTGTATTATAAATTAAAATTTTTTTAAATGGCGATTTAAGATTAGTGACATTTTCAACTCAATATCCTTTAAAACCATTTTTTCCGTGAAATCATGAAAGCCAGTTCTCAAGAAATTGGCCTTTTCTTTATTTTTAAACAATACAAACATAGAAATAATATAAACATATGAATAATTATTCTGATTACTTGTGAAATCTCTACTTGATTTATAGAGGATATATTTGAAAAGCCAGTCTGAATTCCTAGCTCCTCCAACCAGGCTAATATTTCCACCTGAGCTAAAGTACACGAAATTCTCACACCTATGTACTTAATTTCTTTTTCAGCACACTGCTGGTATTACAAAAAGAGAGGACACATGCGTGCTGAGTGTAACTTCCTCAAAGCTAAGAGATGCCCAAGCAGCGAGAGCCCTGAAAACATTTCAAGGGGGAGGGGAAGAGGGCAGGCGAGTGGATGGAGAAGAGGGTCGGGCAGAGGGCAGGGCAGTGGACAGAGAATGTTTATCAATGTGGGTGGTACCTTGGTAAGCCTTTACTTTCAGTTTTGGGGATTGGGATTTGTTGAAGGTAATCTTGGCTAAACGAACTGGTCTCTTGACAGCTGGTTTGGTTTTATGTTGATACTCCAGCTAGGGGTTCATAAAGGGTTTTGCTCTCATTATTAAGTACCTGGTCTTCATGGTAAATTGTGATGTCATTCTGCAATCACAGCTGTCTAAAAAGGCAATTTTTCCTTCAGGCTGTTTATATTCAGTTGTAATGTCTACTGAAAACAAGATGCACCATTACATCTCAAAATGTAGCTTATGTTTTATTGTAGAAACACTAGAGCACAAGTTACTCCAAGCAGTCAAAACAAATTAACCCCTTCATGAAGTCAACAGACCTTACAATTGGGAAAAATAAACTGGTTTTTTAGCCAAGATTTACTTCAACTTGGGAGGAAGGGACTTACATAATAACCGTACAGTTGAACCCTGCTATCTTGAAGTCTCAAAGGAAAAGAAAACAAATTTAGATATGCAAAAGTAAATGACTGACAAGCATATCCAAGAGCAAATGATTTGGGATCTAAATGATCAAGAGACAGTGAGGTTTAACTGTATTATTGTAGCAATTTTAGTAATATTTTGTATTTACAACATGGAAAACATGTATTGTGTTTCTGTTGAGTTGTAGAGACACAAGTGGAAGTTTGGGAAAACAAGAAATGCTGTGTGGGAACATGTGCTGCAGGTGTGTGTTTCCATAGCTTTTTTGAGTTCTCCCAAACTTTCACAAGTGTTTCTGTAACTCAATAGAAACACAAACATATTTGCTATTTCTTTCAGAAAACACCACAACGAACACAAAGGCATACAACTTGTTAACTTTGACTATCAAATTGTAAATTCTCTTTGCTCACACCATTATTGTGTCAACAGCTTGGGGCTGTTTTCTAATCAGCTCCATGACATTTGTTGGTAGAATTGACAAAATTTGGTCAGTTCTGTAGCAAGAAAGATAGTGACAGTTTATACCAGAGATTTTTTTGGTCTTAAGTGTTGAAAGTAGAATTTGATAGTATTTAGACTGATCTCTTTCTCTTAATTCATGTGCCAGATTTTTGTCCACTAAGAACTGAAATTCTTTGATTTTCTATTGCATTTTGTTTTAATACCATCGAAACTGACCAAAGCTAATTACTAGTAGACAATCAACTTGATTTGACATTCAAGGCCTGCGTTTTTCGAAAATAACCACCTCTCATTGGCTTTTGGGTTTCAAGCTCCTGGAACAGCAGCTTTCAATCATGATATCTGACCCATGGCAAGTCCTGCTAAGAGAAGTGACATGCGTAACAAACATGAAGAATTCTTGAGTCGGAAGTCACCACTTGATTCTTATAAACACGGAAAGGTGAAGTTGACAATGCATTCTAGTCCACCATTTGAAAATACACATACATGACACCAAATATATATATTTCCTTCACTGCAAGAGGCGTGGACATTAAATAGGAACTATTTGTACAATAGGTCAGAGACAAAAACACTCTATTGTCTTTATTGTTCACCACTAAATGTTCTTCCACATGCCAGTTCAAAAATCGTAATGAATTATTTTCAACTTTTTTAACAAAAGCTGTGGAAGGCCAAACATAAATCTGAAAAAGAAAACAGACCAAAGCCCAATTATTACAGTTTCAATTGTCTATTTTCTATAAGCCAGCTTGTTTGCAGAAAAATTTTCATGGATGAGTACTATCAATCTGGGTATTTTCCCTATATGGGGCACTATGGGCTGATAATGTCTCACGTGATAAATTCAAGCCAATACGAATTGGAGAAAATTTATTGGTTAACTATAATGGAGGATATTGTATACTTACGTATTTTTTCACAGTAGAAAACCTGGGTGAATTTTAATATGAAAAGCCCATGAATGACATGTAAGAGTCCAGAAAAGAAGTTGAAAAGTGAAATAAACTAAACTCAGCCAGTTTGAGGTTGACGTGATTTTGGTTCGTTTGTTTGATATATTTAAGAATTATTGTCTTTACAGCAGAACAGAAACTGGTACCAATTCTTCAAGGTCAGGGGAAAGTCAGCGATTTGTCAAAAGTCATTTTTTCCTGACTCCAAATACAACTCCCTGACTTTTCCTTGACCAGTGGGTATAGGGGGTATATGACAATAAAATTTTTGGTTGCTTTTACATTTTTGAAGAATGTATCTGTTTTTCAAATACACTATAATTGGTTTTAGGGAATCTGACTATTGAAGAGAACACTGGTAGGCGTGCAGGGCTGATGTCTGATCTTTCCATATGCTGTGATGGTTGTGATGAAGACACCACATTACACACCTCAGTCAACATCTCCAAAAGAGGAAAGTCGTTTGACGTAAACAGAAGGGCTGTCTACCACTCAATTGAGACTGGTTGTGGTTACGAAGGACTTGCATCATTCTGCAGTATTATGAACATGCCATGTCTGTCTAAGAGGGCCTATTACAAGCAGGTGGAGACTATTTTAGATGTCTTAGAAAGTGTGACCAAAGAAGAACTCTTGAGTGCAGGCCAGAAGCTTCAAAAGCTTATCACGGAGGAGAATGGAGAGTCTGATACTGGAAATGTTATAGATGCGGCAGTAAGTTTTGATGGCACGTGGGCCAAAAGGGGCTTCACCTCATTGACAGGTGTGGTTTTTGTGGTTTCAGTGGACACAGGTGAGGTACTAGATTACCATGTTTTGTCAAAAGCATGTCAAAAGTGTGCATTGAAGAAAAGTCAGTGTGAAGACGACATGAGCAATTTGAAGAGTGGAGAAGAGAACATTTGGCATCCGGGGAATGCGATATAAATTTTAAAGGGAGTTCACCAGCAATGGAAGCTGAGGGAGCTTAAATTCTGTGGAAGAGATCCATAGAGCTGCATAACATTCAGTACAAATGGATGGTATCAGATGGGGACAGTAAAGCATTCAATGTTGTTGAGAATTTGTACAGCAGTGATTGCAAAGTTGTAAAACTTGACTGTGTAGGCCATGTCCAAAAGAGGATGGGAAAACACCTCCTGAACCTAAAATCTCGAACAAAAGGAAAACTTGAGGATGGAAAGCCCATTGGTGGTCATGGCCGGCTGACTGAAGGCAAGATAAAACAACTTCAAAAGTATTATGGCTTGGCTATCCGTCAAAACACTCTCTCAAAGGCAAATCCCTCAGAAAGGGAAGTAGATGTTGCTGTGTATGCAATGAAAAAGAACATTGTTGCCATACTACATCACAGTGTCAAATCAGACAATCCTACAAAGCAACATAGATTCTGTCCAGTGGGAGAGAACTCATGGTGCAAGTGGCAACAGGACCAGGCAACAGGCACAAAAACATACAAAGGAGATGACTGTTTGCCAGTGGTGTTTTTGGAACTGTTGAAACCAACATTTCTTACTCTCAGTGACTCCAAGCTTCTTGAGAGATGTGTAAGGGGAACAACCCAAAACCCCAATGAGTGCATTAACTCAATGGTTTGGGTCAGGTGCCCGAAACATAAGCACCGTGGAGCCAAACTGGTGCGCTGTGCAGCTGCATCTGCAGTATGTCACTTCCATAAAGGAGCAGAAAGCAGAAAGAAAATTATGGAAAGACTTTCTATTCCACATGGGTCCTATACAAGCAGCTTAATACACATCAAGGACAAGAAGAGACTTTGTAAGGCTGATAGCCAGGCAACAACAAAAGAGAACGAGCGTCGCCAGGGCCTATCACTTGTTCGCACAAGGCGGGAAGAAGCCCTCTGTGAGATGGAGGGCATCACTTATGAGGCCGGCGGCTTTTAATTTACTTCCCCAGACTCAAATAATGAGAACATGTACTGTTTGACACTTATTGGGAACACAGTTCGAGTGATACTGTCTTTTATTTGTGTTTATTGACTTTAAAGCACTATTTCTTAAAATGTTGATATTCTGCCTTTGAGCAAAGATATCTCAAGATGGATTTGAGATATTGAGCTGAAATTTTCAAGGTAAATACTTCTTAGTGTGTTGATGGTAATAAGCGATGGATTTTGTGGTAGGAGTTAAAGTAAAGAAATTGTTGAGCATCAAAAATTCAAATTTTACCTAATTTTGATCTTGTAACTTGATACTATTGCTTTTTTGTGCAAATTTACAACTGAGCAAATCCCATCGCTTATTACCACTAACAGTATGTATTCTGTAAGATAATATGAAAAACACAGTTTTCTGTAGCCCAGAATGAGATATCTTTGCTCAACTACACATCAGTCATGCACAGCAGGCGGCAGTTTGACCAGCCCGTGTCACGTGATACATGCAAGGGGTGTCACTAAAACAGCAAATTTTATAATCTTTGATTAAATAGCTTTCCAATGATATATAGTTGTCTGTGGTTTGGAATTATATCCTGACTGGTATAAGAGTTCAAAAAAGTTGCATTTTTTCAGGTATACCCCCGCCTTAACGTCAGCTCGGAAAAGCTAAAATTTTCACGCAATAAAATTATCTGACTCATCTTCACTTGTGACAGAGGCTTGATATAAAACAACGGGATATTTCACTTCCACATAAAATTGGCACGAAATGTGAAAGGCTCCCGAAAGGCATGAATTTTCTAAATTCTTTACAAACGAAGCTGTTATGGATTACACTTGTCTAAACTCCTCCAACATTTCTGCATCATTTGCCAACAACCTGCAGTTAGCGGAGGAACTTTACTTTGGAACTAGGGATCATGAAATATCTGATAACGATGAAAATGAATTGTCAGATTCAGACCGTGAAGAGGAAAGCAATGAGAACTGCAGTCAGGCTGAATTTTCCCAACATGCTGACACGATTGAATGGAGAGAATCAGACGTAATTGAAAATCAAAAAGTGGAATCTTTTCTCAAAGTGGGCTGCGGATGTTTACAGGAAGTGGAAGAAGAAAACTGCAGCAACCGTTTTTCAGTGGAAAAAGTACTGAATCATTGACAAATTTGTCTTGAAATGTCGTCCTCAGAGTTGGACATGGTGGTACTAGCACTGCTTGAAGCATGCACCAGGCAAGATGAAAATTCACGTTCCAGCCGGCAAACGACAAAAAGAAAAAGGACATACTTCACTTTTGAAGGTAAAATGCACTTTCTAGTGTTTATTAGTAAAACCCTGTTACAGTAAAAACCCAAACGTAAAGAACCTAGTGGTTTAAGAACCTGCTGGCAGCAATCTGCTATTTTAATATGCAAAATATAAGAACCTACTTAGCCAAGCAAGATGAAGCAGGTTCTTATAATTATGTGGGTTACACTTAAGTTATTATAAACATTTTAACGGAGCATGACTTTGAAATTCCAAATTCATATTACAAGAAAATACATAACACAGTTGTGAATAAATACACTCTATGTTCAAGGACCAAAACCAATTTTATTTATTTGTCTGGTAAGCAATAACTATATCTCCTTCATATAAATTAAGAGCCTAATTAAGAACCTATTTTGCCAAACTTCAACTTCAACAGGTTTTACTGTATTGCATAACATTAATTTCCCGCAGACGCCTTTGCAGACATCATTGGTAGTGTGTAGATTGCGTATAACATCGCATTTACCATGCTTTAATTTGCCAGTGTTTGCAGGTGCTCCGATTTGCAGAGAGATGTTTTTAGTTCTTTATGGAATAGGGGTAAGGCGCCTGGAGAACTTGAAACGGCACTACAAGAATCATGGAATTATGCCTCGTATCCATGGTAACAAAGGGAAAATGCCTATTAGAACTTGTTCAATGGACACCCTACAACATGTAATCACTTTCCTTGATAATTATGCTGAAGAGCATGCTGTTGCTCTCCCTGGAAGAATTCTGGGATTTAAACGATCCGATATTAAATTGCTTCCCTCATCTGCAACTAAAGCAAGTATCCACAGACTTTATGAACAGTCAGTGGAGAGCGCTGGTCTACCTGTAGTTTCATATTCTAAATTTGTAACTATGTGGAATGAGCTGCGGCCACTTGTAAGAATAACAAAACCAATGACTGACCTGTGTCACACATGTCAAAAAAATAATTCAAACATCTACCGGTCAGCTAACTTGCTAGACGAAGAAAAGAGCGAGATTGTACGAAAGCAGGAGGCACATTTACTGGATGCCAAACGTGAGAGAAGCCTTTACAAGCATGTATGCAAAGAGAGTAAGAGCAACTTAAAGCCGATACTAAATAGTCTAGACTTTACTGAAACAAGAACAGCCTGTTCGTTTAAAGGGAAAATGCATTATTCTTTAGATTATGCCCAGCAAGTTCATTTGCCCTCAAACCCCATGCAACCTGGCCCTATTTATTTCAAAGTACCAAGGAAAGTAGGAAATTTTTGGTGTCTGTTGCGAATCGTTGCCCAGGCAACTTAATTTTGTAATCAATGAAGCAGGCAGTGTGGGAAAGGGTGCAAATGCAACCATAAGTTATCTGCACTATTTTTTCCAAAAGCATGGGATAGGGGAGACAGACGTACATCTCCACGCAGACAACTGCTGTGGCCAAAACAAGAATTCGTATGTTCTGTGGTATTTAGCATGGAGGATAATAACTGGTCAGCATCAGTCGTGCGTGTACAGTTTTCTAATTGTTGGTCACACTAAATTTGCATGCGACTGGTGCTTTGGCCTTTTGAAGCAATCTTTTCAAAAATCTTTCATCTCCTCACTCTATGAGTTTGCATCAGTTATTGACAGGTCCACTGTTAGCGGAGTAAATGTCACACAACTGTGCTCATTACATGATGGTTCAGTCATTGTTCCAGTTTAAGATTGGGTCTCATTTCTCTGTGTATTTCAGAAAATTCAAAAACATAATGAAATACCATCATTTTCAGTTTGAAAAAGAAGACCCAGGTGTTGTTTTTTACAAGCAATTTTCAGATAGCACTGAAGAAAGGTTCACTTTATTACGGGCTGAAAATGATTTTCCCCCAGCTGAACTGCCTACTATCCAAGAACCCAAAGGCTTAGATCATCAACGGCAAATGTACCTTTTCAATGAGATACAACAGTTCTGCAAAGAAGGAACGGAGGATCTCATCGCTCCTGAACCGCAGGGAGACCCACACACCAATTAGATGATGTCTGATTTATCTTGTTTTACGTCATAACATTTATTTCTTTTATTATTCAGGGGCATCACAGAAGGTATTTACTTGAATTACAAATGTTAAGCACTCAAGTGTACTCAAAATGTAGTGGAAATGATAAGGCGCTGTTTTCAGTCACCTAGTTATAATAGGTGATACGTCCGCTTCTGTATTGTTAGGGTCGGACTGCGCTTGATTGACTTCCTAACAAATTTCATTATACCAAATTCCTGTGTATTTGTGCTGAGTTGTGTCTGTAAACCGACATATAACCCACACGTGATCCTTTGCTTATTTAACGCGCTGCCCTTACATTGAGTTTCGCTGACTTGAAGGCACAGTATCAAATAATGATACATTGAGTTTCGTTTGAAACGTCACATGTTTCGTTAGTAATGGTCACACACTCCTGGAGGCTTCCTAACACAAAATAGTTCAAAGTCACTGGGGACTCGCATTTAATAATGAATGAAAGTGTAATCCTTGGAAAGGTGCCAAGGGTTTGGCTCAAATTCATTTTTCAACCGAAGTAGTGGTAACCATAACTTTGCCCAAGGGTGTACATGTACAAGTCTATGTTTCCTATCTCAAATGTACTGAATCGATCGAGTTCTCGAGTTCTCGAGTTCTGCTATTGCGTGAGCTTTGGTTGTTTGTGTTAGGGATCAATGTATCATAAACAAGTTTACAAAATAATGACGCATGCAAATTCCCGTTCAACAAGGTGCAATTTGACCTATCAATCGGCACTAAGTTAGAGCCTTCTGTTTTAAAACCTGCTAAAAAATGTTGTTCCTAGACATTTGGCATCAATCCTTTTACAGATGGCCCTCCAGACAGTTTCCTCCCTTTCCTCAGCTGCCATGTCAATGGGATACTTCTCAAAAATAATTCCTGTCAGGACAAAAAAAATTAAGAGTGGATGTCTCTAAAAATCAAAGAAAAATAAAAAAATCGCGGACATGGTCAAAAATTCGTTTCGTCCCATTTTTTGTCTACAGGTAGCTATAGGTACTAGCTAAAGTGAAATGAGGTTAGTTTGTGTAAATATTCATTTTGACGGGAATAAACCGTTATGAATTGCATGATCGAAAATGAGTGCGTGCGAGCTCGAAATTATGTAGTTTTCAGGCCGTCCTTAGATGAACTAAAATGCAACAGCAGGAATTCTCAAGTTATAAATATATACAGTTGGCCTTCCTTTACCAAGATATACTGATACTTTTTGTATCGTGTCCTTCCTGATGAAACCACGGGTTAATTACCAGAGGACGTCTTCGCCGTTTTTAGTTCACGTCAAACCCGGCCTAATATATTGTCGCAAAAATGCATGTGGTAATGTCTCAAAATTTCCAGCAATACTATCACGAGGGCTTATGAGGTAGGTCTTCAAATTTATCGTTTCATTTTTCTGGTATCTTCTACTGTTTCAATATACCAACCAACCAAACTTCGGTAAAATTGCAAATGGCTCCATATTGAAATGAACAACATCAACATTGCAGTGACACAAGCAAAGCATTGTTTGAGTCACAGCCGCGCTTAGCTTGTTATGTTTGCTTTGACACCAATAGTTCCTTACCTTAGAAATTTTTTATAGGCCCTTATTATGCTGCTTGGAAGATACTTTCGAAATACTGTCCTCTGCACGTTGGTGTAAAGGGGGCCGACCGGCGCACTCATTGAAGCCACTGAGACGGTGATGAGTAAACTTTAAAAGTTACTTGTTGTCGTCATTTTGTATAGCGTGTCGCCAGCCAGTTTCATTTAGTCTACTTTGATCCTAATTTTGGCTTTTTTGACGTCCCACACACGAAAGATCCTGTACAACACGGCAGGCACCGCTAGCGATTTGCACAGGTTCCTGTCTGCGTGTCGACTGCGTGACATGTGATAATGTCACGTAACGAGATCAACTAACAGTACATTCTGCCTCACGAATAAAATCTAAACAAATATATTGCCGTCATGAACAAAAAAGATACAGCAAAGAAACAGACTTTACAAAATGTCACAAATTTAAATCGTACAGTGAAAACTTTATGGAACGAAAATAACGATTCAATTTTCCCACGGGAAACAAATGTAACCCGTTAACGAAAGTAAACAAAAAGCAAAAGCGTAATAATCGTCGGTGAAAGTAATAAAGATAACGGTTGCTTAAACTCCAGCAGAAAAAAAATGTCTTGTTCTTTCCTTGATATTGTTGAGGCGTTTGTGGTGCAGAGGAACGCGCAAGGCATCCGTCCACTCAGACAGTATCGCTGTCATCGTGCAGCAAGGATATCAGAAGCCACAAGCGTTTTCTACAGTTTTCAGGTGTTGAGACAGAGATAGAACTTATCTTAGCAAGAAGCGGGATTTTCGTGAAGCCCGTCAATTTTTCGGAAATAACTGTTTGCCCATTGCATCGATCAAGCCTTGGAATCGGATGGAGAAGAGCTAGTAGATTATGTTCTGTGCCTCGGATCAGGTAAGCGATTACAATGTTTATTCTCACTTTATGCAAGGATAAACATCCGTATAGCTTCTCATTTCACGCAGGGTACTTGGCGGGAATCACAGACTTCATATCCTTACTTCAAATCACTTCACTGCCGCGTAAAATAACACGAAGTTTAACAGCAAAATTATTTTTGTCTCACCAGTTTTCAGGACTTTTGCAAATACTTTTACGTCGGAACCTTGTTCAAACACTGGCATTTTCACCTTCTTCAAGACTTAATCAAAAGGGGAACACTTGAATTGAAATATTTTACAGATATTAGAATTCCTTCCAACAATGCTCAGAAGAAAGGAAAGGAACGTAAAAGACTGACTTGTGACAAGGTAAAATACAGATTGCGTAATCAATTTGAGGTTTGTGGAGCTTTTTTCCTGGGCTAGGTTTGTTCTTTTGCCACATTCAGAGCTATTTGTTCAAGGGGGATGCGTAAAGTAGAAAAGAATAAATTAATCCTTTCTCTCCAAATATTAAAGGAATTTGTGTACGATGTCGACAGTCCCTGGCAAAAACAAAAAATCATTTAGAATCGCAGGACTTGGGTGCCACAGGAGGTGTGGAAAACATCACAGAAGGTCTATGTGGTCTAAGCTTGGTGAGTTTCTTCAAAGTGTTTATGAAAAATTTCCATCCAATATAGTTAATGAAGGTGAAAAACCTTAACGCGTTCTCTGAATTATCCCTTCTCCGCCCTTTTCAGGGGTTCAACCCATGCGGGAGAAGGGCGTGTCGAGGATAACTTGCATGCGCATCCTCAAAACGCCGCCATTGCCGCCCGTCAACAACTGGGCAAGACATGCATGGCACAAGAATTGGAAAAGCGTGTCCTCCCCGGACAGCCAATCACATCCAAAAATATAGCCAAATAATAAAGGTTTTAAATTAATATATGGCTTCTCAACTTTTTTTCTAAATGTTCCAAATGGAAAATAATACTGAGTAGTAACTGGATGAAGATATCAGGATAGATTACCAGTCAATTAAATTAATTATCGACTATTACTTTCCAGCTCGCATGCGACTTGCGCTTTTATACACGACACCCCGCGCTTGCACACGGTTGATCTCATTTCGAAGCCATCCAAAGCAATGTGTTCACTTTTTTGTCAGGTTGATGAACAAGCGAGTGACTTTGATATTCCTGCCATTACTTGTCCTGTAACTGTTGGTGATGAATCTCTGCCAGAAGGTTCCACATCCAGACAGCGGAGCCTTTTTTTTCCGCAAGAAGATTCCGAAGAGAGTGATGAAGGCTCCAGTCTAGACAACGAGTCCCAGGAGCAGCTTAATCGCTTCTTACAGCTTCGAGACGTCAGTCCGGTACGTCACACTTTATCAGTGCCGTGGAATACAGCGCACGAGCGTACTAAACGCAGATACCTACGGAAAGCTCAACAGTGTATATCTGCAATGCTTGATGTTCTGGCACCTGAAAATTCGCAAGAACTGTGGACGGAGCTTTGTGATCGTCATGCTGTAAGCAGAGAGAGTCAGGTTGTGGTCGAAGGTAGAAGTGAAAAAGACACGGAGCTTCTTAGTGCATTTGCTGAGAGCTACTTGAATGCGCAACATTGGAGCACCAGACGACAAATACCTCTTTTGATGGCAGATAAGTTATCCCTTAAGGAGATGAGAGAGTTTATTCCAACCGTTACTAGCTATCGCTACAACATTGCCCGACGCCACAGGCTGTTACATGGAAGAGCTGCTCCTCTTCCAAACCAGGAGAAAAAGAGAATGAGAATTGAACCTGTAAAATTAGAACATTTTGTTTCTTTCATAACGAGTCCACACGTAATTCAAGATGTTCCTTTTGGGAAAAACTTCTGAAATTGTCAACTGGTGAGATCATAAAAACACCCAATGTGATCAGAACAATGATGCCAGAGCGCATTGTCCAGCAGTATCAACAATACTGCTGTGAAACCAACTTTGCGCCTATGAGTAAGAGAACCCTACAGAGAGTTTTGGCCGTGTGTTCTTCATCTGTTCGCAAGTCTCTGCAAGGACTTGATAACTTTTCAGCACAAGGAGCGGAAGCATTTGATCATTTAGAGAAACTCGTAGACAAGCTTGTTGACTGTGGCAAGACTCAGCAATGGGCGAGGGAAATTAAGCAGCAACTTCGTTTGTCGAAGCAGTACCTAAAGGGCGACTACAAGGTAGGTGCATGTTTTATTATTATGCGTTGCCTTTGCGGAAGTGATGTAGTAGACTTCTTACTATGAAACACGGCTACCTTTGTCTTTCTCTCCGAGTCTTTTTTATGCTTAATTCATGAAACATGAGGTTGCGATTCACTGTAATAAGCTTACACACATGTATACAACGCTGAGAATCGGTTAAGTAATCTTTCTGAAATGTCGATGCGCATGCGTTGCTTTGCAAAGATGCACTGAATCACGCGGTTGTCATTTTACTTTTTTTTTTGGTACATGCAGTGGAGGCCTCAGAGGTTCCTGATCATTGTCGAATTTATGCGCTAAGTGATCCAAGCAATGCAGAATTTCGGGGCTCCTGCGACCACCTCCACAATGAGTCATGTGTGCAGTGTTATGAGTTAGAGGAAGTCATGCGTACCATAGAAGATGAGTGTTCAATTGCGCTCTCGTTAGTAGAAGATCAAGCTGACATGCTGCATACTATCAAACAGGCAAGGGATGATATCATTAGCTGGAAAGCCCATCAGCTACGTTCAGTCCACTAAGCTGAGGCGAAGCATTCAGTTTTAGCCAAACTCGACAGCCGATCGGTGCTGTTAGTCCAGGACTGGGCAATGAAACATATGGTCCGAAAATATCGAGAGGCACAGTCAGACTGGTTTGCGAAGCGAGGATTGCCATGGCACATTAGCGTTGCCATAAGACGGTCAGAGGGTTCTGAGCACTTTGAATCGCAAACACTTGTTCACGTATTTCAAAGCTGCGCCCAAGACAGTGTGACTGTGGCTTCGATAATGCTTGACTGCCTCACTACCCTGAAAAAGGAAATTCCAGACCTGGAAATGGCTTATTACAAACAAGATAACGCTGGCTGTTATCACAGCGGAAATTCAATCATCTCAGCTAAGCTGGCCGGCGATGCCGTAGGAGTGGCTGTTGTAAGAAACGACTTCTCGGACCTTCAAGGTGGAAAGGGGTATGTGATCGCAAAGCAGCAACAATCAAAGGAGACGTTGGAAGGTACGTAAACGAAGGCAATGATGTCATCAACGCTTTACAGCTCAAAACAGCCATTGAATCTGGCCAAGGAACCACAGGAGTGAAAACAAGCTATGTTGCTGCCAAGCCCTCAAGCACCTTTAATATCAAATGGGATGGCATAAGCTTACTCAACAATTTTGAGTACGATGAAACTGGCGTACGAGTGTGGAGAGCATTCAATGTGGGTTCCGGTAAAGTAGTGCCATGGGCAAAGTTCGAAGGAGTCATGAAGCAGCCCAAAAAATTGGAAATCCTAGAACCCCCATCACAGAATGTAAGTGGCGCACCGCCGTTCAAGATTGTGAGACACCGACATATCAAGAAAAGCTCTGTCAAAGCAGATTTCTCAACTGAAAACGAAAACCAAGATCGAAGCAGTATTGGTCAAAATAAGCCAGACGACATGCTTTTCCCGTGTCCAGAGGATGGGTGTGTAAAAGCATACAGTCGCTTTGCAAACCTCCAGACACACCTAGATACTGGAAAACACCAAATGATGCTCAAACAGGAAACTCTCTACGATAGAGTTAGAAGAGAATATTCTTCCAAGCTGACGGAGGAATGCAGTCAAATTCCAAGCGTTCAAGTTACTGTCCAAGCAAAGAGTGACGCCTTCCTCCCTCTTCCAATGGGTTGGGCCCTGAAGACAATTAAGAAAAAAGTGCGTTTTACAAAGAAACAGACCAAATTCTTAACTGACCAATTTCAAAAAGGGAAGCAAAGTGGACGGAAAAGCGATCCACAGGAAGTTTCGAAAGCAATGAGCTTAGCAAGAGACCAAGCGGGGGAACGCCGATTTCAACCTGATGAAGTCCTCACGTCGCAGCAGATTAGTGGTTTCTTTAGCCGTCTTTCAGCAAAGAAGCTATTAGAAGTTACAGCCGCCGGTAACGAAGCAAAAGCCAGTGAAGTCTCAGAAGTGGCCATGGAGAGTGCTGACGAGGACGAAATTTCCGCCGAAGCTGAGAGTCACCTATCTGCTGTGTGTGTGAATGTGATGACAGATGTGGCTATTCAGCATCCGATTGTATCTTTCGATCTTAACATCTGCGAACTTGTACAAAAACGTACACTCACAACTTTAAGAGTGGATAGGCTAAGAGACATGTGCATCGATCTTGGGCTGGATATTTCTGACATTTCACCTCAGAAGAGGAAAAAGCCATACATCGCACGACTCACACAATTAGTCCAGGAGTGTACCTGCACTTCCAAGTAACTGAGCCCTGTATGTTTCACGAATAACTGATCCACTGATTATAAAAGGCGGTGCGTATATAATTTTTAAGAGGGCGTTGCGTGACAGCAGAGTTCTACATATCGCATTTCAGTCACTCGAGCTCGCCGCTGCTGGTGGCATCTCCTCCAATTTGTGTTGACGATTTTCAGTATATTCGAAACTGGCGAGTGCAGAAGGCGCAGAAGGGATGCAAATGCTCGAATTCATGTTCACTGGATGCAAAGCAAACGTAAACTAACGGCTGTGTGGCAAATGTAACCTGTTGTGTGCAATTCAAATGTTCAACCTGTTGTGTGCAGAATTATGCAGAATTATGGCGCGATTCACAGGGTAGGAAAAGTCGAAATTTGTTTCTCCTGTCACAGTATATGAAAATCAAGTGTAGTTATAGACATTTTAATATGTTTCTAGTCATTTCAATGGCCAGTGAAGATATAACTGACCAAAACAGTTATTTGTGTACAACGCGTTTAATTTTGTTATTATGCATCTCATTATGGCGTCATAGTATTTAACCGAATTACGGCCGGTGGTCATCTTTTGATTGTCAAAGGTCCCAAAGAAGTAAAACCCAAATCGTAAAGAACTATCTTTCAAGGCTTCTTGGTAGTGTTATTGTAAACTTTGAGACACTACCACATGTATTATTTGCCAAGCTATTCTAGGCCACCTTTGCCTTAATTTCAAAAGGCCGAAGATGTCGTCTCTTAACAGAGACGTAGCTCCTCCAGGAATAACACGAGACAAAAACTATCACTTTGTCTTGATTAAGCAAGTCCAACTCTATATTTCTATAGCTAGAAAAGTCCTTCTGTTACATTTTTGTTCGTATGACAACTGCCCGAAAAGTGCATAATTTCAGGATCGCACTTGATGAAATTTGAGCAATTGACCCGCCGAAAGTTTTTAACGGTTTATTCCCGTTTAAGTGCATATTTCAAACATCTAACCCCATTTCCGTTTGTTTACTATATAAGGCTACCTACAGGCAAAAAATGAGCCAAATCGATTTTTGGCCGTGTCCGCGATTTTTTCGATAATCTTTGATTTTTACTGACATTTACTCTTAACTTCTAAGACATTTGTTTTGTAACGTAAGTATTCTGTAATTGTGATGTAATATATACAGAGTAAATAAATTCTAAGACATTTGAACATATTTTAGATAGTCCCACTATACACAGACGTTTTATATACATAATTTTAATTAAATTGTGTTTGAAATATGAGGAGATGGTTAACCTAGTCCCATAGGAACAGCACAGTGTGAAGTATGCCACATTATTTTGGCTGCTAAATATTGCGTGATGCACCAAAAAAGCAAGAAAATATGCACCGTCAAGGCATGAGGCAAGGTTCGTAACGGCAGTAGGTATGTATCACGAACGTATTATGAGAATGTCCTTGTTTGAATTCTTCCAGTATACCAACTTACTTCTAATAAGCACTAAGCGGGTTGTGTCCAGCTTTGACTTCCCTTACGACCCGGTGCAATTGGCACCCGTTAGTTCCTCTTTGGTGAACTTCACAGCTAACAGTTTTAGCACTGCTTTGTGCCGTTGTGGAGTCCTCTCTAAAATCGTTGCTACTGTCTTCTTGCTTGAAAGTGTTAAAACTGCCAGTGTTGGCACCTGCGCAGTTGGTACATGCATCGAAGGTGTGCACGAGCTTGAATTTGTTGAACTGGGTACCCCAGTCACCTATTGTGGAACAAACAAATGTCAAGATTATAATATTTTCCATACCAATTACTCTCCTGCATAAGTCTAAATATAAAATAAAACTCAACAGACATGTACAACTGAAAGCTATTCGTTTCACTTAATTTAGGAATACTGAAGCTTGAGGGTAACAAAGGAATTGAAAGGAAAATGTTAAATATATGAAGAGTGTAAAATGTATGAAAAATACTTACCGAAGGTGGAGTTGTTGGAACTGGAAACCTTTCTAGTCTTCCAACCCACTCATGTTATCCCCTTCCTTTATATGCCAAATTGCCTTGTTAACAGCAGGCCACTAATAAATTTTTAAAAAAGGACAACGCTTTTCAGTTGTAAATGCATGTTTCGACAGTAACTTCTGTCACCATCAGTTACAACTAGAGTGAATTTGATCTACAAGTTAAAGTACAAATGCAAAATTATTTCAAACCAGAGTGAGTGACTGAACTGACGCTATCTCACAGGCCAAAAATAGTCTGATCAAATAAAAAGTAAATCAAACAAAATTCAACTTACCGTTTCGTTGCATTTCCCATGGTAAAACTACAAAGGCATTGTACCAACAGGATGCAAACTTCACTCTAATTTTTATTCCAGCGGCGAGGCTTGCAGGGCTTGGAGGGTCGATTGTTTTCCTTGGCACACATTGCTCTTTGCCATTCCACGCACACTTAGTCTCCCATCTTATAAGCACCTTCTTTGCAGTCATGGTTTAAAATAATTATTTGCGCTTTCCACCCTGTAACTAAATGACTGAGGATATCGCATGGGTCGTAGAGGATTTTATACCATTGCAATTCTTGAAAGTTTTTCGACCTTTCTCAAGTAACGTGCCATCTTCCGGCACACCTTCACACTGTACATTGTGTGTCACGTTATAATTACGTCAACAACATTTCGCTGCACGAAACGTTTCCTCGTGCACGCAAAAGTCTGCTACTGCTTACAAAATAGAGGTACTTTTTATTGACACTAATAAAATGGAGTAAAATGGTCATCAAAAGCCGTTTTACTATAGGAGCTACATCTACAGTAATCACAACCACCTAAATTTATTCTAATCACCCCTATCAGTCTTTGAAGTGTTTCTAACATAAACTACTATTAGTATCGTGCAAATAGCTCAGTTATTGCTTGGTTTTAACACACAAACCTGATGCCAAATATTTAAAATTTTCTCACATAGGCCTGCCCTATTCGTTAGACAGGTAATTATATTGTTTCCACTGCAGAGTTAGTCAGAATTCGCGTGATATTTTGGTGCTATATGTAGGTCTAAAAAGGCTCTTTTTTCTCAGTCTTCAATAACATTAAAAGCTCAATTTCTGAAGCTACAATAGAGTTGATACCCAAATAGCACGGCTTGGCTGTGGTCCCATAAGTATTTTTAAGGGAATATTTTGTTTGCTATGGAGCCCTTTCCTTCACATAAGCCTTCAAGTACAATAACTTATTTCTCAGATGTCATGTCACGTTAAATTTATTACAGTTTCTGTACTGCAGGAAATGTTTATTGAGGGTGGTAAAGAGTATTAACGTGACTGGCCACACTTTTTACTCGTGAATCGTAATTTCGCAGGATTTCACTAGTGGCTTTTTCAACAATTCTCTGAAATGAAAATGAGACGTTTTATTCCACGTCTTCAACCCTTATTTAGATTACATGCAGTGCTTTCAATAAGCACCGACGTCCAACGAAGAATGTCGGCTACTTCAATCAGAGACGTCGGCTACTTTTTTCCCTAAATTGAAGTAATTAAAGAACGATCCTTTCAAACAAAATTGAAATTACTTTTGATGGGCTTGGATGTGCTTTTTACATCAATTTCGAGATTAAGGTCAGGCCTCATTGCACATTCAGCATGATTTGGTATCACTGTTATGGCTTGACTCGTCAAGTTGGTCACCTCGTAATTTGAGTGGGTTGCAACGCATCACATCTATTTTTGGATATAGTTGCACGGTCCACCAGCTGCGGGAAAATGTCTGGACGAAGAGAGCGTGACATAACAAGCTTTTTTGTGAAAAGAAGAAGGGTTGAAGGTAAGTCTACATTATTGTGGCTTTCATAATAGACTCCCCCTCTAATTGTAACTCAACCTACATTTGAATTCAGTATTAATCAAGTTGAGACGAAGAGTCATCATTTTCGGCTTATTCATTTATTGTTTAAAAATCCTGGTCTTGAATTTTATGAAAATCAGAGTCAGTCTTTAAAATTCATGAATAAAAATAGTCCACCCTAACTTACGTGCTGGCAATTCAGCGATGAGATTTCAATTCGCTCATCTGTGAAGATTTAGAAAATTGTGCTAATGTGTTGCGAAAGTAGAAGCGACTGTTCGAGTAAAGAAAGTGTTAAAAATGAAAATGTAATCAAAACATGTTTTCATCAAAAACACCGTTTTTCTGTTGTGCTTTAGATAATGTACACGGTTTATTTCAGCAAATTTTTCAGCCACTTTTTTAAACTTTTGATGTTAATACAGTAAAACGCAAGATCTTTCACAATCGCCTTGCGTGTAAAACTGCAAATGTCCATAATCTAATTACTATCATTTTGTTTATCATCTTCACGATTTGTCACGGTGCTGATAAATCGAAACTTGAATGAAACCTGCATTTTCTAAAATGAAAACCACATTCGCTTGAATGAAAACAAAAAACTCTTAAGGTCCAAAGCATTTTATCTTTGTTTGAAACTGAATTAGTTTGATCAAAAAGTCTGAGTTAAAAATATCTGATCTTATCACATTTCGTGATGCCCGCCTGGCGCCTTGACAAGTCTGGAATGCTTCCTTTTTCTTTCCATTGGCATCCCTCCAGTTTTGTCAGTAAAATCCTTTCTGTAGTACCAAAGGAGTTCAGTTAATACCATTTTGGAGCTACCCTGATTGGAAAACATTTTTCTGTGTTTTGTATCGCGGAAACAAGTTAGCTGTTCATAGCTGCTCAAAAATGGTAAAGATGTTTTTAGAAGTGAAGTTTTATAATGGTTTGGCTGTACAAACACAGACAGACTAAAATTTTCAGACGTGTTGACATTTATGAATTTATGGTCTGGTTGCTGGTTTGTAAAAGGCTGGTTTATAAAATACTGTACATGTATTTTGAGACACGCTTCCTGAAAGATTTCACTGTCAACCAAAATGATCTGAACGTTTTTAATACTGAGCTATTATGATGGTGCTTTCTTTTTATCACACAGCAGAAAATCAGGTTGAATCAGAAATAGTGGACACCCAAGCAGCTGCGTCTGAATTTGCACCCTAAGAAAGGGAAAGAGCTGGGGACAGACCTCTTGACAATTCCAGTTCTCAATCCAATGTAAGAAATTTTATAAATTCTGTTTAAACAATGTGTTAAGCACTTAAAAAAGGATTTTTTTCTTCAGATTTCTAATGAGCAGCAATCTGCCTCCAGTGGCTCCCATTTAGTGACAACATCAGCAGCATCTCACCAGGTACGTGCGCAGTGTGAATTGAATCCACCATTAAGAAAGGGTGTGGTTGCTAGGGTTGAGGGGCCATGAATGACATTGTTTCGTTCTGTTACCCTTGTAAGATAACCCAAACCCATTTAGTGAAGATGACCACAAGACCCTGCTGACTTAGGTCTTTCAAGCCAGTGATGGTGTTGTCCATTCATACATTTGCCCTAGGGGCTGTCAAATTTCTAAGGAAGAGGAAGTCCGGCTTAAATCTTTAAAGAAGACCTTCAATCATGATACTTTCCTCACCAAATGGTCTTGGTGGCTTTGCTATCAAGAGGGCCAAGGGCTTTACTACATTTTATGCAGAAAGCATGGTGCAAAAAATATGCAGAACAAAGAAAGCAAATTTGCTGAAACACCTGGGGTTCGATTTCATGCAGCTGCAATTAAAGGACATGCGAATGTAAAAGCTCACAAGGATGTGCTTTCAGCAGAATACATGCAGAGGGTGTCCTCCATCCACCAGCAACACAGGGAAGGAGTCCTTTACAAGGGTAGTGCCTAAAGAGGGCATTTGCATGTGCATATTTCCTAATGAAAGAATCACTCCCCAATGTCAAGTTCATGCCTTTAATCAAGTTCATTGAAAAGGCTTGTGAGGTCACACAACTTAGTCACTTCAACCACACATCACCAGCCAGTCATAGAGAAATGTTTTTGGAACTTGGTGCTGCAGTGAGAGATAGTGTTCTCAAGAATGTTCCAAAAGAAGGACCAATTGGCTTGTAAACTGACGAGGCAACTGACATTTCTGTAACATCCCAAATTATTACTCATATTCAGTTCTTCAACAAAGCCTTGGGTAAAACAGATACAGCATTTCTGGGTATTCAAGATATCCTTGAAGAACATGATGCCCCAGATGCCAAGACCATCACAGAGAAATTGGAACATTTACTTCAACAGAATAACCTCAGTGTAGAATCAGTTGCTGCTATGGCTACCGATGGGGCAAAAGTGATGACTGGTAGAAATGAAGGGGTTGTAGCAAAATTGCGGCGAAAGAAAACCAACAAGAATCTCATTGGCGTTCATTGCATCTGCCATAATCTTCAGTTGACTTGCAATGATTCAAACGATGAAAAGTACATCAGCAATGTCTTAGAAACCTTAAGACAGCTTTGGTACTTCATGGAAAACTCATGAAAACAGACTAAAGTGTATCTCAAGATTCAGATGGAGTTGAAGAAAATCAATCTTGTAAATGAAAAGGGAAGGAAGATAGTGGCGCGAAAACTGAATAAGGCATGCAAGACAAGATGGCTGAGCTATGAAAAGTCTGTCTCTTTCTTACTAAGTGAATTTGAAGCTGTACTGCAGATCTTGCACATGTTCGCAGATTCACAAGCAACTGCTGCTGGCCTGCTAAAGAAGGTGCAGAATGCCAAATTTGTGGGTAATTTGTACATTCTGGGAGACGTTTTGCCTATATTAAGTGAGCTGTCACTTACGTTCCAGAGTGGATACCTCAACTTCTCCCAGGTTGGCCCGAGCATAGAGATAGCTAAATTGAGACTTTCAAAGGTCCTGGAAGACAAGAATCCCTTGGAGAAGTTGGAACGTGACATTGATTCCCTCACAGCAATGTCACCTGAACTGACATTTCCAAGAAATGTCATGACCAGTCAGAGGGGCTGTTAAGGAAATACTTCAGAACATCGAAGATCGTTTTGCTGAAAGCAAGCAAAGCAATTTCTGACATATGGTGACAAACACATTGCAACCCTTGCTAACTTCTTGTATGATGGTAAGGATGGTGACTGCAGGATTAGAGAAGAAGCTAAACTCAAAGCACAATGGATGACGTTAAAGTTTCTGATCAGATGTCCTAGAAGACATGCCGAAATAAAGGAAGCAAACGTGGGCCAGATGACCTCCACTGAGTGGTTTATCAACAAACTGCTAACTAACAGGAACGTGTTCCAAAGTTATTCTGAAGTTCTCAAGTTAGCTGAGATCGGAGCTGTCATCCCTGTAAGCAATGCATGGCCTGAAAGAGGCGCTAGTTCCATGAAACACATCAAGAGCAGGCTGAGGTCTTCTCTGAAGTCTGACCTGCTTAATGCTCTCATGCAAGTTGCTGTCAATGGACCACCAGTTCTCGAAAGTCTGCCTGTCATGGAAACTGCAGAAAAGAATTGGCTAGGGAGAAAAAACAGAAAACAAAGAATGCAACTGCTTCAAGCAACCTGATGGCAACAGTAAGTGAACCAGTTGTCACTGATCCAATCACTGTGGATGCCCCCTGCCAGACCACCTGCCCAAGCATTGAAGAGGAGGTTCAGGAAGCAGCAAGTGCATTAGAACTGTGTGTCGAAAAAGACGACTTTGACACGGATAGTAACAGTGCCATAGAGAGTGGAGAAGAAGATTCTGACATTGATGTTTGATCAGTCTCAGTCTGTTAAACTCATGATCTGTTGTAAAAAAAATTTTAACTCAATGTGCACTAAGTGATTTTAGTTGCTACATTTCAATAGTATCTTGTCATTTTGATGCTATTTAGGGCAATTTTGTTCAATTTCATTGTTTTCAGTGCCTTCAAATTCCAGGAAATGTATCCCAAGGGCTATTTTCAGGTTATCAATATACCAGTATGATTGTAAAAATAAACAAAAAAAACGGTATTGGTGATAAGAAGTTGTCCTTATTTTTATACTCAATTTGATGCCCAGAACGCTGGAAATAGCGTTTAAAGAGCTTCCAGATTTCAAATTTTTCTGGGGGGGGGGCATGCCCCCAGACCCCCCTAGCAAAGGGGGCCTTACAGCCCCTTGTTAATACCATCACCTACTCTACCCAAACTGGCTGCCTACTTCAAACTTTATTGAAACCCCTGATTACATGTATTTGACACCTGTCATTACGTGATAAAACATTGCCTGACCATGAAAGGCAATCCGCATTCGAACAAGGTTGTGCGTTAGGAAATTTTGAAATCTAGTTAATTTTGTGAATATAGGAGAGACTTTATTCATGGTGCATGAAATGCGTATTTCTATTTTCCACGAATTGTGAAAGCAACTTTCTTATTTTCGTGACAAGTGATCTAGTCCCCCTGTTTATAACCGTCTTCGATGACCACGCCGAAACAATTGGCGATTTCCTGGGCGTTTATTTCATGCCGCTCGCAAACGCGAAGACACATTCTTCTTACGTGAGATATTAACTGTGGGAACAGGCAAATTTCATTGGCTAGTTGATTAACATGACCAATTATTCAATCTGTTGAGTTTGCTTGGAGCAAGAGAACAACATAGTAACTGAGAGACACCATTGCAATGCAACACGGGTAGCTGATTCAAGTCAACCTTGATGGATACAGAGTTTGTTATCGTATGCTTACAGCTTGCAACGCTGCATGAAATAGTAAACTTCTTTCAAATAGAAAAAAACTGTGGTTCTCCTTTACATTACAATCATTATGCTGTGAATAACAGTTTCTGCCCTCTGTTTAACTGGGGAGAAGATTGAACTGTAGTTAATACTTGAAACTCAAGACACTCATCTCTCCTGGCGCATGAACTGAATCGGCCACACAGAGAAACAGCCATCTCCGCGTGATGCAAATACCTCACAAGACAATCAAAGAGACACAAACACAGGTAAATCATTTAGTTTTATGCCATAAATATGAACAGGCTAATTAAAGCACAAAGGTTCCCTGTGATGTCGCAAAATGAAAGACACACTCGTCTCTGCGTGTTGCAGAATTGTAGCAGATTTTACCTCCGTGCAAATATTTTTGACAAGAAAATTAGCAACACAAAATTTTTGTTTCATAAGTTGGATGAAGTTACGTTGGTGTAGATTTCTCGGAAATGGTAATGTGAAGTGTATTGTGTATTGTTGTTGAAGACTCGTGCATTTGGCTCACTGTATAGACCATAACTTACATTACATTTTTAGTACAATATTAAGGAGCGTTCATATCATTATTTTGTATTTTCACCAAAACAATAAGTTTCCACTTTGACTGAGAATGATGGCAAAAATAAGTTTTACATACCATCCAGTAAACCAGCTTGGCATAATAATTCTAATAATGCCATGATTTCAAAAGGCGTGGGAACGATAATGCTGAATAATCTGTCATAACAGCTTTACTATTAAATAAATTATTACGTTTAAACGCTCATTTAAAGAAAACATTCGCCAAAGGAAAAACGCACTAAAACATTTTGTAAATGCGTTTAAATGTTTTTTTAGCCCGTTTTAAAAGGTATTTAAACACATTTTGGTCTGAAACGTGAATAAACGCGTTTTTCTCTTTTCACCTTTAACCACTTTTTCCAAAATAGAGTCACATATGTAAACATGTGAGACTTCAAATGAATTGGAAGTGCTATAATGCTAGTCTTGATCAACAAGCAAGATTCTAAAAATACTAAAATTAAGATGCGGTATGACTACTGGCCTTTAATGCTCTAATGCTACTAAAATTAGTATTTTTCAACAAGATTTGGAAATTCATTGAAGTAAACCATCCCTTGGGTAACTGGCATGATATCCATGAACAACACAACCTTTGTTGATAGCCTCTTTCCGAGTCACTAAAAGAAGATTACCATCACTGCAATAAGAAAAATAAGATACTTCTCAGTGAAACTAAATAGAGTCCTGATACAACATAATCTGGACGAGTGGGAAAAATTCTGAGCATACAGGTGACAAAAAAAATTATTCCACGTGATTTAAGCAATACTTCTGTCAGTGTAAAATGCAGACTACACACTTTTTAACTGAATCATGTTACCATTTTCATAATTGAGAGCTCTATCCATAGACAGCTAACTGGAGCATTACTCAGGTCAACTGAAATGATGTTCAGGCTGACCAGAGTGCAGACTTTCACTGCAATTAGCCTGGATAACCCTGTTTATAGTCAGCACTCAATAATGGAAATAATATGACATATATACTTAAAAAGTCCGTAGTCTGCAGTCTTCATTTTACCTCATTTTTTTACAATGTAATTTTGATGTAATAAATGTTTATTTGCTTGTTTTAATCCTATCTAAATTCTGTATTTTTTTTGTTGTAACTTCAAAATGTTTTAATACTATTTGTATTTCATTGATGGCCATAAGTTTATAAGTGCTATATGCACTATTTATAATAACTCTCATGAAATGAATGTAGCATTGTATGCCCTTTCATTTCTTTGAATTGCATAGTTTGGAACTTCCTTCAAGCTTGAACAATTTCTTAGAACTATTTCTAGCACAATTTGAAAATTTTTCAGTTAAGTTTCTTTCTCCAGGATTACTTGAAATGACAAACATTTTTCTATTTCAGGCTTTTGATGACAGTGCTGCCCTCCTGACACGATGCTCCATTCAGTCCTTGAAATCCATTTTGGACAAGGACGAAGCAAGAAGAAGCTGGCTTGATGTCAACGCTTACCACCAAGCAGTTGACGAATTTTGCAATGCTGGAAAACAGGCCGACAAGTTTATTATTGTGGCCTTTGAAAAGGGATCAGGTAGCCCAGCTGGTGTGGTGTTACTTAAGAAGACGACTTATGATCCTGTACATTTGAAACCTCTCGGCAAACATCCAATTAAGGCTGAAATGAAAAGAACCACCAGGAAACTGTACTGGGAACTGAGTTATGGTACCAGGAGGGCTGACCAACACTCAATGTGTCTAGGAGATATTTGCATCTCTTGTGAGATAGAGGAAGTGTTCAACGGAGCAAAAAACCCATCCGCATGGGGCTAGTACTGTTATATGGCTTACTTTTGAAGGTTGACTCAAAAACAAACCTGCATTGCGCCTGTACTTGGCACACAGATTTGACATTATTGGTTTACATGCAGGTGCAGTAATGATGGCCCTTTGCAATGTTGATGATGGAAGTGTTAGGAAGACTTCAAAACTAGTGGTAAGTTAGAAAGCACATTTATCTTGCCTCTTTTGAAACAGAGAGCAGATTCTCAAAGCCAGAGGCCAGAAACTGATCAGAACAGCCAGGAAGCAGCTCCAAGTGGGCTGCAGGACCCAACATCACAAGGTTCTATCCATAGTGTCCAGTCTGGAGACCATGAATGGGAACCAGATTCACAACATTCAACTGTTGCTAGTGGTGGAGGCTTTGTGCCACCAAGCCAGGAAAGCAACAAGTCAAATGTAAATACATTGTCAAATTCAATTGGCTATAACAATTAACTAACAATTAATTAATTTATATATTAATTAATTAACATTAAAAGTGCTAAGTAACTAGGAATTCTCATAGACTGTCATCTCAGTTGGAAAGAACAAAATCCAACAAGTTTCTTGTTTGGTTTACTTTGTACGATTAGGCATTTTGTCTATATCGAAATGTTAGTTCAATTATATGCTATGATACTTACTTTTTCCTTATAGTTGTTATGATCATAGGTTGTATACACCTATGATCATTATGCCAACCCACTTCAAAGAATGCAAAAGAAAGCACTTTTTCTAATTTGATGCACATACTACTCCTTTGTTTGCTCAACTTAACCTTCAAGATCATATCAAACTTCAAACTCTCTAATTTATGCACCAAGTTGAAACTGGCAAATTACCAAAGATCTTTGATTTATTTTTTATCAAAACCTCAGGTAAGCATGTTAACACTCGCTTTGCAACTAGGTCCACCTACTATGTCCTCAAGAAAATCGAAACAAATTATGGCATATCTGATATCCAATATAATGACCTAAGTTATGGAATGAAACTGGTTAGAGATTTAAGATCCTAACTTCAAACTTATTTGAAACATAACTCACCTCACATTTTATTTATTTCTACTTGTAATTAATTTCAATAATATGTAGTATATTTTACTATTTTCATGTTCCCATTCTGTTGCTTATTTATCAATTTATTCATTTGTTTATTTATTTATATTATTCCTATGTCTGGATGTAAATTATTCATATATTTGTTGTGTAATCTTTTCTACCAATTAAGTTTTAAACATTCCACTAAATATCTTTCTTACTGCTTCTTTCATTTTTAATTAATGAATGTGGTAACCCAACTAGCTTAGCTTTGTAGTTATTTTGGGTGACCAGTTCCTGAATTTATTTTTAATTTGCACTGTATGTTAGTAGCCTTCATGTGTTTAAAAAACATGTTTAGAGATGCATGTCCTATGAAAACTGATGGCTGTGGCTTTCACTGAGTGAATGTCAATCTCCCCTATTTGCCTTAACCATCTGTGGTCAAGTGTCAATTGATACCCTCTATCAACTCTCAATCAACACTTGTTTGACATCTCAATTGACACTCCATGGACACCTCAATCAATACTCAGGTGACACTTGACCAACGTCTTGATCGCCACATGATTGACCATCAGTCAAGTGTTGATCGACTCGTGTGTCAATTGACACTTGATGGGGTGTCTGCAAAAATTAGTAGACTCTCAGCTGACTGTTGACCAAGTGATTGAGTGTCAACCAAGGTGTTGATGAAGTATTGATCAAATGTTGATCGAGGGTCAATTGATGGTTGATCAATACTCCCTGGATGCTTTTAGTACCAAGATCCATGTTTACTTTATTTTGGAATTTTAATTATATAAAGAATACAGTTAAGAGTTCTTTTAATAACTAGTTTATTTTATTTAAGATTCAAACATCTTGATGGCTATCCTTTGACAATTTCCAGGATGAAGACCCTGCCAGTCAAAGATCAAAACGTTGAAGGGTGAGGCAGGTGATAGACCTTTTTCCAGAACCCTTTCTATAATTGTTGGTGGCAACACCACTGATGACTTAGAAGAGTACATTTTGACACTTGAGTTCAGATCTTTTGAAGAAAATCTGAGATGCCTACACTCACAATCTCTGGTAAAACCCCAAAATGATGTAACTCAAGCAGACATGGTGAGTCAAATAGAGTCCATGGAAACTAATGTAACCACACATGGGCAATTTCACTCATTAGCACAAAAGCTACAAATGTCAAAGCAGCTGGAGTATTTAAGCAATGCCAAAAATGAATGTGTGCTGACATAACAAAGTGGCCGATAGATGATGGAAAAACCTCTTTGTCCACGAGTTCGCTAAGGGACATTATTAGTACTGGTTGGGCTGTTTATCGTTACCCTGTACTAGGCCAGGTCAAATTGGGCTGGGTGGCAGCAAAAACAGTGATAGCTGCCGCTGTTAACCTTTTCAACAAAAACGTTGAGGCAAATGAATCTCTACCTGCAAATGTGATCAGAGCCCAGCAGTCAAGATGTGATGCACCCTATCTACCAGCGTCCCTTGAATTCCCAAGTGAGGCACCTGTACAGTAACGATGATGATGTCAATGATTTGCAGACTGAAATGTTTTATCAGAAGATTTATCCAGGTAATCTTGCACAGGAAGGTGTCCCACAAGAGTGCATTGAAATGAGAAGCAGGCTTATAGGCTTTGACACCCAAGAGGCACCAAGAGACCCAGGGAGGAGGGATTGCAATATCCCTCGACATTTCTGGAGAAGGAAGGCAATTTCTACAGCAGGAGCTGAATAGCCTGAGAGGAGAAGTACCTATCGATTGGGCCAAAATCCCTGACGATTGTTATGGAGTTGACTTCTATGGACGCATGTTGTTGGACATCTGTGCAGTTTATGACGAATCTGTTGAAGGCCGGGAAGCTCCAACACTGAGAAGGCTAGAAATGGCAGAAAAAGCCCTACGTACTGGGTATGCATTCCCTACAAATCACTATCTTGTCACTGATGGTCTGTGGGAGGTCTTTGAACAAGCAGTACGACAAAAAAAAGGGTGCATTTGGTAGTGACTTGGATTTTGTCCATCCATGTATATGCACAGGCACGTCACCAGCTTGAGGTTGCT
The DNA here is from genome assembly GCF_964199315.1 of Orbicella franksi. Classification (NCBI taxonomy): domain Eukaryota; kingdom Metazoa; phylum Cnidaria; class Anthozoa; order Scleractinia; family Merulinidae; genus Orbicella; species Orbicella franksi. The sequence goes on along the minus strand of NC_138154.1, from coordinate 4,347,415 downwards.
ACCAGCCACAACAGGAGACACAGATACGCAGAGTAACTGCAGGATGCTCCAAGAAGGACAGACATGTCCTGGTGACTTTTACGATGTATGATTATACAAAAGAGGAACAAAATTGCAGGTAACGATTAGAGATGCTCTAAAACATATATTATAGTAGAGAGAAATAAAATTGCCTGGAAACCTCGCCCTCTCACGAGACCTCCTACAAATACATAATGGTCTCCAATACTTCACAACTTGTCCTGATTTTTCAAAATTATTCATGTTGTGGTGGCAAATTTTCCCCCACCCCCACTGGGGGTAGAAATTTGTAACTTGAGGCATGTAGCCTGTTTCAGAGCGCGCAAGCAAGCCAAAAACAAGTGGGGTTATTATTTCCCACTATTTTCTTTGCTCACGCACCCACTTATTTGAATTTTCGTTCGCTCCCAACTATTCTGGCTAAAGACGGGGATTTGAATTAAATTGTGAAGTGAAGAGAAGGAAGTGAAAAAGAAAATTAGTTAGAAAGTTTCTTATAAACATACAAAACCCAGTTTTAAAACTGTAGCTAGGGCAGACAAGTCAATTTTACTATAAAAATGTCCATATCTTCTGAACTTCTTTTCCCAGTTCTTTGGACCCAGAGATTAAGGGTTTTAGAAGAAAGGCAAATTCGGCACTGTCTGAGGAGCCTTCCTCCTAGTTTTCGTTTCAATTAATTCACCGTATCATTCATCTTAATCAGCATAAATGATGGGCAACAATCTCAAAATAATCAGGACCAACTGCATCAACATTTGCAATGGCAACCAAATCAACAAGGGCTTCCCTTCCCTTCCTCATCACCAGCAAACACCACAGCAATGGCCACGACCACTACTGCAGTTATTGCAATTGCAACAACAGCAGAATCAGGCACTTTTGCAGCAACAAATGCAGCAACAGCAGCAACCACTGCCACACCAACAGATGCAACCACACCCTCACCAACAGCTGCAACCACAAATGCAGCAACAGCAGCAACCACAGCTGCACCAACAGTAGCAACTACTGCCGTACCAACAGAAGCAACCACAGCAGCACCAACGACAACAACCACCAATACAGCAACAGCTGCAACCACAGCCATACCAACAGCTACAACTACTGCCACACCAACAGCACTGATACAGCAACAGCGGTGGCCTCTCCTGATACAACAACAACTGCAGCCACCTATTTCTAAGCCACTGCAACATCTTCATTCGTTTTCACATCAACAGCAAATTTTACCCCGGCAACATCCTGCATGAACCATAAACCCCCAACAATTAACAAATGGATTGGCTAGTGTTAGACAGGCTGGGCAACGGTTGGTGGACATGTTGCAAGAGGCTCCTTCTTTCTCTGACGAACTTTTGCGAAATTTTCCTCGTACTCCAGGTGGTCGAGCAGCAAACCAGAGACAGTGAAGAGCAGGCGAGCAAACCTTGCAGATGAGTGTCATCTGCTTTCTGCAGGGAAGTTTGTCTGTGTCTTTACACTCTCACCTGGGTTTGATGACCAACTCTGGTTGTGGCTATGGTTATCCTGTTGGTTCAAATGCTCCTGGTTCGATCAACTGCCCCATTAACTTTTCATCACAGGATGAACTGCTGCAGCACCTAATGGGGTACTTTAGTTCTTTAAGTGGCAACGAATCACTGAATGAATCACTGGATGAATGGATGGATGGATGGATGGACGAATGAAGGTTACACATTGTTCTTGTTGTCAAGCCCAGGAATCCCAATCAGAAAGGAACTGTGAAGATTCTGAGATACGATTGGTTTGGTTCATTAACATACAGACAGAGTCTTGGATTTGATTATGAGTGAAGCCTTTGATGTAAATTTAGCTTTACTTTTTCAATAAATATGTAGGTATCTATCAGGTGTCCCCATCCAGGAGCAGATAACCTCAATGATACAGTGCAGGACATCGAAGAGGTAGGTTCCTTTAAAAGTGAATTTTATCGGTCATTAAAATTAACCTCCTCCTTGATGTTTATAGGGCAATGTCTATCTAATGATCATGTTTTTGTCTATTCAATTAGTATCAAGTCAATAGTCCGTCAAGTTCAAATGAGGATGAAACACTAGATGACTTCACCATGCGACGACTGGTTGAGTTGACAGCAACTGGCAAGTGAAAAATAAGAGTTACTACTTACAATAATAGAGCACACTAATTTTTACCAAGTTTTTATTAGAAATACAGAGAAAAAATGTTGAAATGCGTATCCCACTAAACTATCCAGAAACATCTAAAAGTTGAGTATATTTTCTGCCTAGGCAATAGAAGATATTATCTCATCTTAATGTGAATGGACTTGGAGAATTCAAGACAGTTCTAAAAACTAGCTTTCAAAAATTCTATCGAGCTGTTACGAATTTACTCTCCGTTGAACCTATAGATAAACATGGTAAACGTCCTCTATTGCTTTTATAAAATGTTCCTCAAAATTATGCGTGAATCCAAAAGGTCAAAAATATGTTAACCTATTTGATCTGATCTAATCACATCTATTGACCAATAAGAGGGTGCTTAGTATCTCAATTTAATGACTCTTTAATTATTATTTCATTTTTATAGAATGGACGTGTGAGAGCTGCACTTTTGTAAATAGTAGATGGCAATCACTTTGTCAGATGTGTGGTGGTAAGTTACTGCTTGTTTGATAACTATCTTTTGGTTATTGTCATCTATTCAATAAAATTCTTGCTTACCAAATAATAGGTGCAAGAAACAGACATAAGGCAGTGAAGCACCTAATATGGGTTCATCCATTGGGTAAGCATCTATGGCTGTTCACAATTCTAGCTTATTTTAAAGTGAACAGTACATAGGAATTTGGGCATTGCAAGACTCCTTGTGAGTATAGATTATTGAATTAATTTGTGCATTGCTTAGCAAATGAGCATCAAGGAAAGGCAAAATAGCCTCAGTATAATAGAATAAAGTTGCACAAGTGAGGTTGCGATCCTTCCTATCCTATCTCTGAAGATTGCCGTGGCAGTGCTTGCAATTATAAACTCACGTTCGTGTATTTAATTTACTTTGAAAAGAAATATTCCTATTTCACAAGTTTCAAAGGTTTTCTTCTTTGTAAATCATAAGGATAGTCTAATCACGCAAACGGTCATTTCGTTTCAACTCATTTAACATAATATAGGAACGGCTGTCTTTCTATCTTTTTACAGATTGTCTGAAATAATAGACAGATTTTCAATGCAAATCTCCACAACGCGATTAACCAGCTCTCAGGACGTGTTACACCTGGGATCAAGGTCACCGCACCACATTATAGAGGTTTATAAATCACTTCCAGGGACGTGGACCATCTTTGTGGCAGAGGGTGCTCTTCGACAATGACAATGGTGTGGGGGATGGAGTAACTAGACAGGCTTTCTCATGGGAAGATTGGGAACTAAACATCTGTTGTAAACACAAAATGGTCGTGGCATTTATCAATCCTTCCTTGGCTCCCCGGATCACCCTTTACTGTTCATACATGTGCGCCAAGAGTTGTCTAAGAGTCCTTCTACAAACCTTTCAAAGGACTCTACATGATTAAACCACCTTGGAGGAAAACAATAGTCAGTAATACAAAGAACATCAAAGTATGTGACTGTCACGCTTGACACAGATGAGGAACATATAAATGTACTTTATATACAAACCTACAGCTGGAAGGAAGACCTGCCAGTTTTAATGCTACCTACAGGTTTCGAGGATTGCTACAAAGGACCAAAACTTTAATCTTGAAGCCAGGTAAGAGGTTTATATGAATTTATCGGAGCACTTTATGAAAGCGAGTGTGTTAGTTACTCCCTGGAATATTTTCAAAATTTCCTGAACTTTCAGCAGTCATTATTTTTGAAAACCTAGTGGGCAGCCAAATTTTATTGTTTTAAATTAAGGCACATTTATACTTTCTATTCATGTAGTTCAGCAGTTTCAAACAGGTGCCAAATTTTTAAAACATGCCTTCAAAGTAGAGCTTTTTTCGCGGATCATCAACTCAAATCTTTGTTCACTGCTTCAAAAAGGCTCATCACAGTTGACTTCTTTAATAGTCGTTTATTGAATGGGTCGTGTACATTGCCAGCGGGAATGAGCAGGCTGAGACGCCTCACTTTGACAGGGACTAATATCACTGACAAAATTTTATCAAGCATCCTACAAGCCAGCAGCAAGCTATTAGAACTTCAATTAACTGGAACTCAAATCAGCGAGATGTGTGTACCTGAGATAATTGGTCTTAGGAAACTTAAGTATATTGCTTTCCCCCCTGAAGGTGTCTTGTCTTTTGTAAAAGGCTGCCCGTCCCTGACAACACTGGATTGTCAAGAGGGTTACTTTTTTGACCAAGAGGAGATTGCAGAGATTGTCAGGAACAACAGCCAACTCACTGACTTAATCATCTCTTATGCATTTATTGATGACAACACGTTTATGTTTGCCATTGGAAGCTTAAGGAACTTGACACATATTTGTGTGTGTGAGACAAGCATTACACAAGCATGTGTGGACAGAATGAAAAGCAGGAAGCCTTGTTTAAACATTTCTTGGAATGTGGACCATTCACCGTAACAGAACTGTAACATTTTAGTTGCAGACATAGAAATAGAGTAGGTTTTGTTACTGATAATTGTTACACATAGTTTTGTTGATGTTATTGGCCACACATGGTTGCGTAACCCTTTCTTGCATAATAATTTTTCATGGCCTCTTTATTTTTCCTGAGAAATATGGCAGTTTCTAATCCAGTTCTTATTAGATGCAATTTTGAGTGGAACTTCACTGAAATAGATTACCTGAACTACATATGTACATGACTATGTATGCTCATTCTTGACCTTGGTGTGTAAATAAATGAACAATTATTCTTGTCACAAGGTCCGAAAAATTTTGTAAACGAAGCTTTTGACTGTATCGCACAGTCTTCGTCAGCGATTAAAGTGAGCTAACGTTGTCACGTGAATGCAAATTGTTTAATCACGTGACAACAGATGGTCAAAAATGGCAGGAAGATCATAGCCCCCGTCTCTGTTCAGTGTTGGGCGTTGACATCTGATATAGATGGCCTCCTTGATTTTCCTTTTGATATCTACCAACTCTTTATCAAGACTCTTGACTCCTTCCCAGTTGATCTCCTGGTTGGCCGGAGACTGGTGTTCCCGGATTGCAGATGTTGTTTGCTTCTGATGTTCACCCAGTTGCTTCTCTCACAATGAGATTGGAATTGACTAATTATTACTAGGAGAATTCCCCAAATACGATTTTCTTAGTTTTTAGATAAACTGTTAAAAAGTGAACTTCCTCTGCTGAAGATGGTTAAAATTTAGTGAACGCCCAGCTTCAAATGATTGCCCACCTAGAATAGGCATACACCCCACATAAGCAGCACCCACTCTCAAGGTCCAAAAGTTACATAAGCACCCAGGGCACTAAAACGAATAAATATGGTAATTTTGATGGTCCATAGGGCACGGAAGGGAGAATGCAAATCATAGAATGCCATTCATAAATATCATTTTTATAATGGCTGAATAATTAAATATATCCGCTCCCTCCAAAGATAAATGTCAAGGGATTGCAGAATGGTGGTTGTCGGTCATCACGATTGTTTCCATTGTTCTCTCGACAAACAACACTGCAAACATGGCCGACAGTGGATCTATCAATATCTACCTTCGGAAGATCGTAGATGAGTTCAAAACAAATCTGAAGGACAGGAGGTTTCTAAATGTGTTAAATCCTCCTGTACATGGCAAGGTGAAAAGTGATTTTTTTCTTGCCCAAGATTTTTATTTGGAGCCCATGGGAGCAATTCCCAGAAGTCAAATTATTATGCTCAGTCCACAAGTGCCATCTAGAGCCAAAGACATTCACTTCAGAATTTGAAAAGCAGGACAAAATGTCAAGGATTATATTTGATTTGTTTGGTAACATTCTCCTCGTACAATGCATCTATTTGTGCAACACGAGAGGTCACCGGCACAATTTAGTTGCATCTTCCAACAATATTTTGTCATCTCTTCCAGATCATATTCGTAATATATTTCTGATTCCACTTTTCCCTTGTAGTGGCTGCACCAAAATTAAATTACATTAATTCAAACATTGTGAGAGGAATGAACTTTGCTAAAATTAGTGAATCTATAGCTGAGCTAAACTTCCAGAACTTCTGCAGACAAGGAATCATCAACAACTATGCATGTGAAGGATGTCAGTTGACCGAGGAACCCTCTAATGAGTCAGAATTTTATACGGATGAGCTGTACTCATTTCCCAGTAGCAATCACATTGTGAGCATTTTCATGGCAGATTTTGATACCAAAAAAGCAATTTACCAAAACGGTGACTGGATGTGCTATTTCATGTGATCACACATTCAGGGTTAGTAAAAACATAGGGATGGTTAGACCCGGAAATAACAACAAACTTGTGGAGCAGTTTAAGAATTTATTCATCATTCTTAATGAAGACAGGAAAGTTGTTGATTGGCAGTTGACAAAGACAACAGCATTTAAGGAGTCTTCCTCCGGTACAAAACACGTCTTTAAAGAGCCAATAAAAAGCTCGAGCTTATTTGCGTCGATAATTGCTGCAAAGTTTGATGTAAGTACAAGTCTATTTTTTGCAATATGCCTGTAAAACTTGATTTATACCACACATGTCAAGGCATCTGCAAGACTGTTTCCCATGTGAACCACCCTCTAGCAGGATTGTTTCGAAAAGAGTTTGGTCTAATATTTAGACAAGACAACGATCTGGGAGAAAAGCCTCTCCGTGAACCATCTAGTTCAGAAAAGATAATGCTGAACTTGAACAGTTTTATTAACTGGTGGGTCACTCTAGCTAACTCGCCTTTGTTGGAGGATACAATGTACCAAATAGAAAAACTGAAGAAACATATTATGAATGGCTGTTTATCGGGGTTGCCTCCTGGATTTGGGACCGAGAAAAACTAAAGGCTTCATAGGTTGTTGAACAGATCAATGTTAACTGGAGCAATCAGAATTAATGTTGAACTGGCTGTCGCAATTTTAACTTTGCTTTTCCACTACCACACTAGCTGTACAAGCCCACCCACTCACTGTGCCAATAGAAGCATATGTAAACGGCACCACAGAAAGGAGTATGAAGTATATATTTCCGTTTTCCTCCATCTGATCCTGGAATATGGTTACAAGGTCTATAAGCATTGTGGGATGGATCAACCTAGGTCCTAGTTCTTCTCTTTTTTCAAATCTAAGTTTGTAGTTGAGAGTGGAATGGTATTCAAAATAACTCCACATTTTCACTCATTGGAAAGGCCTGTAGTAGCCTGGAAATTATTCAAAAATATTTTCAAATCTGCGGGATAAACCTGGGCTAATCTTTTCCAATAAAATGACAAAATTCTGGAATTTCTGGGAAATATGATTGAAAATTGCTTTTTTTTTCACAGTTCTTGGAGCCATATTGGAAAAGTAACCATGCAACTAGATATGGGCTGGCATTGGATGGTGTCTACTGGCATCAGAGCATCTGTAAATGTAAGTTGAAGTTTTCCCATTTTTCCAGTTGAAATTGATGGTGAAACTTGATACACATATGGGAGAACCAGCTTCATTCTGTTAAAATGGCAATTACTTTTTCTCATATTTGATTTCACAATTTCAGATAGTTGCCTTTTTGATTCCATTGTATCAATGCAAGTTTTCTTTTTATATCGCACAAGACCAGGTTTTCTTTATCAACTTTTTTTGCAGACAAACCTCGTCCCAACCATAGTTTGCTGGTCTATTTTCTTCAAGGAAAGAGAGTGTTAGACACCTGCTCTACCCACATTAGTCACACAATTGTATGCTAGGTATGTGTATAAGGAATCAACCTGCAATCTAGTGGACAACTGACTGATCTTGATCCAGTAAGTAACAAGAATCTTTTATCACAATGGCCTCGACAATTCTTTTACTATACAGTGTGCATGAAAGTCACATATGGTTTACTAAATTTTGATACTCACCCTTTCAAAGATGTTGATTTTGTGTTTGCTTGCATTCACAATGTCTGTAAGTGTAGTGTTTTTTCCTTAAAATAGTGTAAGCTTGTGTTCTTTGCAAAAATGACTGTTGAAATGCTGTTGCTGTAGTGCTGTTAATTTTCATCATTTTAGCATTGTTCAGTTAAAAGATTCTTAATACCTGGTTCACATGTAGCTTTGCTTCTGAAAAACTCTCCCTTCATAACATACACACCACTGGTTTCAATTGCATATCCAAACCTCATGGAAATAATTTAAGTTAGACTCCTTCACCAGCTCCTGTCAGGAAGAAGCTTTATGTTCGATAACTTTTTGCAACACTCACGACTGTCATACAGTTCAAACCTTTTCCTGGCCAGGACTTTCAAGGTATTTAAAGGAAGCAAAATTGTCATTTCATGATTATTTATTGAAATCTGTGACTGTCAAAGGAGGCATTTCAACAACAGGAAAGGAATTGTTTTAACAGTGGAGGATGAACATTGCAGAACTCAGAACAGCTTTTAATACAAAGAGATTTTAACTAGCAAGTTGGCTTACCACACGCTATTGCCTGCCACACAAATTACGAAAATACTAACTCTTTTTTTACATGTTGTTTGGAATTCTCTTACCATTCCGTGAGGCTCTTGGTATACCATTACTACAGAAGATTGGTTATTTTGTGTCCTATCAAAGCTTCCCTTTTCAGTTTACCTTGATTGCATCAGACCAGACTAAACAAAGAAATTACATTTGCGGCCATGCCCTGCATTTGGATTGTTTCTTTCATTTCATATGTTTCAATGAATCAAGCCTTCATATCGTTTCTATTGTGTCAATCGCTTTTATGTTCTTTTTCATACCCTTTGTATAAAGAAATAAGCAAATGCTTAGTGTGCTAAAAAAGGGAGGTTATCATTAATTTAACAGAATATAACACTATCCAGATTGCATAAATAAAAACCTTGAAACTGCAAACAATGTGTTTGATTAACAACATTCTCGGAGTAAACTTGTAAATGAAATTCTTTTCTTACTGAGTTGGCATTTTTGCTTTCCCTAAATTCTAAAAGATTTATTTCCTTGCCACTGAAAAGAACTTTTTAACTTTGGTCTCTACTTTTGTGTTTTGAAAGTCTGTTTTCCATAGTCTTTCTAACTGCTGGCATAATTCTTCATCTTGAATTTTGCATTCAGTTTTGCTGTCCAATAACATAGTGGCATTCTACTGATTTGTCAATTTATCAGTGGATTTATCAGAAAATTTACCCTCAACAGATACCTACTAAGTCAGTTTATCTCAGTAGTGGCAGTCACACTTCTTGCTACTTGGGGGTGTACAACAGCATGGACATTGTTATAAAAGAGCTCCAGTGCAGCAGTTTCAACACGAGAGCCACATTCACAAGGCTCCCATCTTGAACAAGCTTGGCGACCACCCTGGTCTTCCTGTTCTTTTTGGCATGTGCATGAAGGGTATGCCTTATCGCCTGATCAAGCAGTTTTACGGAGATGAGGTAACTTGCTTAGCATTTCGAGTGCAGTTTTGAAGGAGAACATGATTCTTGTCCAGGCTACCGGGACAAGAATCATTGTCAAAACAGCGGAGGCGTTAGCTCGTGTACACAATGTGGGCTTTTTACATCACTTAAAGTCAAACAACATTGTTCTTGACAACAAGGGTGACAGCTATGAACCAGTGATCATAGATTTTGTAAAAAGTGTTCCTACCAGTGGTGTCAGAGGACCTAAACTATTTTTGGAAGAATGGAAAAGATGCTATTCTTGAGTCTTCTCATGTTGCACTGGAAATTGGGCAAAGCATTGCCAGTGACTTTTTCACCTTTGCAAAAATTGCAGAGACAATTTTCAAGAAAGCAGAACTGGGATGTCTTCCTCAATTCATAGTACGGGCCTTAAATGCAGACCCCTCACAAAGGCCAGGTTTAGATGAGATTATCAGAAGTCTTTCATTAAGATTTGCCACCAATGCATATATGTGAATTTTATGTGGGATTTTTATATAATTATACTTGTTTTTGCGAATTGCTGAAAGAGCTCCTCGTGTATTTTGTTTCAGAGTTTAAAATTTTTATCACCTCGTCTCAACGTGAATTTACAAAAATGCTAAAAGAGCTATTTGTGTATTTGATTCTTTGAGTCTACTCTGATTTGCTATCACTGTGTTTAGTTAAACGCAAATTCTATGTGGAATTTTATAAATCATATGCTAATGACCTTTCAAAAAAGCAAAACGAGCTCTTTGTGTATTTGATTGTTTGAGTCATTAAGATTTGATATCACCGTGCTTGTATGCGAATTCTACGTGGCATTTTTTCTTACATGTGAATGACTTTTTGTAAGAAGTTGAAAGAGCTCCTCATGTATTTCACTGTTGGTCATCATTTACATTTTGTTACTGTTAATCTCATCCATTGAGACTTTTGAACTTGGATTGAATGAACTGACCCATATCAAAGAGATCTTGGAACCACACTTGCATGAATGGTAAACAGCAAACAATACGTTTGAGCTTTTCCCTTCTACCTTTCAGCCATATTGTAATGTGGTGATATTTACATTTGTTGTGAATAAGACATTTTTTGTTAGATCTGCTGGGTCCAATCAGCTTAAGGACTTTAAAAAGATAGTGAATGAAGTAAATTTAGCCGTTTGTGTTTGCAATAAACGTGGATCTAAATCTGTCAATTATCTTTGGAAGTTAGGAGTGATTTCATTCCATACGTGTGAAGGGAAGGTAGGCATTTAAAAACATTTATTTGACACTTAGTTTGTGTAAAAAAACTCTTTTCATGTTGGTTTATTAACAAAATTTCTTTTTAATTTACTTCATCTATTCATACCACTATTTCTTGAACAATAATCCCCAATATTGCCTGTAAAATTACACGTGCAAATACATGAATTTTTTTGAGTAGCAGAAACACAGCTTGAAATGGGCACAGTGAAATGTTCTACATTTCTTTTCAATGCTGCTTATTTGTTATTGACGACTGTACACTTACTCCTTTGTCAGACCAAAATATTGTTGACAGACAGGGATATAACTGACAAGGTTTGTCACCTCCGTGCAACTGAGATGTAAACATTTTAAAGCTCCCTTGCTGAAGTTCACCTATTCATTAGGTAAACGTCAGCAGGGGTCTGCGATTTCAGACCTCTATGAATCTTGTCATGCTGAACTATGATGTTCCAGAGACAAAAGCAGTACGTGGCATGTACGTATCTTCATATTATATATCCCACATGCAAATGACAGCTGTGAAGGACACGTAGTATGCTAAGCTAAATGTAGAAAAAGCAATACCTCTAAGCAAGTTTTTTGTAGCATTGTAATGTAGATGCCTTAATGGTAATTCAGTTATTTCACATAATGCTTGAATACACAAGTTAGAAAACAAAATGGCAGTCAATATGATGTCATTTATGACATCATCATGGCTTGATTAATGGTAAACAATGCTGAAATAATATCTCAATATGTCTAGGCAAAAAAATGTGCATTTAAGAAAGAATAAACCCTATTAAAGATTTTTTAAGAAATCCAAGTTGGTGATCAAAAGGAGGGTATGAAGGGCAAATTTAAAATTTGATTTACAAAGTGAAAGCTACTGTTCTATAGTTGCTGTCATACATTTTTATGATGCTTAATAGTCAAAGATTAAGATTATTAAGTTTCATTTGTTCCTCTTAGGTGAGCCATACAACCCTCTCAGCTGATTGATGACAGGTCTCCTATTCAAGTGTTGGCTTTGGAAAAATTCAAGTCACTGGACCAATCAGCATGAGACATTTGTTTTCTTAGTCCAGAGAATTAGATAAAGGGTAAAGGAGAACCATGCATGCTTTAGCTGTCTAAAATGTGCCAAAAGATATCACAGGTCTTCCAACTGTTCCAGAAGGCATCAGTGTCCCAAGAAAAGCAATGGAAACCACTCTCCCTATTACCATTACCTAGTCTTACACAGAGCAATACAGTTAGCCGCTGTAGCCTACCTCAGTCTGTTTCTTACAACCAAAAACCTTTGTCACCCATTGTTCAAGTGGATATGGTTGGACCACGAACATGCCCTTCACAGCATAAAGAACTGAGAAGACAAACAGATGACATTAACATGCCATAGTTAATATATAATATATGACATACTGTATGATCGTCTTGCCCGATCACATGATTATTCAAATCTTTTATGCATGCTAACATGGCCTTTTGTTCAGGAAGAACATTTTCTGTAGGCTTTCAGCACATATTTGGACCCTCTCTTGATGCAGTGGCAAACTGGTCCACAGTGTCCACTGATTAGCATTACCAACTGAGAGAATTTATGGCAAGTGGTAATTTTACTCTTCTTGGGAACAATATTTTGGAAGTATCAATCAATGACTTGGTCAATGGTAGTGGAGCACAAGTCAACCCATCCTGGTCTGGTTCGTCAAGAAAGAAAGATCCTGTGGTTGTGGCAACACTTTTCAGTATTGTCCGCTGATCTTTGTGCTGGCCAGATTGAGTGCTCTCAAGAATGCAGGCAGAAAACGGAAACCTGGGTGTCTGATAGACATGGTGCACCGTTTCGGTGTGGATTTCTTGACAATGAAAGCATTGACCCCTCAACAAGTGAGTGATCTTAGAGGAACCAGTTTGGTTCATTGGAATCAGATCCTAAATGGAGAATGCAGACCACAGCAAGTCAGACAGCAGTTCCAATTCTAACAGTGAACTGGAGGTCCTGGCCAGTTAAGATTCTGACTAGAGAGTGGCGATTCAATGCCCGGCTGTGTGAACACTGATCACTCCAAGTCAGTAAGGTTGCACATTTGCCAACTGCTCTCTAGCTATCTGTCTACCAGAGTGCAGCAAGGACAAGTGACTCTCCCAGTCATGGAGAGGAACTGCAAGCAAAACTCCAAAGCTCTGGCTAGTGGAGGAAACGTAAATGAAAAACCACAGCACCAACGATGCCAGTCATTCCTTCAATCCAGACAAGGACCGAGGAGGAAACAACCAGAGCTGAGCCCTGATCGGTTTTCTTGGCACTTGAAAGTATTGTTCCAGCGCACATTCCCAAAAACGACTCCTTCCAAAAACTCACCAAATTCCTCTGCAGCCACCAGCCATTGGCTTCTGAGGAAACTTAATCAATGTGTTTTAACACATAAATAAATTTGTTGTGGGTTAATATGTGCCAAATAATGATGATGATGATGCTTTCAGAAACCCATGCTTTGGATGAAACATCATCCATCGTCAGTTGAATACCAATTGAACATGAGCAATTAATAGTTTAACAATGTGTGATGAAAATAGGAGTAAGTGAGGATTAAGGTGCAGAACAGAAAAAACATGAAAATTAGTATAAAAGGAATGAATCAACATGTTTAACTTGGAAATTTGTGACCCTATTTTGGAAAAGGTGGTGCGTGAGAGAGTGCATGTGAACGATCACGAACCCGATTTCTGTCTCAACAATCGCCCATTTTTTGAGGGGAAAATGCACATTTCTCAATTCATGTCGAACTTTTCCACAATTCATTTGCAGAATGCAACCAGCTAAAACTGCACATTTTTGAGTAAAAGCTATTGGCAACTGAACGAAAAAGAATGGATGAGGAGAATTGGGGCGATAATTGAATTAATCCCGGGTTTTATTACATCTTCTGTAAGAAGCTTAAAGCAAGAATAATTTGTGAATATAGGAGAAACTTTTTTCGTGGTGCGTGAAATGCGTATTTTTATTTTCCACGAATTCTGAGAGGAACTTTCTAATTTTTGTGAAACGTGATCTAGCCCCCCTGTTTACAATCGTCTTCGATGACCGCACTGAAACAATTGGCGATTTCCTGGGCATTTATTTCATGCCACTCGCAAACGTGAAGACACATTCTTCTTATGTGAGATATTAACTGTGGGAACAGGCAAATTTCATTGGCTAGTCGATTAATATGACCAATTATTCAATCTGTTGAGTTTGCTTGGAGCAACAGAACAACATAGTAACTAAGAGACAGCAATGCAATGCAACACGGGTAGCCGATCCAGATCAACCTTAATGGATACAGAGTTTGTTTTCGTGTGCTGACAGCTTGCAACACTGCATGAAATAGTAAACTTCTTTCAAGTAGAAAAAACTGTGGTTCTCCTTTGCATTACAAACATTATGCTGTGAATAACAGTTTCGGCCCTTTGTTTAACAAGGGAGAAGATTGAAATGTGGTTAATACTTGCAACTCGAGACACTCATCTGTCGCCACGCACGAATTGAATCGATCACACGAAGAAACGGCCATCTCCGCATGATGCAAATACTCCACAAGACAACCAAAGAAAGACACAAACACACAGGTAAATCATTTAGTTTTATGCCATATATATGAACAGGCTAATTAAAGCACAAAGGTTCCCTGTGATATTACAAAATGAAAGTCACACTCGTTCCCGCGTGTTGTAGAATTGTAGCAGATCGTACCTACGTGCAAATATTTTTGACAAGAAAATTAGCAACACATTTCTTTTCGTAAATTGGATGATGTTACGTTGGCGTATTCTTGGAAATAATAATGTGAAGTGTAGTGTGTATTGTTGCTGAAGACTCATGCTTTGGCTCACTGTATAGATGATAACTTACATTACATTTTTAGTATGATATCAAGAAGCGTTCATATCATTATTTTGTATTTTCACCAACACAATAAGTTTCCACTTTGACTGAGAATGATGGCGAAAATAAGTTCTACATACCATCCAGTAAACCAGCTTGGCATAGTAATTCTAATAACGCCATGATTTCAAAAGGCATGGGAACGATAATGCTGAATAATCTGTCATAACAGCTTTACTGTTAAATAAATTATTGCGTTTAAACGCTCATTTAAAGAAAACATTCGCCTAAGGAAAAACACGCTAAAACATTTTGTAAACAGGTTTAAACGTTTTTTTAGCCCATTTAAAGTGTTTAAATGCGTTTTGGTCTGAAACGTGAATAAACACGTTTTTCCCTTTTCACCCTTAACTCCTTGGTGACGACAATCCCAAATATTGTGCCATGTGGCACGATGACGTATTTTGATTTTGATTTTTAAAAACTAATTGCTATTTTATACAACTAGAATATTTGAAATGAGTGGCATTTAACTCAAATTGTGCTCATGTAGGCAATAAGCACTTGTATCACCCATGCACCCATATGGGTGCAGTGAGGGCAAAACGGGGCTTTTGAGGGCACCTGAAAGAAATAGGCATAACTGTGAATTTTCATTGAATTTCAATCAAATTTTCAGGAAATATAGAGTATTTAATGGGAAACAACTTTTCTTTGTTCAGTTTTCAATGCTACATAAAGAGCAGATGTCACTAAAAATTTTCTCCCAAAAAATGTGTATTGCATGACATTTTAATTAGCATAAATGCCTAAATTAATTAATTAAAAGAGATTCAAAGAAACTGACAACATAGTGTTGATGTCCATCTATTTAGCTTTAAAATGACATAGCATAACAAAATTGGTTGAATACAACATGAGCTGGTCATTTTTTACCAAAACATGTCAAAAAT
Organism: Orbicella franksi; assembly: GCF_964199315.1. Classification (NCBI taxonomy): domain Eukaryota; kingdom Metazoa; phylum Cnidaria; class Anthozoa; order Scleractinia; family Merulinidae; genus Orbicella; species Orbicella franksi. Next base: position 4,331,825 of record NC_138154.1, on the reverse strand, counting down.
GGCCATTTTTAGGGGGTGTCACCAAAGGGTTACCACTTTTTCCAAAATAGGGTCACATTTAAAGAAATGCTGCTTCCAAAGATTGTGCTTGGCTTCCTTGCTTTTTGACTGGAAGCTACTGGAACCAGAGTCCAGAATTTCCAAACAGTGTTCCAAACATAATAATAGTAATTCTCATTACTAGACACATTTGTTTAAACCACAAACATTAAGAACTGACTTATAATGTTGTCATCCACCTAGGCCTTAATCAGAGGAAGAGGGAGATGATACTCATCATCGTTCCTGTCAACCATGGCAACCACTGGACGTTAGGGGTATGGCACTTTCAAGTTAATTGCTAAATGTATATGGAAGCAAGGTGAAATTGGTTTACAGAAGTTCACAGGAAAGATGATTATTATTCCTTTGTCTTAACGATGTAGGTTGTGAAACAAAGAAAGCGAACGCTGCTCCATTTTGACAGGTATGCTGACACTAACTCTGGAGTAAGAGTTCTTTTTTACATGCATGAGGTAAGTGATGAATAATACTATCTGTACATTACCATTGCTAGTTTGTGAACTTTAACTTCAATTTCACATGTTTGATGCATACAGAAAACTACTCAGAGCATGGAAGATCAATGCAGCTTCATGGAGGGAAGAGACACCCCAAACGCCCCAACAAGATGATGCAAAAAGTTGCGGCGTCTATGTTTTAAAAGTAGGTCTACATTGACCCGCCATCTCAACAAAAATCACCGAGAAGTTTTCATTTAAATTAAGGAAATCAAAGAAATGGCTGAAAGTAGTGACCTCATGATATCACAATCCCAGGGAAGGTAGTCACTATCACGATGACCAATACGGGTATGGCCCGCCCAAAAGGGATACTTTTCCCAGGCTTGTGGTGTAGGGTAAAAGGGTAGGGATTACAGAAGTGGAGGTATTTGAAAAGGTAGCAAAATCTGTCACTTAGGTATTTAAAGGGCCTTCCATCATTTAAATCATTTAATTTATCGAGCACTACATTAAAATGACAATGCTTCTTTTTTGCGATTTGAAGAAAGGGGGTACCTTTTTCAACAACATGCAGGCAAACAAAAAGATAAAGGATTGGACGTTGAGGCAGAGCCTCCATGTATAAAGCATTGACCAGAGGAACAAAACTACAAAGTGATAAAATGCACTTCGCTAAACAGCAACATAATTACTTAATTTGCGATAAATGTGTTAGCGAAGGGGCTTTAGAACTAAACCATTTACCACAGTCAGCTTTAGGGCAGTAAAAGGACCCGCGGTGAGAAGTGGCTAGATGTGCCTTCATGTTGTGTTTCTTTCCTAACTTCTTGTTGCAGTCAGGAAATGGGCAATGATAATAATTGAAATTGTCGGTTCCAAAGAGCACAGATGTCATTTCACAGCCACTCCAGTCACGAACTATACTAGCTAAATCTTAGCAATCGGATTCTTAACCTTCTCTCTGAACTTGAAAGCTTCAAATAAGCACTTTGAGCAATGCATGTCTTGAAGCAGAAAATGTGTTGTCAGTTTAAATGATTTAGAACCCAAAGAATATAAAGTCTCTTTAAAAGGAACGCATGGAACAGGACCCATAACTATTACGTGTAGGTCAGAAGAGCTTTCGTCCTCCATATCTTCAGGATCACTTTCCAACACAAGTTTGTCATTAAAACTGCTTCTTTGTAAGGAAACCTTCGTGGAAGCAGTAGTGATGTCACAGCAAGGAGAGACGGCAGCATAACCAATGTTAATTAGTGGGAAAACAGTTTCTTCTTCTGTTTCACTTTCCGAAACAATAACTTTACTCCTATCTTCCATGTAGAACAGTTACCGTAATATACCAACCATCCACGACACTCCACTGATGCACTGTCACCACGTATCATTTTACATGATTTAAAATCGGCGGAACATTTTGCCTATAAACCAATGCCAAAATGTCACATGCAAAACATGACGTCACGTTGCAATATTCTATTAATACTGCCAGGAATGTTATGAAAATGCAAGGTACCATATTTTTTATCACGGCCCTATGTTCCTCAGGGAATCAAAAGGCTTAAGCAAGCAAGCATATTTTTTATCGCCTTACATGCATTGTATCATTCTATGCTACTGGTTTGTGAAAATGTGGGACAATTCTGTTCTAACATAACAGGAAATGGTTTTTGCACAGCTAAAAATTATACTCTTATCGGAAAGATTTGTTTACAATATGGTATCACGATGCAAAAATAAAATAGTAAATTTCATTCCATTAGCATTGCGTGACCTTTGTTGGGGCTGCGCATTGTTCCTGAGCGCAACTTCCCAGCAAAACTTTGCCTCCTTGCAGAATTTAGTTCAAGTTGGAAAACAGTCTTTCATATTTCAAAACAAAAATAGAATTTCAATCAACACAATGCTTCGTGTAGCACTCATATTTGAATGAGTGTATTACTGGATCTTGGAATATTGACTGCCATGCAATGAAGGTGCCAAATGAACACCAGGGCGGGAAAAGCACAATAAACCTTGCCCGAAAATATTGAAGGAAAAACGCTACATAAAAAGTACTGGCGAAATCTGAGGACAAAAACAATGTTAGTGTGTCAATCAGCTTGTCAAAACACATAACATGAAGTTAATGTGAGAGATTTGATGGTCTTGGAGACCTTGCAGAACTTGCGAGATAGAGAGCCCCAGCCCCCCAGTGTGACGGGATGAACACAAAGGTAAGCCTCAACTTATCAGTTACCATTAGTGATAGGTTTATGTAAAAACTACTTCTAAATGAATATCTTTAGTTTTATATTGTGGGAGAAACAAAATTAGCGAAATTACATTTTTTACGAACCTGAAAACTGTTCTAACGTCAGGCGGCTGGGTAGCGGGGGTGTGGTTTTATTTGTTTTTAATACGCGTTCACAATAGCAGTGACAAAATGTGACCATTCAAGCAGAAAGAAAATCAAACAAACTGATCGAGTCTCATTAGACTGTCGTGCAACTTTGAAATCGTAGAGCAAGATTAGAAACAGTGCCGCAGAAAGTCGTATTCAATTGCCGACATTGAACAGATTCTTCTTGATCTCATTGGTTTAAGACTGGAATATTCCTCAGAAAGTGACAGAGTTCATGTTTGAAAAACAGCATGCATGCCATTTTAGATGTAAATGAAATGGCGTAATAATGTAAACATAGCCTGTAGATCGAGAGTGAACATAAAATAGTCAACTCTATGAAAGAAAAAAGTCTGAGTCAGTTGATATGTTGCAATTGTTAGCATCGACAATTTCTGTGTCGCTAACAATTAGCTTTGTAGAAGTGTAAATTGATTTGTGCCAAAATGACACCTCTCATTGGTTAAAATACGGAATATTCCGTTTGAGAAAGATATCATATTACTATATGATCACATAAATAACAGATGGTCCTGATTGGATCACAGGCAGAATATTCCCTGAAACACTATCACATTTACAAGTACAGATTTAAATGAAGAAGTACAAATTTAAATGGAGAACTGTTAACCGTAACTCATAATTTACCTTTCACAGAATGGTTTGCACAACAAACCGAATTCAAAGCAGAATTTCAGTGCATGGAAATCCCAGAAATGAGCCTTTCAAAGTTTTATTTATCAGCAAGAAAGCAAGACGGAAGCCATTACAAGAAAACAAGTTTGTTGTCAATCAGGGTGGTCTTAGAATATTATCTACACTCACCTCCACTCAACATGAAATTCTCAATTTCCGACAGAATTCAGTTTAATGAAGCAAATAAAGTTTTACATTCTTACCTTAAGCACCTTGCCAGCACCAGTAAAATTGCCGGGACAATCCACAAGAATTCTTTGATGGCTGAAAGCGTCCAAAAGTTGTTTGAGAGCAGAGAATTGGCAACCACAGAAACAAAAATACCTTAGGGTTTGCTGCAGACAACATGGTTTTACGGTTTGCTATTTCGTCTTACAAAAAAAACCCATGCTTTGCTTGGCAGTTGCAGCTTCAGGTGAATACTTTGAGCTCAACAAAGAAGAACCAGGGGCATTGCTTTCCACCAAAAATGACATGGGCAGCCTTGAAGGCACTGAACATCATGCCGATGGAAAAATATTTTCAAGCCCCCATTTCAAGAGATGCCCAGTTCAGACCATCAAGTCGTATCTTTCACATCTCAATCTGTAGGTAGAGTTCTTAATCCAATGGCCCAAGTTGCAATCTTCAAGGTTTAATCCAGAAGACAGTGCTTGGTTCGAGTGGAAAGTCTTAGGCCATAACACTCTTGAAAACACACTTACAAACATGTCGCAGACAGCCAGGATCCAGCCATATTTCACCAACCACTCCCTCAGAGCAACCATGGTCACCCATTCTGTCTTCAGAGAACGCAGAGACTGGACAAATAAAAGTAGTCACTGGCCACAAGGGGGACACAGGCATCGAAAGCTACTGCGAAAGGCCCACCTTGCATCAATTCCAGCACATGTTATCCATACTAATTTCTTTCATCAACATGAAAGAAAATACACCAGCAAGAGCTGCATCCAGATCCTCGGCTTCAGAATCAAAGAGAGGTGTGATGGCCTAAAGCACTCCATCTCAAGTTATTGTTCCACTGAGAGAAACCAGCATCTCCACCCTTCAAAGTGATGAAACATCCTAATTTCCAATGGAATTAGCCCAAGTTGATTCTACCATAGGGGAGCTTTCACACCTGTTCATTCAACATTACCTTAAACATGAACAAATGATGAGATGAAACTTCTTTCATCCTACAAATGTTAAGCTACTTTATTTCAAATTACATCTTCTAAAGTACCACTTCACTCCAAATTTGAGTGTAGCTTTTGCTTAGAGACATCTTTTAGTTGTCTGTATTGTTTGAAAGCTTAAAAGTTTACGCAATACGAAGTCTGTTTGAAGTTTGAGTCATCTTATTGATCACTTGCACACAGGCCTCCTGCTGGCGCATGTGACTTTTACACCAGAAGTAAAATATGATGATTACTGAATTTCTGTTGTTCAGTTTTGAAATAATACTAAAACAACTATTTGCCTCAGGCTCAGTGAATATCGTCGCATTATCCTGTCGATTTTGCCTTGGGGATTATTCAACAATATTCACTTTGCCTTCGGCTAATAATCCTTTAATTGTTTTGAGAATAAGACAGTTAATCCAGACAATGAACTTAGTCAAATTTTCTTTATTTACTTCCACTGCTTGTCTTTTATAGTTATCAGCATTGTATTAACTCGTGAAATTTGAATTTGGTTACTCCTGAGTTATTTAGTTACAAAACATGACAAAAATGTTCAAATCAACAGTTTGCTAAGAGTGGATTATAGGTCATTACAATTCCAATAGATGTACGTACTTTGAACTTTGATACAGATATACAAAATTAATACACATTGGCTTTGCTTCACGTGAAGTACTTACATTTTTAATGCTGTGGAACACCACTTTTGTTCCAGTAACCATAGAACACACAAAACCTCATTGTTTTTGTGAAATTCCACAGGCTTCCTCATCAGTTATTTTTTAAATAGTTTGGGAATTTGTTTCGGATTACTGATGCCTAAAATTTGTCCTATCTATTACATCCTTGCAATGCAAGTAAAGATCTCTCCAGTCATGTCAACAGTGAAATCTCCAGCCCACAATTTTGCCAGTTTTGGCCTCGTAGATAGGCGACAGATATCTTTCTTAGTACCCTTGCCACCATTCCTCGCAAAGGCAATAAACGTTGCACATGCTTGCTAAATTTATCCTCCAACACTTCCACTGCACTCTCAAGCTCTGCAAAAAATTCATTGACTTTCTTTATCTCATCTCCACTTGATGTTCTTCCTAATCATTCCAATTTAGCTCACCATAGGGCTGGCTGAAGCGATTCCGTAAACTTCGCCTTGTCCGCCATCTGGGATTTTTACTCACAAAGTCTGCCATATTAAATTCTACCCAGTATTCCACCTTTATAGTAAGGATTCTGGCCACTATCCTCAGTTCACAGGACTTACTCAGCAGCAATGATAAGTTGGGTCGTGGACTCAGAGGAAAGAACAGTTACCTCTGTACACTACAAGCAAACCAACACCCATAACTTTCTCCATCACTGCTCATCACATCCCCTACACTGCAAGAAGAGTATTCCCTACAGTCACCTCCTTTGAATCAGATGTCTGTGCAGTGTGGAGTGTGATTTCCAGCAGAAAGCACACGAGACCAAAATATTGGCAATATTCTTGTGCACACTTCCATGCAAAGTCAGTCTGGGTCTCCACCCGGCACATACCCTTGTGGGGCTCCCAGATGTCATTCGTCCACTGATGTATCAGTCACCACCATCTTGGAAGGACCATGACACAACAACACCATAAAAGAACATTTCACCTGTAAATCCAGCAATGTGGTCTACTGTATTTCATGTCGTTGCTGCCTGGACCTGTATGTTGGGGAAACTGGGCACATGCTCAGGAAACACACAGTAAACACCTTTAAACCATTATGAGAAACACGCCCGGTTTCCCTGTTGCAGAACATTTCAATAAGCCTGGACAGGGACTAGATGATATGGAGGGTTGCTGCTCAAAACAATGCAGGGGTACTAATAATGCCAGATGCAATGATGAAATGCACCTAATTTTTCATCCTGGTACCCTTAGGCTGCATGGACTAAACATGGATTTTATTTTTTAAACAGCTTGGCATGTGTGCACTTTTACCTATCCGTTAGAGTGATGTGTACAACTGTATATTTTTTCAATGATGCATCCCATTCAAAACTAAACTTGGCACTGAGGAAGGGCTAGGCCCAAAATGTCTGCTATACACATTGAGTTTAATTTGGCACTGAATTATTGCTATTAACATGTACAACTTTTGAACTGTTTACTGTGCCCTGTCAAGAGACTACTTCTTGGGGAAGAAGTTATAAAAAAAATGCGTTTCCCAGTAATGAGAAAGGACATATTTATGGATGTGGTTATCCAAAGCAACATCTTGACAAAAGAATGCAACAATATTTGAGTTTACCTGAAAATGCACAAGTTGACTTCCTAACAATGCCAAGGATGTATGTGAAAAGAAGCTAATGCAACTCCAGACAGTGGTGGGTTGGAAAGCTATTGCTGGATTAATAAATGCTAGTGATTTTAGATCATTGGATTCATCACAGTCTCTTCTCCACCAAGAACATTTCCAGGCTCAAAGAAATTTAATGCAAGCAAATAGGCCTTATCATGGATTTCGACGCCATCTCGGCAGGTAGGCAAAATGGTCAGAAATTAGTGTTTAAAATTACAGTGGAAATCCAACAGCAAATAATTTTCTCAGTTTATTTCATTGTTGCATTTTTTTAATTCACACATACCATAAAGACCTGTTTATGTCTTCATAAATTGTAGTTAATGGGACAACGATGAGAATTACGTGTGGATTGCGCGACATACAGTAAGATAGGGTAGCGTTTCACAAGGCAAAGGTCAGTTCTGATCATGTGCGTCTGTAGTGTAATCTGTAAGAATCATGGGGTGTTATATCAATCAAGAAAATAGGAAAAGAGAAGTACTTTTGCGTTATAATTTTGATGCCATGAATCCATTGAATCATGTCAAATCATTTTTGTAAAAATGCTGGGCGTTCTCCCAGTAAGGGAGAGACATACGTTCCATTTGTAGAAAAGGGTGTTTTAGATCATAACCACTGCCAAAAGAGAAAAGAATGCGTTTGTGTTTCATTTGTTCTAATTCCCTTTGAGCTAAACCCCCTCCTCATAACGTCATCAGGCCCTCTCAACACCCCCTCATGACATCCTCGGCCTGAGCACCTCCTCATGACTTCAGCCTCACACACACCCTCCTCTTTACGTCACAAACCTCAACCTCATGCTAAATGCTGATTGAGGTTTAGCATGCCCTATTTTTCACCAGATTGGTAACTATTTTGTCATCAGGGACAAACGTCTAGCTTTACTTTGTCTCATATTTTTCTAGAAAATTTGAAGTTAAAAAGGGTATTAGTACTTGACGTTGTATATTACGTATTGTCCTTGATCATACTTGTGTTAAACAAAATTTACTTTGGGATATCCACAATTTTACTCGCGTGCACTACCAGGGCAGTTTGTGATAGACTTCAGTTCTAAAACAAGGCCACTAGACTTTAAGAAAAGTCCTTCATCTTCAGTGTTTATTCATTACCCACTGGACAAAAAAGTAACTTGAAAAAGCTGGCTAAAGTTGTTTTCACTTTTTAAGGAAAACGACCACTTTTTTAAGTTTAAAAAACATGTTTCGACAGAACTTCTGTCATCTTCAGTTGAATGAATGATTACAAAGCAAGTTGAATAATAAGATTATCCTTTTAATTTACACCTTTTCACGTTCTGTTGTTACTATTTGTCTTAATTAGCATTTTTGCCTACTTATTATTCAACTTGCTTTGTAATCATTCATTCAACTGAAGATGACAGAAGTTCTGTCGAAACATGTTTTTTAAACTTAAAAAAGTGGTCGTTTTCCTTAAAATCTTTACATGTCTGCTGCTATCTAGACCTTTTGTTTTCACTTTACGCTAAAGTTTTCTGTGATTACAAAGAACTCAATTGCTTAACCATCAATTAACAGAATGTTGTACAGTGAAATGTCAATGGGAAAAACTAACCTTTACTATTTGAAAATCTTAGCCTGTAAGGCTGACATGGACTATGAATTCTGCTCACATGCACGAGTCACACTACACAGTGATGTCATCTGTGCATCTGTACTCTAATAAATGACAGGCATCAACCAATCATAGCATAGTAGCTCAGTTATTACGTGTTGAATCGCTATGCTTTGTTGTGCAATTGAAAGTGTCTACTAAAACAATTAGGCTACTCACCCTCGTTTTCTATAAACAATACTCAACTAGCTAGGCTGTGCCTCACTCGTAGTCTAAATCATCAAGATCTGTTAAATTGACTGCCTTTGGGAAACATGCAAGCAAAATAGCCAGAATCCAAAAACTCAAATCTATCAATAAGTCACTTTCACTCAATTATTTTTTAAATTGATCGGTGACTGGATTACACCAAATAGGTTTGTGTCACTTGATGGGTATGGTTTTTCAGTCATGCAGTGTAAATTTTCGCTGCTTTAGTCCGAAAACTGGGAGAGGTTCTTACATAGAGTCTAGTCCGTAACAGAGTATAAAAATTACATCACCAGCTCTGAAATTGTGGAGAGCTTTTGATATGACTTGATATAAAAACGCAGGAGTATTTCCTGGTTTAGTGAGATGTTCTTGTTGAACTTACATGTTAACAGGAATTTGCTGCAACAGGGAACTCTTGTACATATGGACGATTCAATCTCACCTAAGCCCCTGTTTTGTTTGTCTTGATATTAAGGATTTACAGTGTAGCATTTTCTATTATTTGTCAAATGCCTAGGATGATTCTAAATATGTGCTTTGGTATGTAGGTCAGAGCCCACATCAATTCCTTTCCGAGGCAAACATCGCACTATTCCAGGAACAACAACCCAGAGGGCGGTTGGTCATTAGAAAGAATCTACTTCAACTACTTAGAAAAACAATGTGCCAGCTATTGTGGAGAGGAACTACGAAATTTTAAGGAAAGTAGATTAGATAGCTGGGTGGAGGATAGGTTTCCTCTACGTGATGGCTTTCGCGGCGCACTGACCCGAAACAAGAATTTGCATAATTGCCAGACAGTTTCCCACGCCGCTCATTAGCATACGAGAAAAACATCACGAAAACAGCACGCATAAAAGCGCCGAGCAAGCTAGCTACCCAACTATGAATGCTCAAGATGTCAACGAAGCAATCGACGCCACTGGAACAAATCTTAGTAGATTACTCCGAGGAATATGATGTTGTGTTTGTGCGTGCTCAGGGGGAACAATTGATATTCAATCCGACCAAACAGACGCCAAGAAGAATCAGCGAACAGATAAACCACAAATGGCCACAGAACACGAGTTTGGGACTACATCGCACGTATGATGCAGCATCCAAAGCTCACTTATGGCAACAATCAAAATGGTGGATCAAGCAGGAGACAGAACTAGAGAAAGGTAAGCGAATGCTTTTACTAATAGCTTTAACCAATGACAGTGATTTCCTTGTCATTGGTAGCGCTATGAGTAACAGTGCTCTCTTACAGGACAAAAGATGCAAAGAGGACCCAGGCAAATATGTCAAGAAGAATGGCACAGCTATGCAATTCCCAAGACAGAAGTTACGCTGCCATTACAATTCACCCAAGACATACGCAAGATAGTTGGAAATCGCGCCTTGCTGTTGTACGAGCACTTTGGGGATCCAAAGTCACAGGACCCGGACTCCGATCCTGGATGCAAAGGCGATCACTATCATCTCCTTATCATGGGCCCTTTCAAGACAAAGACGGGGAATACGTACCGAGCATCTCAATCCTACTTGATGCAGGAACTCAAAACATTAGCACAGACATATCCACCGGGCAGCCCAGTTCACGGCATGTTGGCAAAATAGCGAGCTACTTACGCTATCTGAGCCAGGAGCCAAGAAAACTAATCCAATGGTCAACACACTTCGATTCAACACAAGCGACAGGATTTTTCGAGGGCTACAGATGGCAGGACTTACCAGACAATCCCGCCAAGCGCTCCAAAGGTTCAAACACGGCAGAGAAGGATTTCATCGAGTTACAATCACTGGTGGAAAGATCGCGCACCACACAAGAAAGAGACTTCATGACATGGGCACAAGCACAAGACGAAACCACCACACACAAAGTCAACAACAAGTTCTTCAGACAGAGAGATTTCAGTTTACTGTTCCAAAAGGCAGTGCAGTTGCTAGCCTTCAAGAAAAGGGAGTATGCATGGGGAATACGCCTACAGCAGATCAGCCCGAACAAAGAATTCATGTCCCTGGAAGACTCGACACAACTGCTCAACACATGGCTACTAAATCAGAAGATAAATCCCTACACGTTCCTATCATCTACCGCGTCTATACTGGACCAACGGGTAAGCAAGGTCAACTGCCTAATACTGCACGGGGAGTCAAACGCCGGGAAGAGTATTATAGCAAGATCTTTATTGGATGCCTTCAAGCAAGAAGAAGTGGGAGAAGTGTACCAGGGAGTAGCGAACAACTTCATGTGGCAGGGCTGCATTGGAAAACGAGCCATCCTAGTAGAGGAAGTTTCGATTTCCTCACTCAGCGTGGAGAGCTGGAAACTAATGATGGAAGGAACACGACCCGTAATGGTTGCAGTAAAAAACAGCCCCAATCAGCGTCTAGACCCAACCCCCATGGTCATCACGTGCAACTCATTGCCATGGGCGACCTGCACGAGGAACATAGATGTCCAAGCTTTCAAGAATTGCTGCTCGATGTTCAAGTGCAAGAAAATGGAGTGGTTGAGGCAATATGCAAACAAAGGAAAAGTCCATCCGCAAGCTTGGCTGAGAGTAGAACCAAACTTCTGGAAAACATATTTCAATCATTATGACAGCAACGTGGACACCGCCAACGCATTGACCCTTGACGATGACGCAGACGACAAACAACTCTTAGGTGAGTACAAAGTACATTTATTTTTAGAATGAGACAATAGCTAATCAATGGCTTTGTTACTCACAGACGCAGAACAGACCACACTGGATAAATACTACGTGCTCGAAACAAACTCATCAGATGAGTGCGAGGAAGAAGACAAGAAGCTTGCAGAGGAACACCAAGTTCCTACAGCAGCAGCAACTGGACGAGATCCTGGACCTAGCGGAGAGAGTGCAGCAAGTCCGAATACCGAAAGAGAACTCATCTACAGAACCGTCGACTGGCCAGCAGACAGTGACAGCGACTCGGACGATTGTATTAAATTCCCACCCTGAAAAAGAAGGATCCTACTTCCAGCTGACGACTAAAAAATGAGCAAAGGCCAAGGCAGCGGCAGCGGCAGCAGCAGTACTCCAAAAGATGTAGAAGGGACAGGCACATCAGCACCAGCTAAGTTAGATTTATCCACTAGCGAATTAGGTTTAGGGGGTAGTTTTCAGCAGACAACTAGCAAACGCACTTTCAAAAGAAGAATCTGGGTAGAATTTAAAAACAATGTACCCTGGGTTACAGAAATGGGAGACCACTGGGAGGTTCCGTGGTATCGCATACCTTACGATTTCATGCACATGTCACTGACTCCACGCGACGTAATGTGGATGAAAACTTACGACAAAATGAAAGCAAATTCATGTGGGTTTACTTTCGAACAGTTTCAACACAGTTACGACAAAGAACACGCGACTGCAGAGGGTGTGTCACTAGACGCAGTTTACAATTCCCCACCCACCCTCTGGACAATGATTGACTCGGGGAATAACTTACCTTACGCCGACTTAATAGAAATGAACGAAGACTTGGAAACCACTCTATCCATTCACCCTCAAAAAGATGGGAGGGAATTAAAAACACTCAAATTCCCAAAACTAAAAATGAGTGGCTCTGACTTGTACGACGAAATGGACTTTGACTTCTTCAACAGAGGACAATGCCAACAACTCACACTGACTCAACAATTCTCCTACACGCATAACATCACGATGCCATGGGTTAATTTGAATCAAAACATGATACAAAACTCAACTAGCGGGGGATCTCAGAGGCTACTGGACTCTTCCAGCCATTAATGCAGAAGGTATGTTGGCTAAGGAAAAGTACTTGTGGTCTATGAGAGCTTTCACTGCACGAGGCAATGAACAGCATACCTCTATCACCCAAAGTCCCTGGGGGGGGAGATATTCCGCTGGCAATGATACGCCTGAATCCCTTGCTACTATACGACAACACACCAGTGCCCATGACGATCAGTGGTTGGCTCACATTCTACTCCAGTGTAACCTGTGCAACCAACGATGGACTCTATGGCACTCACGACACCTATCCAAAGAAGCACTGGGCAGGAGAGAGAAACTACAACATGGGAACTAAGGTTAAAGGAGATAAAGTACCTGGAATTCCAAGTTTAACACGAGGCGACCCTGTAATTCCTTTCGTTCCGACAAACCCTAACAAAGTTGCTTAATTTCAGATGCCCTACCTGCCACAGATGGAATGCCCAGAGGGATGGCACATAGAGTTCAGACCAAGTAGAAAGAAAAGAACAGTAAATGACTTTAGTGACTTTAAGAATCCTAACTATGAATTACCTAAAGGCTCCTGGCTATGCGTAAAGAATCCAGAGCCTCCAACTTACGTAGAAACAGCATCACAGACAGACTGGCTGTGGTGCCAAGACTTAAAGAAACTTTTCTGGGAACAAATAATGGTGTGGCTAGAAATTAAGTTTCCGAATAACAGTAAATTAAGATCCGCTTTGCAAACCGCTTTAGACAGCGGTGCAGATGATTTAGCTGAGTATATACTAAATAACCACCGTCAAACACTCCAACAATACCTCGCACCACACATGACTTCCTCCAAGCTAATTCCAATTGTCAGATGCAGCAACAAGACGGTCGAACCAAAAGGAAAAGATGACGAGAGGGTGCCAAACCCCTTTGATGATGATCCTGATCCAGACCCAGATGGTGGTGGAGGTGGCGGCAGAGGTGGTGGGTTTAATCCTAGGTTTCCTATAATCATTCCGGGGCCTATCCCCATAGATTTTGGAGATGATGATGATGATGACAGCGAAGTCATCACAAACACAGTAGTTAAGACTAAGACAGTAGAAGTAGAGAAAGTAAGAATTGAAGTTCAGAAAGTGGAGACAACCATTCCAGGCACTCCAAATACTATAATCATAACTAAGCATATCAGTGGCATAACTAATCTCATGGAAATTACCAGCGGATACAAAACGAGCGACCACTTGTACAAACTAGTGGACAACGACTTAAATCCACCGCACGGAACTGGTGATAAGATAATTATAGCAACTGCAGATCCCATTTCAAATTTGGGAGATAAGATTATTCCATTAAGATATGCTGGTTTTACCACAGCAAGTGAAATGTTTTTGACTCAGTATGACACACGTGACAATCCACCAGGAGAAAGGGCTTTGTTTAAGCCTCCTTTTGTAACCTGGTCTAAGATATCTAGAGAGTTTAGATACCGCCACTTTCAACAACTCCCGGCTAACGACTTCAAAACTCAATTTCTTAATCACGCGATGACAACTACAGGTCATCAACTACATGTACTAGAACATACCAGCTTTTGGCAAACGTATCCTCAAACGTACTTCAGACAAGCAGAACAAATTGTAACTATTGATGTTTACGAGCGTTTAGCTTTTTACAAGACAACTTTTCTCCAGACTAACTGGGAGAATTGGTATCCTGTAATTGCGCACAACTTGTTACAAGAAAATGCACATGACCCAGACAGGGATAAGTATTTTGACTATCCAGACAACTTGATGATCAAGTTCACATGAGAAGATACCTAAGCCTTCAGCCTAGCTAGCTATTAAGCTAGAACTTTATTAATCATTAACTATTACATTTTTTGCCTATTAATGAGTGTTTTATTAATGTATTCCATTTTATTATACTGGCAAGTGTATCCTAGGCATAGCGGAAGTTAACATTAAATATACATTGTCATTAAAATCTGTGGTAAATGAGGGCATGACAACTAGGGGGTTTAACAAACGCTGCATCATACTCCGGATAATCCTGTTCCACAGTTCCTCAGGTCCATGATCCCATTCCAAGTATCCATCACAGGTGTAACACATTCCAACTTCAATGTCACGCCCTGGATATGTCACGATACGTCCACGGTGTCCCCCGCAGTTAAGCACGTGGCGCAACTCAGCCATGTAACAATGCGTAAGATTCCAATAAGCACTGTAAGTAACAGCTACGTCAGTTCTGACATCATTAATGTGAGGAAAGTCCATTAGGTCAACCATCGGGGAATTGGCCATTTCATTAAAGGTGTCACTGTATACATCATCCATCAGAGTGAGTAACAGATTCCTGTGCTCAGGGTTGTCACGGTCCCAGCGTATAGTCTGACCTGTAAGTAGCTTGTCAATTAGTGGGCGGTCATCCACAGCAGGCACGATTTGCATATGTCCGACCTGTACAGCGTCCATTTTGGAATGACACGAATCAGTGATTCCGAGAATATATAATCTCGGTTAGCGTCTGCATAATTAATTAGCGTCATGACGCCGCGTCCCCACGCTCATAAATTCCGCGTCCCCATGCCGCGTCCTTGACCTGATGCGCGCGTCCTTGACCTGACGTTAATTGATCATGTATGTTTTCTTTAGATATTTTTGATATTTTTCTTGGCATATTAGCATGACTGTATTGCTAGGGGCCTAATCAGCCTCATCAACCTGAGTTGAAATAAAGTTACTTACTTACTCCTGCAAAAATGACACTTGCACTTTTGCCAAATACTAGTTTTGGTTTTATTTGTTCTTGTGGATATATTATTTGTAACCATTAGATTCAAGCTGTGTGTTTAAACACTATGATCCATCAAATATTTTCACTTGCATGCCATTGACCTAAGTTCTTCATGTGACTGAATATTCCCCTAGCTAAGACTGGCAGATATCCGCGTGATATTTGCCAATTTTCAAAATTGCGCATGCTGTGAAAAATAAGGTACTCAACCACAAGTACCTCATGAGGGGACACATGTTCCTACCAAATGACATCGATTTTGGCCAGATTGAGAAGAGGAAAAAAATGCCACAGTGCACCTCCCTGAAGACTGGTTCAGAGTGGTTAGGGAGGCAAACCAGCTTAAACTGTCCATCGTCTGCGAGATGAAACAGCTGGACTGTTAAGACTGGACGTCCTTCCTCAAGTCCAGGTACATGGGTGATAGTAAATTGATAATAGCGGGGTGGGTTTCAGGGATGAGATTTTTGATTCTGATGTCAACATATGTATATATGTATACTGCACTAGTTATGCAATGTTTTCGAACGGCATGCCTTGAAATATTCCACGAGTGGGATATTCACGGTATGCCACAAGAAAACATTAGGGCCATTTATACGAGAAAAATAATCCGCGGCTTACACAAACCGGGGATTAAACAAGACATGAACTTGCCGCATAAACGGTACATTTTAGCCAGTTCATGTCTTACACGAGCCACAGATAACATAAGCTGCAGCTTGTGTAAGACAAGGGTTTTGAACTCGGCTTAAGTAAACTTATGTAAGACACAAAGCCACTTGTATAAATGGTATTACATCTTGTTTGCGGCCTACGTAAGACACGAACTCACACTGCACAAGCATAAATTTTTCCTACGCTTGCTCGAGATGCTTGGATGTGATAGTTGATGCCTTATCCATGAGGAGTACAGGCCCAAAAAAGCAATTCCTGGCAATATACAGAAGAGAAAGAGTTTCTTGCGATATGTAAACAACAAAGGGTGACGGACAAGCTGGACAATTGCATAACTTCTGCAGGCGTAAGTGAAATGTTTGTCATGAAGTGAGTGGACAAATTTGTTCAAACTTTGAAGGTTTTTGTTTGTTCATGTGTCACTTTTGACCAATGAAAGGTTACTATGTCATGAAATTTACAATGTTTAGCATATTTTGTCACTTGCCAGGTAAGTTTTGCCTGAGTCTCTGCATGTTTGGTTTGTGTTTCTTTGCAATGGAGATTCAAAACATGTCAAAGTATGGAAGGAGTTCTCATTCAGGATTTTTCATCCTGTGTATTATCAAGCTTATCAGGTGAAGATTTCACATTCTCAATCATTGACAGAATTATACAGGATGGAGGTAACCAAATTAAGCTTACAGGTTTAAATTCTGTGGAGTTTGAAACAATTTGCACTGCAATAGTGGTGCAGATACTGCCAGGCCAGACATTTGAAGGATTGTACAGGAAGACGACCTTGAACTCAACTAACTTCCTATCTATGTCAATTTCTGAAATCATCGAGGAGTTTATAGAGAAGGTTGGGAACAACAAATTTCAATGTCGGCCGCTTCACGGGCTTTAAAAACGGGCTCACTACTATCGGGTCAGCAAAATTCCATGACTCAAAGTTTGTCTTTACAATCTCACATGAAATAGCTGCTGTTACTGTAATATTAAACTCATGAAACTCTTTGGCAGATTTATAAGAACACTTGCCCAGTATCTCCAATTTCCACTTGAATTTACAGCTTCATTTTGAATTTACACAACCATGGAAAACCAGAGAAATTTAATGTTGATAACACTTGAACAAAATCACCAGATAATCAGTGTTGTAAATTTAATGTCATAGTCATCAACGTCTCATTGGTCAAGTGACACATGGACTCAAATGGTTGCATCATGTCATCAGGATAATTTTGTTGCACTTGAAAGTCTGCTGAAAGTCACCAATTTAGATAATGTTTTCAATGTTATACTGTTGTTGCTGGATTGTTATTTGGTCAAAAATAAAATGTGAAGTGTTTCAATATGGAGACAGAGCATGTACATATATCGCACAGGTAATTCTAGAAAAGTTTTAATGGAAACCTTCGACTTAAAGTATGCTTAACAAGTGTCAGCTTAAATTGCCACAGTGATATTAAGTGGTTGTTATGTAAAATATTTTTAAAGGCATATCATTGTAAAGGAACCAATATAAATTATTTACAGTTAAAGTAAAGCAGGTTCCATCCAGGGTTTAAATTCTGTTATACCATGCCAAAGAAAGAAAGAAAACAGTCCAGTAAGTTGTTGTTAATGAAAGCTTAACCAGAAATTTAATTAAATAATTTACCCAAGTTTGTTTGAGGAAAAGTTTGTTGAAGCTAAATATCATTATGATTTTTCAGATCAAACATGCAGTGGACAGAGGAATGTGACAACCGCTTGTATCAAGAAATTTTAGTACTTGAACCCTTTAAGTACAACAAAGGAAGCATTTCTTGAGGCCAAATCTGGGAAAAATTTACAAAAAATCTGAATGGCCTTAAGTTTCCCTGAATCGAAGTCAGTACGTGTGCTGTTAGAAAGAGATAAAGACTGCTGAGTGAGAAATTTAAAGCAAAGATGAAAGACGAAGAGAAGGCAAGTGGAATTGAAAAAAAAAGTGCAGCTGGAGACTCCGAGGAAACTGACCATAAGAAAATTGACAACGCAAAAGCAGTGGAAATGAGAAACAGAGCTCTGGAAAGCTTGGGCAGAACACAGACAAGGTAACAGAATGAAGAGGAGAACGTGAAACTAAAGCACAAAATTCGTAGAAGTGGAGGTGACACAATTGCATATTTGTTAAAAAAAAATTATCTTGTTCAGAAGTGGAAAGAGCAAGAATTGCAGCTGCAAAAGCAACCAGTTGAAGTCGAGGGTAAACGGGAAGATCACTCAAGAGAACAACATCAGGATATAATGAAAATCTTGCTAGAACAAACTAAGCAGCAACAACAGCAGATGCAAAATTTTCAGCAGTTTTCAAAGGGCCATTGGTTCTCTTGTTGTGGAGAAGGCATGCTGCTCCAGATTGCAAAGTAGACCAGAATCAGCCAGCATACCTGAATCATGCCTTCTACCCTCTTAAAGAGATCAGATTAATGAGTATTTTACTTCAGTGAAGTCAGGGTATAATACTTCCAAATCTCCCCCTCCCAAAAGAGAAAAAAACAACAAATTAAATTAAAACAATTACCTCCTGGGCCGTACATGTTGGCTATCATGCCATTAGGTAAGACAACAGACTGGTACTTGAGACCGTGTACTTGCTTATGTCAATTATAAACGACCCTCTGGTTTTGGTCGGGTCAACAAATTGGCCTTACTGTTCCATCTATAAAACCAAAGCAATTGCATAATGGACTTCCTTTTGAGTCAATCGCATGGGCATAGCTTTCAAGAAGTGGAGGGTTTAGAAACATATTATTCCACTGAGTTAGTCTGTGATTGTGCTCTTGATAAATTGTATCCATCACGAGGTTGAATGTCATACTCAGCTCTGCAACTGGGCAACCAAATTGTGGAATTAAATTGCTGTATCTGCATGGGTAAGAAAATTGTCTCAGTTTCATACAAAGCACTTCTACTCCATCACAGTGAAAGACTGAGGGAGCTGCAAGGTCTCTAAAAGGACAGGAACATCTTCTTATGAAAACAAAACTCAGCCAAACATTTGCTGTCAGTGTTAAAGGGGAACTCAAGGCTAATTTTAACTATTTTTTGTATTGATGTTAACATAGGATGGATCAATTTGACAGCGATAATTTATATTGACGATGAATGATTTTATGAAAAAATCGATCCAAAGCTTCAGATTGCACCCGCCATGTTCCTTTTCATTGCAGGAGCTTAAACGACCAGCAGATTGAGATGTGACGCCAGATCGTGATGCCACATTGCTTCACTTTTGTTTTGCTTGGGGAGTTTAGCGAGCTGAACTGAGTATATTGAGCTAGTTTAGTTTCAGCCGCTTCAAAACGTCTGACGACGAAACCACTTCGCATTCATCTCAATCAAATCTTTCTATTGATGATGAAAATATGCCTGAAAATGTGATTCTGCCGTACCAGTTCGAACCAGAGTTTTCTTCCAACGAAGAAGGTGTAGAAGAAGAAGGAGAATTAGAAGAGGAGCATCAACACGACGATGAAAATGCTCGTACCAGAAATTCAGACTGGTGAGAGTTTCTAGATATATTTTCTAACTTAAACAATGCAATTTAACTGAATCGTCGTGGCACACCATGAATTAAACAGCGTTTGATGTTTTGCAAATGCTGTGAAGATCAAACGCTCATGTGCTTGAGAATTGTAAACAAACACAATAAAAAAAGAATAAAAATAAAATCGCTCTTGCATGTTTTTGTTCGTTTTATTCATAGCTATTGTGATCTCACAAGCATTTAGAGGCAATATCCACTGCTAAGCTATATTTTAGACCTTACTAAACCAGTTTAAAATCACCCTCCTGGAGTAAAGCTGGTTGTACCGCGATTCTGTAATACTGAATCCCTGTTCCTATCAACAACACAATATACTCCATTTATTGTAGAACCGTAACAAGATTATGAAACATAATTTTTAAGCTAACCTACTTTTTTTAGAAAAGGAACGATTGCCATCGTTACCTCTGAAATGAAACAAATAACTTTTAATTTAGTTATTAGTAACCTGTATGTTTGGTTTGTTCTAGTGCTGACAAACTGAGCAGTGTTTGAGCTTCCAAGTGGTTCTGGTTCTTGTTTAGAAATCAGAGAAAAACGCATGTAAGGCTGTTTTCTATCACAATCAGAACGCAAAAATGTTATATCAGATTAGATTCTGCTATTCTTCTTCAAAAGGATAGGTTTGCAGCCCCCTTTTAATCTACAAAGAAAATATTACTGACAGAACCTGTTGCATACCTATAACTAGGCCAGATTCTCTGACATTAAATGATAAAAACCTTCTAAGTTATCCCGAAAAGTTTGGTTCTTATGTTTTTAGTGTGCAATAAATCCGAGTCAAACAAAGCTTATTTACTTTAAGTGTACATGTGGAAATTGCCAAATACTGAACAGAAATGAGGAACGTACGTGCTATTTAGAGTTTCCTCAAATGTGCGACAAAAACAGTCACACAGTAGAGATGGGGGAGGTTGCTGAAGCCCCAGTTTGTATAACTCAGCATCCAGGTTTCCAAGCTGTTTTCCAAGCTGTTTGTCTCAACAGATGGGTGCTGCAGACAGCCTGGTACCAATATAAGCAGCAGTATTCTCAGTCCTATGGAGGTCCCCAACATAAACTTAACAGGCACATAGCCTATCGTCAACTTGTCAGATGCTGCTGGGGTATTCTTGGCAAAGAAATAAGTCCCTTTGCCATCATGTGCAGTGTGTTGCATTAGAGCACACTTTCCTCCACCAGAATTTGAAGATGACTTCCAGTTCAAGGGTTTTCATTTTCCAGATAAATAAGAAGAAGCAGGTTCATATGGTGACAAAAAAATTATGCACCCTTTGTGCTTTGACTCTATGTTTTAAATTTGATTTTTTTTGGTAAAAACCAATAATATTAACCATTAGGACATCTACAGTCATCCAAAGTCATCGTTGTTTTGTAAACAAATTATATAATTTCTTAGGGAAAGTCCCACAAAGAAACAAAGATTAAAATACATGTTCTACTGTTTGTAAAAACAGGAAATAATTTTCTGTCTTTTACCTCATACACAAATGCTAATTTTTTTTTTGACTTTGCGGGGGGATTGGTTTTATTTCACAAATAAAGAAGGCTAAGCCATGTATTACACTGTGATAAAAGATGACGTGCATTTTAGAACACAAGGGAAATGTAGAGAACATGAGCCGTAGGCGAATAGTGTTTTCTACATTTCTCGAGTGTTCAAATGTCCGGAGTATTTTATCACAGTGAAACACATGGCTTAGCCTTCTTTATTTGCCTTATGATATTGAGGTGATGTGGCGAAAAACAATAAAGCACACTTTTTCTATGTTACTCAGATAAAACTGGGTTTTTGACCAATCAGAGCGTGCCCAGGGTCATATCTATATTATGATGGATGATAAAATGTCATTTCAAAACAATCCAAATCCCTTCAGTGCACTGAGATCACTGATTCCCCTGGGAAACAGCTGTAATAAACGACTCTCATTCATTTGAGTTGTACTTGATCACAGTTGCATGAAAATTAGTCCACATTCGTGCAGCCAAATTGTAGGGTTTTTAGTTAAACCTGGTCTGGTGTTTATGGAAAAGTTCTTGTTTTCTTGGAGGTGCATTCCCTGAGATGTTTTTGGGGAGATGGTGTGCTTCAGGTTCAATTTCAACTTCACCGGTTTCACAGGCATTGGTAACAGTGTCCATCAAAACCATAACATGTGCATAGGACTTTTTTTTTCTTCTATTGGCTTAGCCACCCACTGTGCCTTTGGGAAGCTAACCTTGCACCTGGCTTCACCAGCACATGGCCCAGATTCGATGACTGC
Organism: Orbicella franksi; assembly: GCF_964199315.1. Classification (NCBI taxonomy): domain Eukaryota; kingdom Metazoa; phylum Cnidaria; class Anthozoa; order Scleractinia; family Merulinidae; genus Orbicella; species Orbicella franksi. The sequence continues at coordinate 4,309,913 of NC_138154.1, read as the reverse complement.
CTGCTTTCTTCCACAGTTTGCATTGTGATTGAGTGCTGTGAGTTGTGCGTGTGCCACCATGCCTTTGTGTGAAAAATGCTCACACTTTGGACAGTTCTTCAAATATTCAGAGTGATACAACTCAAGCTCTCCAGTGTGGCAAAATTCAGTCAGCTTCTCAATGTCCTTCAAGATCTTCTTGTTGAACACCCCCTCCTCAAGGGCAACATAGGCAGGGGTATCAGGCTTCAGCTACTTCCTTTTCCTGATCTGAGCACTGGTCAGTCTTGGATGGCAACACTCATGAAAGTGGGTGTAGCCATTCCATTTGTGTTTGTTTGTCACATGAAACAGGACTGCCACTTTTCTTTCAGCACTTCAGCATTGCCATCACTTGTTGCAGAACACCACCACATGTGGTTCGACACTGAACGGATCCATGGAAGGAGATCTTCACATCCTTTCACTTTAGCCTTCTTGGAAAGTTTTTTATCACCCACTTTGACAAATGCCAAGCATCATGCTGGTGGTCGATTTCACCATGGTCCTTTTTAATGGAACTTGAGATGAAAGTATGGTGGTCGGTGGCACTTCTCTTTATGGTGACTTCTTCTCTGGCAAGGTCTTGAATGCACCTCTCGAACCCTTCCTTTTTCATCACATTAGACGAAGTTACCTCTGTTACCTGTACAACATTGAATGCTGCCACCTTTCCTTCATCTGTCATCATAGTGTATGTGCAATATTTGGCATTGTGACCTGGACTGTCACACCTTCCATCCCCAATCAAATTGACTGGCCCTTTCCTGTTAACTTCATCTAATACTGAACTCCTTTCCTCTTTCCAGGCTTTGTGTACCACAGGAAAAATACTTGTTTTGTATATTGTAATATGTGGTATGGCTGAAGAACTTAAAATTTAGAAAGAGTGCAAACTGGACAATATGAGAAAATGTATTGCCACTAAACAGAATGGCCGCTGAGGAGAGTAAATTACCTGCTGCAATACTTTTTATCAGTGGCTGTGAATTCCAGCAAGTCAGATGGTTATTGACACACAGCATTTTCACTGAAAACATACTGCCACTAGTTGTTTCGGTGGATTCAAAAATGGTTCCACCACATTTTGAACAGAATTTTAGAAGTAACTTTAGGCACGACTCAAAAACCAGGAATTTTTGCTCAGGGTGTCCTTCTGAATCTAACTCGTAATCTGTGTCATCTGAAGATGAACCTACATTATCAGTCATTTCACACTTGTATTCCTCATCATCATCATCATTCACAGCCAAGGGAGACAATGGTGGATCAATTGGGGACTCCTCATCTGATGGATAGAATTGTTCAAACAGGGTACGTTTCTTTGGTTTACTGTCAGTGTTTATATTTTCTTCAGATTCCTGTTTCTTTTTGTCAAATTTATAACAATCAACAGGTCGAAAGCCAGGGTAAATTCCCCCACAATTTTTTTCCTTTTCATTTTTTACATGGCTACTGTGACCAGAAGGGCAAGGGTTCGCACCATCAGGAGATTCCCTGATTATCTCAACCTGTGTCCCAGTATCAGTAAAAGTCTTGACTGGCTGTGGCACTGGTGTTGAAACTACTGGATCGGTTTGTGTGTACTCAGAACGAGTGATCACAAACCTTGCTCCCACACAACACTGAGTACTCGCATCTTGCAAAGAAACACTTAAATTCCCTGGGCTGGTTGCCATTGAACTGGCTGACTCAGCTGGTTCTTCGATAATGATGCAAGCTCCTTCTGGTTGAGTGCTTTGTGGCCCAGCTTGAAAAGTCTTAAGAACAAGAATTTGACATTTTAAAATGCATACCGAGGTACTCACTGACTGAGAATTTATTTAGTCAGAACCACCAAATCAATACAACCAGTGCTTTGTGGCACAGCTCAAAATATCATAAGAACAAGAAAATGCCACCTAGCAATCAAATTAATACAACTAGTGTAAATACACTACGTTAACACTTCACCATTAATCGATCGACTGATGAGGATAGTACCATTTGAAGAAATAAAGGAGACAAGAATTTTAGTTCAGGAAATTTTATTATATTTGAGAAAAATACAAGTCTGAGTTCGATATTCAACACTCACCTCTTGTCGTAACTCTTCTGCTCGCTGCCGGCTCTCATGATTCTCGCTACTTATTCTAGGTTTCTTCGGTTCAGGCCCAAAAGAACACACCGAGGGTATCGCATCACGTTTAAGACGTCTTTTGACCTTTAGCTCGGGCATTAACTGTGCTTTCAAGTCAGTTTCAAAGCAATCATCAGTGAAATGTTCACTGCACACATAACAGTTTTGTAATGGAGGAAGATTATCCCTTCTGATCCTCGCTAACCAGGTTTTTTGTAATCCTTTATCATTGGGAATGCGATGGTAACTAATGTTAGAAGTCTTAGACGAATGGTTAATACAACCAGGCACGCAGCAGTGGACCATTATCACTATTCCACAGCGAGATTATATGGAAACAAAACTACATAAATATTTCATGAGCTGAGCTACTAAAGTTTTGCGACTGAAAGCACGTGAACTTTGGGCAATCATGTTTCACGATATGACGTCAGTCGACATTCCACTGACCATTTCAGCTCCCGCATTCCAAAATCAAGATGGCGGGTCATTCACGAAACTTTGGATGAATTTTTTAATAAAAATATTTCACGTGGGTAAGATTTATGCCAACCAAAATACTCCAGGTAATATAATTATTGATATAAAATTCTCTTAAAATAGGCCTAAGTTCCCCTTTAATCGAACGTGCAAAAATGATGCAAGTAACCCTAAGAAAAAATGAAAACCACTTCAGCACTTCAAAGGCGTTCAATCACTTTGGTATACCTAGCAATACTTCCAAAATCCGTTCAAACACGTGTTTAAGCCTAGGGCCAAAAAAAATACGAAAAAAAAGAACCAAATTCAGGATTTACTGATGCCTCGTAACAATTCTCCTCCTAAATCCCCGTAGAACAAAATCTTGCCAAAATACATTGTAATTTATGAATTTTGTTTGGCATGACAGAAGCACAACATTTGAATCACTGCCGTGCCAGAGTTGTGTAGCACGGCAGAGCTTGTCGCAATTAATTGCTTGCCATACTTAATTCAAAAGATTGATTCAGATGCCGTGCTTCTGCTGTGCTTTTGTCTAACTTAATTCCTGAATTTAGTTCAGCACAACAGAAGCATGATGTCTGAAATGGGCCTAATTTACTCTGGCTTTCTTGCAGGTGATACATGGCTTCACATGTGCGCATGCTTAAATACAAGGGCATGCGCAATTCAACTCTCATCCAAGGTTGTAAAAGCCAGTCTGATCAAGGATCGCTTGAAAACCCACTGTACAACCCACAATGAAATTTTTACAGTTGATTCATAGGGGTGAATCACGTTTTGAGCCAAAATTTTAAAAAAATCTGTAAGACCGATTTTCAGCTATTTTTAATTTCACATATTCTTAGTTTGCGAAGAATCTGTCTTACAGATTTTTATTTCACTTTGCATGAATATTAAACCAGAGCCAATTACTAATTCCTGAAATTTTGAGGTGGGGTCATAGGGTAAATTCTGGGAAAAACCTGATTTAAGGTACCTGCTCAGGCTAATTTTGGTCATTTTAAATGCAAAATGCAGTTCACAGTATGTCCCAAAACACTTTAAAGGCTTCAAAATAATATTCACAAACTTGTATGGTACACAAAACATAACGTTTTTTAATGTGTCAGAGACCTCCTGGTGGGGTACTCAATGGTTCTAGAAAAGTCCAAAAGCAAAAACGTAAATGTATAAATATAAATAGAAGTAAGTTTTCTGTGGTTGTGGAAGACCTTAATTGAAAAATCCTTGAAGTTGTTGTAGCAGGACTAAAAATTAACTTCCAGGGACTCGCACATTTTATCACTTGCATTAGTCTCTTCCCCCAACCACACATTTCTTTGTTATTACCCTACGAAAGTGCCTGCCAAGTTTTGGGGAAAACAGGCCTTTTGTTGTTTCATAAAACAGAAATTTGTCTGTGAATGCCACTCCATTCATGATATTTTTTGCATAAAATGTGTCTGGAAAGGAAAACTTCAAGCAAATATCAATAAAACAGTCGATAAAATCCTTTGTGCCAGTTTTTCCACCATATTGAATTTATTTCTGCTGATCAATAGGCCTGAAGACATAGTTTAGCCTCCTGAGGTTGTTTTGTTGATCGGTTGCTAAGGAACATCATGCTGGGACCAATACTAGCATGCATCACATCCCGTAATGCGAGAGTAAACAATTGACCTATTCATGCAATGTGGCGTGCAATAAGCTATCTAAGCACGACAGAACCAAATTACTAAAAGAAATAGCTGAAAAAGCAGCAGAAACAAGGAGTCAGAGTACGATGTAAACAAAAGTTTGCTTTGGCAGCTAACTGGAGGGAAGAGCCATACCAGAGCAGTGATCATGAAAAAGGTGTTTGCAAAAGAGTGAGCTATGTCAGTCCTGGGAAAACAAAGTACTGGTCACGAAAGAGTAGCTTCTCGTGACTTCGATTGACTTTATGAGAAATGAGCGAGTTCTACGGAGGATAACACAGATGGTGATGAAGACTACTGTGAAGAGGAAAAAGCTGCGAAAAAGCGAAAGCTAGTCATCTAATGGGTTATCAGATGAAAACAAAAGTTGCCTTGAAGTTGAGAGGCGACTGTCTGCTAGTCCACACAACTTATGGATAAGTCTCACTGCCAGTCATTTCGAAAAGTAAACAAAACAGAGAAAGGTGAATTGCATTATTCAGTTCAAAGAAGAACAATTGAACAAAAAGAACAAGTAAGTTTGCGATGCAAGCGATCACTTGGACTCTCAAAACCCAACCAGTATGCAAAGCTACTTCCAATACAGCTACGTCCCACACAGGTTGTACCTTACTTTTACTTTTAATTAAGTTCAACCACCAGCCTGTCTGTTTATGTTCCAATCTTCTTGGAACAATGTTAGAAATAGCACATCCACATCATTGCTTCTGCATGCATTGCATGCCGTTTATTTATAACTGCTCATGGCTATGCCAAATTTTCCAGAACATTAAGGCAGTGTCTTGGTATTAGCTGCATATCTAAGAACCTCTATTATGAAACCATCAAGCTGGTTTTTTTTAAATAATACTAGTGTGTGAATCACACAAATTGCAGGGGTACGTTGTGCTGACAATAGTCTATACAGAAACAGTACATATAAGTTAAGCCCTTTATTACGAGCTCTGTATGCATATTTCTGACGAAACCAAACTTTAAGTTGTGACTGTGATTACTATTGATAAAACACAATCTTTGAAATTAAAGTGATGACGAACAAAGGTATATCAGACATGCTCACTTCTGTATACGACATAAGATTTGAATAATGAAACAGTACAAGTTACACATGTGGATGGATCAAGTGGTTCCGGGTTCGAGCTCATGCTTGGTAAAACCGCAAACCAATGGAACAACAGGACCTCCTAGTGTCTATGACAATAGCTCAAGATTTCCCGGGAAAAGCATTGCATTGCAACATGTTTTTTTTTTTTATCTCACTCAGTGGAGTTCAATTCAGGATGGCAACATAATGTGTGCAAAGATGCCAAAGACAAAGCAAAGGCAAAACCCGCGCCAAAAAGGTTAAAGGGAGAAAATGTACCGCTGAAAAACAAGACATTAAGGAATCGACAGACAGTTTAAGAAATACTCTTACTGCTGAAATGAGTTCCCTTGGGTAGGTTTCATTTCTGTCACATGCTGACGAAGAATCTTGTTTGCAGCCTGCACTGACGTTGACTTTGATTTTTAAGCTACTTGATCCGGCTGTCATGACAATATTTGAGTAGTGAATTGATATGTTGAATGAGGACAATTTATTGTTGATAGCTTGTCCTGTTTTAAAAGCTGTAGACACCACAAACTTTTTGTATTTTGTTTGTTATTCAAATGCACAAATTGCACTTATAGGTCGAAGGGTCAGTAATGGAAGAATGTAGAATGTTTGACTGTGAGAAATCTTTGTTCCTAACACTCTGTTTTTCACATTTCTAGTGAAGGGAACTATGTTTGTGCGAGTGAAGTTGATGAATTGGACGAGACATCTATAATGGAGTTTACTGAAGTCGTAGCCGTGCCTGTCGAGAATGGAAGCTTAGCAGTCCTGCAGACACCAACTTCTAGTAATACGGAGCCAGATAAACCAAGTTCAGGTTCAGAATTAGTGTGGACCCAGACAGGTAATGAGTACATGAGCCAGTCATCAATACCAAAGCATCAGCATGAGTATGGCCCTTGCAAACGCTTTTCAAAAAAAGAAGAAATTCTGCATACAGAAGAACTTGGTCATATTAAGGGAATAAAAGTAATCTACTCATTGGATTTATTACTGCTGCAGTTTGCAGGCCCATGCAAGTATTCAGGGTGCATTCACCGGACTACACTAGAATACTCACTGTTGGGTACTTGTGCAGTAATATGATGGAAATGTCCAGCAGGGCACAAAGGAAGGTTTTGTACATCAGGGGATGTGAATGGCATCATGTCAAATAACCTCTAAGCTGTAGCCACAATTCTTATATAAGGAAACATTTTTTTAAAAAATTGAAAATTTTGCAAAGCACCTAGGACTTGAATTCATTTCAGCCTCAACTTTTCAAAGAGTTCAGAAACTGTACTATGCCCCTGTAATTGATGAGTGGTGGCAAAACATGAGAGAAGAATTGTGGGCACAATTTGCCAGTGAGCAGCTTTCTGATGTGGTGATGGCCAGTGTGACTCCCCTGGCTTTTCAGCCAAAAACCTTTGGTACTATGTAATGGAGGTGACAACTGGGTGTGTTATTGAAATAGAAGTTCTTGACAAAACACATGTCGGCTTAACATCAAGTAACATGGAAAAGAAAGCCTTGAACAACTGTCTTCAAAGACTCCACACAGTCCTGAATCTCCTCGAAGTTTGCACAGATGCATCATCCATTAATAAACTTATAGTTCATATAATGTAATAGTGTGGGTCACGGTAGCTCTGAAAAGAACTGTTGTTGGTGACTAATGTTTCGACAACCTGAGTGGAAGTCATCTTCAGAGTCAAGTGAATAATGTTTGTCAGTTGATGATGTCATAAGTCTGGTCCGTTGAATGTGATTGGTTAGTTTAGCCATGATGGTAGTGGCTGACTTGTGTTAAGTTTCTCATCAGTCATTGGTCAGTTTTGATCCATCTATTGTTAGTCAAATTCGTCGGTTTTTGGTCCATCCATTCTTACTCAAATTAGGTCCGTCTGTTAAAAGTCCGTTTGTCGGTTTCGTTTCCATCATGGATAAGTCGTTTGTAGTTATTGACATCTGTTAAGAGGCGTTTGTTCTAGGTTAGTGTACCAGCTTTCCACAGTCAGTCACTGAAAATATTTTGTACTGTAGTTTAAGCACTGAGCTGAGTCCCAGTCAATGTTGTGGTTTGTCAGTTGATGATGTACAGCAATGTGATTGTTGGCATCACCATTTCTCATGGCTCGTTTGGGTTCAGTCAGTCTCGTGTTACATCAGCATGCAGAGGTGGGTAATATAATAGTTGTCTAGCTAGCTAGCCTGGCGGCTTAAGGTTTCTGCAAATAGATTTGGCGCCAGAAATGACCTATAAAACTAGACACATGCAAACTAGAAATGTGATTCTTTGCACGCAATGAGTCAAATCAAAGACATTTCTGATGGAGTTAGTGAAGGAATTGGAGCTACCAACAAACTTCTCACAGGAATTAGATGCTGTGTGTGTGCTTGTTCAGGGGCAACAATACAAATTCAATGTGACCAAACAGATGCACCAAAAGACCTAAAAAACACTCCTAAAAGCAAGCAAGAAGGAACACGAGCCGCTGGAGGAACTACAACTAACGTTTTAATGAAATCTAATGGAAAATGTGCTGAAATGGAACAAGAGCAAAGTAGCAAACAACAGGTTCTGGAGTATAAACCCGCTCAAAACTACAGTATTACAGAAATGGTTGAATTGTCAGGAGTCCCCCCACTACAATCCTGAACCAGAATTGGCACAGCTTCTGTATTGCTGTAGGAGACAGTACGCACAAAGAAAAAGTGAATAAGAAGCAAATAACAGAGCATCTAGACATCAAAACATTCCTGTGGTACAAGCACTTCGGAGATGTGAAATCGTATGGCCTACAGGCAGAAGATGGATGCAAGGGAGACCACTACCACATATTAATCAAAGGACCGTTCCGTACAAAGAATGGACGAGAATACCGTGCATCGTAGTCATATTTCAATCAGCAACTCCATACCTTGTGCCAGACGTACCAATTGCCACCACACAGCTTGAAGCAGGTAGGAAATATCAAGAGCTACTTAAAATACCGCAGCCAAAAACCAAGGCAACTTATGAGATGGTCCATGGATTTCGACTCACTACAAGCAATGGGCTATTTCGAACTCTTAGAATGGGAAATTACAAGCACAGCATATACCAACAAGGGAAAGGAAAAAAATCACAAGCAGAAAGGGATTTCGAACAGATACGATCTCTGGCGGAAACATCACAAAAGTCAACGGTAAGAGATTTCATGGAATGGGCACAAGCACAAGATGCACAGACGAGGAGCTTAGTGAACAACAAGTTCTTCAGGAGAAAAAACTTCGACCAACAATTGATGAAGTGCTTCAAACTGAACAGCTTTTGGAAGAGGACCTTCGCATGGGGAGAGCGCTTGAAGCAATTCTCACAGAAGAAGGGCTACATGACGATAGACGAGAGTACAAGTTTGCTGGTAAGGTGGATGGCTTGGAATGGATTCCAGACCCGAACGAAATTCTCGAAGAAATCTTTGATACAAGAAGTATTGGAAGTTGTGGATCAGAAGACTAACAAGATTAACTGCATAATTTTCACAGGAGAATCAAATGCCGGAAAAAGCATGGTGATGAGAAGCATAATTAAAGCATTCAACCAAGACGAAGTAGAAGAAATCTACCAAGGAAACAACAACTTCATGTTCCAAGACTGCATTTGAAAAAAGAGTTATCATGGCAGAAGAAACAAAATTCGCAAGTCTACAAGCAGAAAGTTGGAAACTACTGCTAGAAGGAACCAGAAGAATAATGGTAGTGGTGAAAAACGGCCCCAATCAACCTCTTGACCCAACACCCATACTGATGACAAACAACGGCCTCCCATGGGATACATGCACGCAAATAGATGACAAGAAAGCATTCCAAAAACAGATGCAAGATATTCTACTGCAAAAAAGCACCATGGCTAGCGAAATATGCACGCAAAGGAAAAGTTGACCCGAGAGCATGGTTAAACTTTGACAAGTAATGGTGGAAAAAACAACAGGAAGAAATCGACACCGGTGAAATAATACACGACTTCGAAGATGAGGATCAAAACAACGCCTGTCTGGGTAAGTGGCGCAAAACTTTGTTTCGCAGTTTATGCTAATTTATGGCGCTAAAATAATTTCGCTTTATTTTTAGAAGCAGTGAACACCATCAATAAATACTTGGAGCCTTCGCAAGTTTGGACAGAAGCAGATAAGCGGACAGAGGAGAAGGACAAGGTGGAGAGCATTCAAACAGAAGAACAACCAACCCTACAACAGCAGTTTGCAGCACAATTCATCCCAGTCTCAGAATGGCACAGAGAGGGTTTTAGACAGGATCCAGCTTCTCAGCCTTATCGAGCTGGGACATCGCGTAACAATCAATGGGAATCAATCCTTGAACACCAGTTTGCAACATTTGGAACAACTTCAGAAGATCCAAATCCAGCAACTGGTGCATTTTCAAAACAAAGAAAGCACAAGCAGTACAGAAGAATCCTTGACGACAATGATTCAGATAGTTGAAACAGAGGTAGAAACTTACTTTTACAGAAAAAGCAATGTCTAAAAACGACACAGATGCACTGCCTGACGTGACTGACAAAGAGGGAGCAGGAACTTATAGACCCCCAGAACTTAATTTAGATTTGAGTGATGTTCCATCATGGGATGGGAGAATTATTTTAAAAAATTCAAAAGCAAATTCTGGATGCACTTTGAAAACACAAAGCCCAGGGTAGTAGAGGAAAACGATTACTGGAAGACAAAGTGGTATTGTATTCTGTACGACGACATGAGATTTAGCTTAAGGCCCCGGGATGTAGGGTTAATAAAAACTTTTGACAAAATGAGATTAACACAAGTGGGATTTAAACGTGAACAATTCCAATTCCTGTATGACAAAGAGCATGTGACTTCAGCAGGAGTTCAGCTCGATGCAATAACAGGATCCCCTCCCACATTATGGCAATACATTGACAGTAACTTAAACTTGCCATACCATGACAGTATAAAATCAGACAAAGGAAACATTGACCTATGAAATGGTTGGGAAAACTTGGAGTGAGACATCATGTTGAGAACAGTGAAATTTCCAAAAATACATGGAACAGACGGGGAAAAAATGTACAAACTAAGGCCCCGTCCACACGTATCCGGATATTTTTCAAAACAGAGACTTTTTTCTCCGTTTTAGCCTTCCGTCCACACGTATACAGCGTTTTCGATCACTGAAAATGGAGGTTTTCGAAAACGCTCTCCAGAGTGGAGATTTTTGAAAATGCCGATTTATCGTATCAGATTTATCGTATCGTATCATGTGGACAGACGAAACGGAGGTTTTTGAATACGATGACATCATACTTAAGATCCAGTTTTTCCCGCGCAAAGTTTGCATCTTTAAAACCAATATGGGGTCCACTAAAGCTTTCCTCGTTTCATTGTTGCTTGGGCTTGTTTGAAGCCTAATAGCATACTTACAATTACAGGTCACCTATCCTGTTTCTGTTTTTCTGTTAGGGGTCCTGCATATCCCCTCATGCCTTACCTTATGAAAGAGTACTCAAATGGTGGATCCACTGCGCAGGAACAATACTTTGGAATGACCCTCTGCCAATCACAGATGGTAATTGAGTGCTCCTTTGGCCACCTGAAAGTTAGATTTGGTGCTTTAAAAAGAACTATGGATATAAATTTGGATGAGCTGCCTTACATCATTTGTGCCTGCTTTGTGTTACACAATTTCTGTGAGCTAAAGAATGAGAGAATTGGGGAAGAAAAGGTTACAGCTGCCATAGATTACAACAAACACTTTCAACCAGCTGAGGCCCCAAATAACTTCTCAACAGACTGTAATGAGAAAGAAGGAAAGAAAATAAGGAGGATACTCACTAAATATCTTGATCTCTAAAGGTTGCTCCTTGGGAAATGGTGCACCTAGAAAAATGGGACTTGTCTGAAATTATAGTGCAGCAGGGGTCAAACCTTCTTTACATTTTTGAGGGGGGGGTCATGAAAAAGTAGAAGGCAAAAAAGGGAAGGTCACACAAATTTGGTCTCCATAACAAGCATCATATTTAATAGTGTTATAGACCAAGCCCATTGGGAAGGTCAGGAAATTTAATTTCTAATGCTAGGGAGGATCACAATTTTCAATTGTCAGTTGAAACTCTCAACCCCCTTCCCACTTAATTTCTGACAAGTCCCTAAACTTAGCATTTTTGTAAAAATTCACACAGTTTTTGTTTGGGAAACATTTGAACCCATGCTGGCATTTCTGTTTCTGCTTCGATTACATAATTTGATCAGCTCTATTACCATGGACCCTCTGATTTTAATCAAGCTTGTCAACAACCATTGTGGATTGAAAATATAGAATAATATTAACCTATCAAAGGACTGAAAGTTAGTATTATTCTCAAAAGATTATGAAAAGTAGAATAATGCTATATAATAATGCTATATAATAATGCTAGAATAATGCTAGAATAATGCTATGGAAGGTGATATAACTCTGGCTAAGGAGCATTTATAATCTATCTAGAAGGGGGACAAAGAGTTTTTTTTTCTTCTCTTGCATTTTTTGAAAACCCCCTTCCCCTGATGTTATAATTTAATATGCTCAAGTCCCACTCAAAAAGTTAATCTATTTTGGTGTTCAAAGCAACTATTTGCCAAAGAAATTATATGCCTAATATTTGTTTCATGACTTCGGAGAATGCAGTGTGGGTAGCCAACAAGATACTGTAAGCTTTCTTCCTTTTTCCTGTAGGAGTGGGGGTATGCTAACCCACACAATTTTAATCTCACATGATGACTAGAAATTAAATTCTTAAAAATTAAAACAATTCCAATCCCAAAAACCAATTGATCCTCAATCCCCTGCATTTTAGTTGCAAATTCAGGCTAAAATGTAGAACACAGAAGAAAACACAGTTCATGGTATGCCTATTAGTTTGAGTTGAGTTTAAAATTATTTAAGTATACTATTATTGAATCTTACTATCATTATAATCACCAAACATATGCCTAACATTATAAAATAAAATTTGTTTACCATTATGACATCAGAAACTTTTTTATCTCCCTCACCCTGTTTACATGTTCTGTGTGTGAGGACATTTTACATAGTCCCAAAATACCTGCAACTGAAATATCATCATCCCCAAAAATCATTATAGTACCCTCTAGATAAATTGTAAATGTTTCCTGTTTATATATTTGTTATCTAAACTGTAACTTCTGAATCTTAGAAGTTTTTGAAATACTATTTTTATGTATTTTTTATTTGATTAAAATTATCTCAGCAACCATGATAATACTAATGAAAAATCATAATAAATTATTCATTTTATCTAGGTTCCTTGCTATGCAAGCAAGCTTCCTGTGGGACCCTGCTACTTCACTCAAAATCTCTTGAAATAATCTAAAAATTGTAGAATATGTGAAGTAAATAAAGACTGATTGAATGAGAACTTCAGTTCAAAATAATTTATTTGCATTTAGAATTCTAAACTTGAATCATTTATATTATATTCTTTATGTGATCATAATTTTGTAGTTTTGATTATAAAATAATTAATTGCATTAATAGCAAACAATAACAATGTATTATTTTCAAAGACTGACTTTCTGTAACCCAACCATATTACTGGTTCCATATTGTAAAGTAACATTCAAACAATAAACCTACTGTATCTACAAATCCAGTTGGGGTGGTGTTGTAGTGGGTTACATATGATTAACCTGAATCATCTTTTGGATTTATTGTAAATTAAAAGTTGTAATCATCATTAGAAAACAGTGATTGTGTGTATGAGAATTGCTCAGTGCTTGTGCTGGGTCCTGAGTTTCTGGGATGTGTTGGTATATTGTTATGGTACCCCATGTTCTGATAACTGGCCTGTGGTGTCGGAAAATGTGGAGGGGCATGCGGAGGCATAGTACTTGACTGAAGCATCATTTGCCTGAGCATTGTAAAGCCCTCTGTGGTTAGCCTACCCATGTGATCTGAATACTCTTTATCCATGCTGTTCATTTTTCCCAGTAACTGTTTTTTACTTCAATTTCTTCCTGTGCCAAATTTAAAAGCTGGTGATCAACAGAAAGCTTCCTCTTAAGTTTATCTTGTTTGTAGCCTTTTAGCCTTGTGTTTAGCAAATCTCTCCTCTCCTTTATTATGCCAGATCCTGGGGTTTCTTCGCCTTGACTTGCTTCTCTTTCCGTCTTCTCCTGATCCTGGCTAGGGCTCTCACTCTGTTCAGCTTCATTATCAAAGCTACTAGTCAATTCTGAACTAGCAGGACTGTAACTGTTAGCTTCTATCTCCTCTGGAATCTCTGTAGACTCTATTCCAGAGGCTATGGTCGTAGTGGCAGGAGAGCCACCCCATGTTTCTTCGCAAGATTTTAAAGTAAAGGAGGACAACCCGCCCGTGCCCACTCTTCCTACCACTGTCCACTGCCAAGCGAAATTTTTTGCCGTATTGCCTTCAGTTTTGTTGTAAGAATCACTTTGGTTATCTCCTCCTCTTTGTGAGGGTAATCCTTCTCCATCGCCTTAGCATTTTCGGGTGAAGGGTATTGTTCTGGGAAGAGATCTAAAATGTCCGAGTATTTCGTTTGACACAACTCCCAATCGATATTTTTGGCTGTCTGGTTGACTTTGTATTCAAGTGTTGCCTTCAATAACAGCTCCACCTCGTCATCTGTCCACATGAATGACTACTTTCCCCTTGCCTTTTGATTTGGATTTGGTGGTGGCTTTTTGACCAGACTTTGATGACATTTTGAAAGAGTTTAAAGCAGATAAAACAGGTTACAACCCACGCAACGCGAAACAAACTAAGATGGCGCCAAGAAATGAATTTCGCGGGCTCAAGTCTCTTCCATAGTGCATGCTCTATAGAGAGAGCTAGCGTATTCAGCTGGCTTTAGTGTATTCGTGTGCACGGGCGAATAAGATTTGAAAACGCTACATGTGGACATGTATTTTTTTTGAAAACGGAGAAAAAAATCTGCGTTTTAAAAAATATCCGGATACGTGTGGACAGGGCCTAAAAGACTTCGACTTCCACGACAGAGACACAGTAAAACAATCAACGTTAGGCCAAGAATGGTTCTACAGCAAAGACATACAAATGCCATGGGTACAACTACACCAAAACTTGGTACAAACACAACTAAAGGATGATTTAAGAGGGGTATGGGCATTACTTGCAAAGATCCCACAGTGGGCAGAGCTGCTGAAGATGAAAGGGAGTGCAGGTGCCTAGTTAAGCACAGGACCAGAGACCACGCAAGCAGGGGCCGGTAAGGGTTGCTGAAACCCTTGCTGTTTGGATGTCACTGGCTCAGTATGTGGCGCAAATGCTGTAGTAGAACCCCTCAGTACCCTCCTTAAACGAAGTGCAAGCCACGACTACACTGGTAGATGCATCCAAGTCATGTTTCACTGTCCAGCTGATCAATCCCAACAGTCAAGGGGTCAGCCTGACACCTAGAATGTGCCTTGGTATGGTCTAACCAGCAGAGGTGATTAAAAGGGAGCAGTTGGCATTTTCCATGGAAAGCAACGAGGTGGTGTGTCCTTTGGACTTGATGTAGACTGCCAGGAGGCATCCTCAAAGACCCCTTGCAGAGCTGCACAGCAACAGAAAACCAACACTCTACCCAAGGGAGTGCTGCTGGATGATTTCCCCGGTACTGCCATACAAAAGAGAGAGGCGGAGAGAATCTTCCAAGAGTTTGCTAATGTATTTACCAGAGAGGGAGGAAGTTGGCTGTATGTCCACCATGCATCACAGAATCCACACAGAGGATGACCTTCCAGTCAATCATCGCCACAGGCAGATCCCACCCAACCAGTTCGAAGAGGTGAAGGAGCATCTGCAGGATCTGCTGGAGAATGGGGCTCACCTGGTCCAGCCAGAGGGACTATGTGTCATCGATCGTACTTGTCTGTTGTACTTGTCGTACTAATCCCACCTTGAGCAGGATTAGATGGGACACGTCTCGCGAGCAAAGCAGAGAGAAAGGAGGATGCTGGGATGGACACTGCAGAGAACACCACCCTGACTGCTGAGATGCTAGCCAACATCGCTGAACTACCAGAGTTCCAGAGGACATGCAGCTGGGATTGTTGGAAGATGCTATATGTGTAGAAGAGTTTGGAGTAATGAAGCAAGCCAACATGTGTGCTGAGCAGGCAACCTCTCTTCCATCCATCTTGAGGGACCAGATTGCTGCAATGCTACAGAAGGATCCAGCGATGGCGAGACTGAGGCATTACCTGGAATTAACGAGGAGGCCTAGTCGAGAAGAAAGAAAACAAGAGACGGGAGAAACCTTACAACTGGTGAGCTACCTGGATGACATTACAGAGGAGGACGGTGTGCTGTACAGGACGGTGTGCAACAGTGATGGCTAGCCAAAACAGCTTCTGGTAGTACCAAGTGCCATGTGGAGTGAAGTCCTGAAGGCAGCCCACAAAGACTTTGGACACCAAGGCCCAGAAAGAACGGAGCAAGTGTGTTGGTACTTACTGATGTCTTCACCAAGTTCACTGTGGCCATACCAACAAGAGACCAGAAAGCAGTTACTGTGGCTAAGGCTAAGTATGTTTCTTTAGTTGTGCTATAACCACATAGTTACTAAAATGCATTAGTGGAACCAGGGTTTTGCGGTTACCTTTCATCAAGTTATTTTTATCACTAAAATTTAGCTTATCACCTTAGGATAATTAAATTATGCAAAGGAAATCCTTTCTTGCATGTTTCACTACAGAAGAAGTGGATAAGTTGCCTGTATTTCAGTTTAGTTTTGCGAACTGAAAAGATTACAAGAAGAGGATAAAGGTTGAACTTGCTTCTAGCAAGGTAAGATCAATTAGTTTGTTTACTACTGGTTAGCTTTTTTAACGTTGTTAATCACTGGACTATTGTAGTCTCTCTAGCCCATCATTTATGTATTATTTTGCTCACGCTTCAAGCAGATTTAGTTTGTTCCGCTATAATTTCACTATTTTGTTTGCTGTTAGAATTAGGTGAATTCTCTCCATTATTTTAATTTTACGAGATTTCTTATTTGTTTTTAATGGTAACATTCTTTCTTCACCTATGCTGTAAGTTGATGATTGCAGACTATGCTGTACATCACTGGAAGTTCTTCCTCTAGTCCTTTGAGTTCGCTTCGTTTTCTCCCAGTTAAAATTGTGTTGTTGTTTGTCAAGGTCAAGAAAGCCTTACATTTAGGTTTTAGATTTAGACCACAAACTAGATAATACTTAGACGAAAGTCTGGATCATTCTTCTGTCAGCACTTTTGGCCAGAAATTTGCATTCTTTCAACTGGTGTTGTACAAACCCTTCTAGAGAACAAATGGAACTGACGTGAAATGCATCATGTGGGGCATGAAAAACTTGCACTTGCTTGATGGAAAAGCAGACGGTTGCTCGAAGTGATTTCTCTCTTGTTTGGTGTAGGAAAAACTGACTGCTCACAGGGTAAAACGTTACTTAAATACGAAGCATTTGTGATAATAGCCTTTTAAAGGCTTTATAAGTTATTGACACTATCACAATGAAAGAGAAAATACTGGTAAAACGAAATATATTTATGTAGTTGGTCGCTTTGGAAGGTGCAGATGACATGCTTAGAGTTTCAAGAATTAAAGGAGTTCACACCAAGTATAGGCACTGGAAGACAGAAAAGGGATAATGCTTGAATAATGAAGGAGGATAAGGATTGAGAAGGTTTACACATATTTAAAACAACAAACTGTTTCGATTAAGTTAAATTGGCTGGGCCTTGCTCATCTGATTTTTGGGAGCATGGTTCATTGATTTCTTTTTCTATCTTTCAGGGAAAACAGGAATTCACTGTAACATTAGGCAGCTGAGCATGGAGGCAGCCCAGGCTGTTCACACGTTTGGGCACCTAAAGGGGGTTGTCATTCATGATGACACTCTCCTCAGAGACCTCATTAGTAAAGATAGGGGGACAAATTAGATCAAGCATCTAATCCAAGTATGCAGCTGGTGTAATTCTGCAATGGATTTCTTTTGAGTTGTGAAACTTCCTAGAGTGCACAATGCCCAGTGGATAGTTTTCCTCTTTAAAATGCCTGTTCAATGGCACTCTGCATGATTTTAAGGGATTCCAGCTCGTTCTCATTTCTGTTTCTTTGTACTCAGAACCTTGTCGAGTTCTTGCGGCACCATTTGTTTCAAGATATTTTAAGATGGTGGTACTAGCACCAGCTTCGGAAGATGTTCATTCATTCACTGTTTTGTGGAGAGGGGCATATTTTGACTTTGTTTATTCACAGCGAGTTGAGCTCCTGTATTGCTTTGGTTAAAACTACAGTTGAACCTCGATTATCCGTACCTCGATAATCTGGATTTCTTGATTATCCAACTTTTTCTCTAGTCCCAATTTTGTCATGAATATTTATTAGTCATGATCAAGATCTTTTTCATATATTTTTTCTTTTCAGTATTTCACATTTCATATATTTTTTCTTTTCCATTTTCTTTTCAAATATAAAGCATTGAAACGTGCAGCCAAAAAACAAGTTTGCTTTCCTGTCAACGAGCAAAAGCAGCACTCGCACACGTCGTAACTACTACAGAACATTCAAATGAGTTCTGATTGGTTCAGAGTTGCTGTGAGAAAAACTTTTTCGAACTCTAGAGCTGTTAAATGTTTTTAAAGGTGTTTATCATGGATGGAAAGACAGAGCAATGTTGACAATATTATGAAGTTCTACTTTGATATAAATTGACTTACCTCAACATTTTAGGCCAATGTGAAAACATTTTTCATTGATTTTAATTCTTAATTCACACATGTACAGGTGTTCACAGCGAACAGTGAAGATGTAGACCACATTGCTTTCCAAACAATTTGTATAAGTGTTGTTTCACAATTAAATGTTGCTTTTGTAATTTAATCAGTTTTGTTCTTCATTAATGTTCACATTTTCGATTATCTGGACCCTCGATTATCCAGACTATTTCATCTAGTCCCAACGAGCCTGAATAATCACAGTTCGACTGTAGTGATCACTGAGAATGGAGCCAGGATGACAAGAAATTCAAGTTTCATTTTGCTCTCTTTTTCCTTACTACAAAGCAGGGGATAATGTCATGTCATCACAGCCATTGTAAAAGGGTCTGAGAGCTATAGCACCCAACAGGCATTTGCAGTCCTTGGTGTAAGATAGCCAAAGACAACAGATGGACAATGGACTTAATCTGGGTCATTACAACACTCCTCCTCCAACTTAATACCGCAGAGGGGATGAGTAAACTAGCCCAATAAAAAGGATGCAAGAAAAATATTTCTGTGAGTATGAGCCTGTACTTAAAAATTAGAACTACACCATGTTGTACTGGATGAACTTCACCTACTCCTTTGCATAATGGATGTCCTTATCAACAATCTGGTAAAAGAGGCAGTTGAAAGGGACAAACAAAACAATTTTAAATAAAATAAGATGACCAGAAAGGAAAGTCACATTAAAACAATTCAGTCCACAATTCAATCTTGTGGAGTTTCATTTGATATTTGGGAAAAAACAAATGCACATAGCAAAGGCTCAGGCCACTGCGACTTCACCAGTCCACTTGGAAGTGGCAAGAAAAAGCTTCTCACAGACCTTACACGATAACTTAGCACATGCATACAAGAACATACACGCCAGACTGTGATCTAATCATGGAATGACCTTAACGAACTTTACAACATCATTACAAACGGTGACCTGACTCTCAACACGACGAATCGGTACCTCATCAAAGCCAAGGACTGGATCAATATATGTCACTTAAAGATGAGCATTTGGAGAGGAGAGAGCAGATGTGACACCCTGCACATACTATCTTGTTCACCATATTCCTATACACCTGAAGAACTTCAAGTCTGTTAAATTATTTACTGGGCATGAGGTTGGAAACATAATGACATGGCAGGGAAAGGAGAAATCCAACAAACAAAATGTGGCAGCTGATGTTTTAAAAATGGGACTCTAATGAGGAAGTCTTGCACTACTGCCGTCCATAACCACAATAGAGAAGTCAAGGGGAGTGTTGTTGCCTACATGGCACACAGCAAGTGTACAGCATATAAGAATTACCATCTAGTTCAGAAGTGTGGAAACTCTGATTTTCCAGCCAGGCAGTTAGTTTCCATTATGCATGAAAGTTGATCTAGTGAAAGAAAAGTTGACCCTGAATCTTATGATCAGCATGACTTAACACCTTCATCACCTCTACAGCAGACCTGGACAGAAGAGCATGAAGCAGTCCAGGACGTTTCTGCAGACCTAAATAAGCCACCAGTCAGTAACAAAGAGAGGTATCAGCACTTAGGCAGACCCATCCCCTGCTTAAAACAGAAAGTGACAGATAAAATAAGAGGGCTGTGTTCCACACAGATCAGACAGTGAAGTAATCAGTGGTAAGCACTGAGGAACATGCTGCAGTTGTGGTTGTATGCAAACACTCTTGATATTAAAGCCACTTTTGAAGACTTATTTACTCTTATGGCTATTGTATTTGATACACTTTATGACTACAATGAACTGTTTTTGAAGGATTTCATTTTGAGCTGTGAATTATGAAATATGATTTCTAAATCCTCACAGTATTTCTGTCACATGTGAAAGGCAGTCTTAAAATTTAAAATTTTAATCAAATGTTCAAATCTCATTGCCAGTTTGAATATTCAGATGTAAGATTTAAGGGCTGACTTTGTCAGTTGGTAAAAGATAAATAGCTCCAAAGTAGCATGTTTAGTTAAAATATGAGGTTTTCTACCTTTCTAACAATGCTATTGTACTTACAGCCTGTAATTTGCAACTTTCAGAGAAAAACTTCAACATTCTGTTCAAATGTCGGAAGTTAAAGAGGAATTTAACTGTTCATTTCAAAATGGCAAATTGTGTTCCCAAGTGACTCAGAATGGCTGTAACAGTTATCTTGATAAGTAAAACTGTGGATTGCGACCAAAGCCATTTGACTGTGGGTATTATTCTTTTAGAGGTACTCCAATTGAAAGTAACTGATACGGGTCTCTGTGGGACATTAATTACGCAGGGAAGAAATTGTAGCTACAGGAAGTTTTTGGGAAGCATGGGAACAAAAATATTTTAGATCGAAATCTAAATGTATGATGTGTTAATGTTACGATTACTTGTGGCTGCCTATGGTGTGGAACAATCATTGACCTGTTTTTCCAGGCAAGCTTGTAGGCATGGTAAATTTCTCCATGTCGATCTTCCTCTTATTATTAACACATGAATCAGTTTCAAAAACATTATCAGTTCATGAGCTTTCAGCTGTCAATCTACAGCCTTTGACAGATAAAAAATGGAATGCAAAATAAAATATATGCAAGAAAAGGCAAGATAAAAATAATAAGAACAAAAGCAAAGTAAAAATGTGTAAATTAGGTGACTACTGTTTTGTTACAAAGAATACTATACTGGTTTGGAATTGGCTTAGCATTATTGTCAGCATGCTTGGTAGCAGAGGTGTGCCAAGCCTCCAGTTTTTCTAATGTGAAAAGAGCCTTTGTCAATGACACTAGAATTATCAAAATCTATGCAATGGTCAAACAACCACGCATGCTTTGCAATGTTTGATCCTTTAGCACATGTTTTGACTTTCCTGATATGTTCTTTCTTACAAGTTTCGAAACACCAGCCAGTTTCTCCTACATAACACCAATCACAATTGGCACAGGGTATTTTTATAAATCACGTTGAGTTGATGTTCAACAGATGGTCTGAATTTGGGAGAAGGAAATTCTTGTTGCAAAGTCTTGAATGGCTTATTTACAACTTGAATGTTGTGCCTTCAAAGAATTCTTGTTAGTGGTTGCATGACACCTTTGATGAAGAGTAGGACTGCAAAGCTATTAGGATTCTCTTGAGGCAGAGCCCATTTAAAAGGCTGCAAACTAATTCTTCCGGTGTCGGGATGGCCTGTGTGGGTGGTTTGGAAAATTTCTGCTTTAAGATGTTGGAAATAACATAGGAGGAACACTTGTTAACTCGTAGAGCATCAGTGACATGGTTGATTTCAGTATTCTTCCCTTGTGATGTACTAAGGAGCTCATGTTCTTTTTTGAAATATTTTAGCCAGCGAACGTTTTATCATAATTTTGATTGTCTCATCCTGACTGCGCTTCAATCTTTAACTAGATGTTTTTGCTGCGTGTGCCCAGGCAGTCTTAAGGCTTGCAGACCCACCCATTCCAAAAACGCTTAATATCCTTTAGTGTTGGTCTACCACGAATGGAGTGTTCATTTGTATGTGATTTCATCGCCCTAGAAATCATGGAATCCGTGCTAACTTTTCACGATGACAACCTCTGTAAAGTCCATGTGCAGTATGCATGCACAGGTGTTGCATGCGCTTTAGAGACCAGACGGTGATTTGTGACTGAACAAGGGGAAAAAAGAGAGCGGAAATTTAAACCTAGGCCTCACTGCCTGGGTAATTATCAGTTCAGTCAAAAACAACATCATCACATACCTGAACAACGTGAAGATGGAACACTTCCCTTTCTATGTAACAGAACTTCAGTCACAATCAATTCAATTTCACACAAATATGGACAGCGCAGATACACCAGGGCCGAAAATTAACTCCAGTGCTTGGTGGCCTACTGGGCCAGTTTCCTCACTTTCTTAGTCACCCAAGGTCAATATTAAGTAGCCAGGGATTTCCACTATATTTACAGGAATGTGTGCTGATCAGATTTTAACGCTAAAAGAACTCAAAAAATCCACGTGCACAGCTGTCATTTCCTTGGAAATAGAAGAAAAAACTGCATCTTCTTCAAAAACCAACCACCGTCTCTTATATGATGCGAGTGTTCGATACAGCGGCCATTATCATTTTGAGTACAGTAATATTTTCCACAGCTTATCATTGCAAGTTGGTTGCAGTTTTCAAGGTAAGTTATTTTCCATTTCTAAATCGCTTTGCCTCATTTTTGTTACATATTATCATTTTTTCCCTACTTCCCTCAAGAACTGTGTACTCTTTGTTACTTCACTTAGATCTTCATGAGAAAATTTCTCCGGCGATACAAGATTTGCTTTGCTCATGAAAGCCATTAACTTATCCAGGCTCAGCTCGTGTTCAGTGTGGATTGTACGGGAGAAGTATTCACTTTCGCAAGCACTCACATTCTTTACACAAACAAGTGTCAGTATTGGACTCTACTGTTATCACTTAAATCATATACATGTACTTTTACTGTGTAGTCATTTTAAGCAGCTGTGAATGCAGTCAAACTGCAGAACTCACATGTACTGGAGCTGTTTGTTTACTTCATGGCAATATTACCTGCAAGTATGAGGACATCAATTGAACAATACCGGTCGCAGAAGCAAAGGATGCCTTATCACATGTTCAATGGGGATAGATTCTTACCACGTCTTAGCTAAATGTGTTTTACTTGACAACATTGAAATTCTGGACATGTACAGAAATGATGGGCTAAATTTTGTCAACATCTTATTTCTTGTAAGGGGAAGTGAATGATGCAGAGAACAATCCAGGCCCTGCAGTATTTAAAAACACTAATCCAACAACCTCTGTGTCTGCTGGCCACAAGTCAAGGAACTGACAGAAGCACACTTTGGTGAACGTTGGTAAGCAGTGTGTTGCAAATTATGTTCGCTTGATTTTGTTAAAATTTACAATAAAATAGAAGACATTGTTCTCAGAATATGCTTACTGGATCGAGCCTATACAATTCTACGAGATATTAATTCTCTACAAAAAATGTGTATTTGCCGTCAACTTTAACAATGAGGTTAACTAATATTCCAGGAATAGTTTTGATTTTTGACAGAATGTACATTCAATGCAACAAATGCAATTTAATACATCGTTCATTATTCTTACTCTTGACATCAAACAATGCCCAACCTATGTCTCTTAGAAATTCACTTCCACAAGCTTTTTCAAATAATTTTCTCAAACTCATCAATAACTCATCAAGTTTAAACAATGTAAATCATAACTGTGATGGTGTTTGGATATCTGATTTTATTTGGCATAGATGTTGTAATTTTAAGTCACCTTTTTTCCTTAGTTTTAGTTTCAATTGAGAGGATAGGTGTACTTGTGTATAATAATAGTGTGTCAAACACCGAGGACCACATTTCATCACATTTCCAACACCTCAAATTTTGTCAAATATTCTCAGCTGTGTGTTATATTTTAAACACTCTTCTTCATATTTGGCGATGTGGTTAAACACAGCTTTAACATATTTTTAATTTAACTTCAAGGATTTGCATGGGATACCCCTTTCATTTGGGATATACACTCTGGTCAGCATTGAAGAGCTTAAAAACCTATTATATTTGCAATTGTCTTACTCACAAAAATGGACTGGTCCTTTCAAAATGAAAGGTGTACTGCACATGTCTTGATTTGTGGTTGTCAAACTGATATGCAACAACTTCAACACGACCAGGAATGTGATTACAGTGAATGAATTTGTGTACAAGAAATCCTCCTAAAAAAGCTGATAACAGTTACATCATGTTCTGCAAACGACATTTAATTAACTTCCCACTGTGAATAGCATGATAAAAAATATGTTACTATCTTATTGTATTTTAAAACAGATCCAACTGATTAAAGTAGTATTGGGTTTGACAAAACAATTACAACACCTACAATGAGAGACATCTGTAACAGGTCATGTGAGCATAAGAACCTGGTAAACCAGAGTGAGGCACACTGAGCAATGTGGAACACTCCTTTAGACATAATTTTGATGCTTGTCATGTAGCAATGACTTTTTATCAAGTTCCAGCTGATAAACCTGTACTGTATACTTTTCATGTGAGTTGTTGGAAGCTCTATTGAGTGTTTTAAATGCGCCCAAAAAACTTTATTATTATTATTATTATTACACAACTCTTTATACAACTGTATGCTAACAGCCACTTCAAGATTAATATTGAATCCAGAAACAAACATGGATGCACTCTTCTATCCAGAAATTATTATGCAAACTACTAGTCAATCATCAACATATACTATTAACATCACAAGGATCTACATGTATCAAAAGAAGCATACGGACTGTATGAACAATATGTTTTTTTACATTGTTTTAACTGCATTTACAGTAACATTTTACAGCATTTTGCATCATCTTAAAGCTGGCAATCAAAAAAAGAACCTACATCCTGTATGCAAATTGATTATTCTTATTCCACATGACAATATTTCTTTCCAGTCATGACAAAACATATTCAGAGCTTCAGTGGAATTGACACCATTGACAAGGTGTCTATTTGGGACGAACTGTTGAATTCTCAGTTGATGACTTTATAGACCCTTTTCATACATGGCTGCCAATTTGAAATTCTTTTGTATGTATTTAAATTAGCCTCAGTAAACTTGTTTGGGAGTAAAAGTTCTTTGGAATTATCAACTCAAGAACGAGGTTAGTCGGGCTAATTTTAATACTTACAAAAGAATTTATAATTGGCAGCCATTTATGAAAAAGGTCTATTCTGTAACTGGCTTAGATATCACAGCAAACCCTCTTGACAGTACATGTACAAGTTAATTTGATATCTGTAAACAGTCTTCAATAAAATTAATAACAACTTACCTATGTTGATACCTAATGATCAATATTACCTTATTTATTTAAATGTATACCTTTATCTTTCTAGTGATGGCCTATTCACTTGTAGTACTTTAACTCCTGAATACTGACATTTAAAACTAGCTTTCCAACCGAATGGAATAAAAGTAAATCTAAGCCCACGCAAGTACGCTTTACGGACCTTTTTTTTCCATTGAAGGCAGCTTGCAACCAGAGAGAAATCTCCACATTTTGTTGTTCTTTTCCTGCTGATTTAGTTTTCCAAAACTGTTGTGCATGTGAAAGCGACAACATTCAATACAGACAGCAAGGTACTCTGGGAAAGACTGGAATCATGTGGCAACAGAAAAATCAAAATGTCATCTCACGTATTGGTTCTAAAAGTTCACAGAACTCGGAGAAATTGGAGTAAGGGGAAAGAAAAGAAAAGTAGTCCAAATAAACAACTTGTTCTTATATTTTACTTCAAGTTCATACAGTGGAACCCCTTTAATACGACCACCTTTGGACAGTGGAAAATTGGTCGTATTAATGGGGTTGGGTCACATTATGATGCAGCACGCCTTAAACATGTATTGCACATGAATACCTTTAAGTCCGTTATAAATCAACCTTCTTAATATTATTCTTCAACCTTACAACCTTACAACCTTGTGTGGAGGCACAACAAGTGCACTCAACTCCGGAGCGAGTGGTCCAGGTTCAAGCCCGGCCCGGAGACACTGTGTTGTGCTCTTGGGCAAGACACTTTACTCTAACAATGCCTCTCACCACCCAGGAGTATAAATGGGTACCGGCAAATTCCTGGGGAAACCTAACAAACTGCAGGGGAGTGACATGCGATGGACTAGCATCCCATCCAGAGGGAGAAGAAATACTCCTAGCCACTTCACGATACAGAAACCGCCATAAGCTCCAGCAGCTATGAGCCAGTCAGCTCCAAGGCTTCACTTTTTCTTTTTTTACAACAGCAATTCATTGCAACTGAACAAAACTGATTCCATGAAATGCGAAAAAGCAATGACGTCTTTCAGTTCCTCAACAGGATATGGCCTCTTGTGAAATGTCCATTAGAGCCTTTATCTGTCAGATTGTGTCTGCCTTCATTCAGCTTCCTCACTGGTCAATTTAACCGGTCGTATTAACGGGATAATTTTATAAAGAACACAAGGACCGAGCACTCCAAAAGGTGGTCATTCGATGTAATAATGGGGTTTTCAGATAGGAGAATGAGTGGACTTCTGCCCCGGCCATAAAAAAAGTGGTCATAATAAAGGGGTGGTGGTTGGGTGGGGTTTAACTGCAATGGCAATACATTAAGCTGAATTTTTAGTCGCCCAGTTATGTTTAAGTTGCCACTGGCGACCTGGCGACTGCCAAGTTTCAGTCCTGGATACACAATGGTTTCTGGACCTGAAGCCAACTGGAAAAGGAAACCACTTTGTGAAACTGTTCAATCCACATTAAAACCTTTTTTTGAATATTTCACTCATTTTCTTTTGTTCAGGGGACTGGGAACCAGACCTTGGCCCTCAGCCAACTGTGACAGAGAGGGACTTTGAGGGTGTCAAGATAGCCATTTTGTTGGTCATGTGGGCAAAATCTGCCTTCTGATTGGTTCATTCAAATTTTCCTGCAATCTGACCGGTCAACAGCCATAGCGTTGCACTTTTGTCCCGCATGGCAGACACCTTTTGACCAATTGTACGTGTCGCTGTTTCTTCCAATGAAAATGCGTGTTGATCGTGTCCTCAGATTATTTTACTAGGGGACGGGACGGTGTTTGCCAGGTGAAAGCTCGATACCCATTGATTGTGACTTTTATCGTCAGGGTGTTTTACTGGATCTTTCTGCAGGTTCCGAATCACATTTACAGCTGCCTTTGAAGCTTAATATTGTTGGTAAGAAGCTTTGTGAAGTGTAGTGTATTGTTTTATGTTGTCTGTAGTAATGGAGTGAGTAATTTTAAATGGCTCAAGTTAATTACGAAGCCATTTCGACATGTTCATTAGCAATCTAAGGCCCAGTTCAGACGCCGAGCTTTCCATGAGCCGAACCAAATACATTGAATTAAGTACATGAAAAGTTTGGCGTTTGAATCAGTTAAGAATGGCTATTTGAATTTGGAACGTTCTTCCCGCCTAGCTCAGCTGGAAATTTCGGCTTTGGAACAGCTTTGATTCAGACGTCGAACTTTTCATGACCTGAACCTAATGCATAAATTATTATAACGTATTTTACAAGCAGTTTTTACTTTGCCTGAAAATTGCTGACATTTTCGATGTAATTTGGTTTAAACTAAACAAAGTTCCGCGAACTGAAGTTCAACGTCTGAATCAACAGGTGTAGTTTTGATAACTTGGGTCGGTCCACATTCAAATTAAGTTCGGCTCATGAAAAGTCCGGCATCTGAACTGGGCCTAAGTATCGTTGATCGTGTTGCTTTCAAGCGGCACGAACTAAGCTGGTACTAGTTTGTATAGTCCACACTGTTGTGTTTTGTATTTTGCAATTAAGATCTGCTTCTGTCAAGGGCATAGAGAAACGCTGTCATGCCGACAGAGCAAATTTTCACTCAACTTATTACGAAGCAATGTTTTTTAGACACCCGGTGTATATAGTCATCATATGAGGCTGCTTCAAGAAGTGCTTGCCTAGGTTTCCTTTTCTATATGCGCAGCTGGTCCAATTAGTACATAATAGGGATACATGCCAATGCCTTGTCATGTCTTCATTAGGTGGCATTACCATTATCTCTTTGTGTCAGCTCTTGTGTGAGGACCATTGCCATTCTTGTTATCTTCTGGGGAATTTATTCATGTTTTTGGATGCTCAGGTTTTTTGTTTTTTTAATGTAAAAACAATTACAGAAGGGGAAAACGGTTTGTTTATCTAATTGTATTTTTGTTCTCAATGATGTCTTTTATCACTTGGTAAATATGATGTAGTTCTCACCAGCTAAACTTTGCCACTAGAGATTCAGTCTGTTCTGTTTTGGTTTCATTGTCAGTTGAACAAGACTTTAAAAACCTTACTCTTACTCTTGCAGTTGTTTCTGATTGAATTTTGTTTTCTTTTAAATTTCCCTTTACTGAGGAACAGCTTTTAATCTACAAGGCTGTATGTTACTTTAAAACAGTCAGTCTAACTTAAAACATAATTGCATTTGTGTGATTTTGTGTTTAATAATAATGCTTTGAATTTCTGTTTTTGCAGTAATGGATGATCATCCTGGGTTGGACGAGGGAAAACATACACAAACCAAAGAAAGTCTTAGTAGAGAAGGGACTAGGGATGGTGAGCATCAGCCCTTACTATGATATGTATCAGTTGCCATGTGTTGATAACTTTTTTAGAGTTGTGTCTTGCCAAAATAATTCATTTTTTTGTTACCTGTACGTAAATGGGTCTTAATTGTAATGGCAGCACTTTCTCAAGAATTTTAGGGCTTATGTCCTAACTTATATTATGCTTCAATATCTGGTTACCTTATGAGTTTTCTCTTGTACACTAAGTACTCCGGGTGTCTGGAAAACTCGAATAGCGAATAGCGAATAGTCCCGAATAGCGAATAGTCCCGAATAACGAATAGTCCCGAATAGCGAATAGTCCCGAATAGTGCGAATAGTCTCAAATGGTGCGAAGAGTGGCGTACAGTCGCGAAAAGTGGCAAATAGTGACGAATAGTCGTCAATAGTCACCGCTTTAGATCTAATATCCAGCGTTAATTAATTATCCAAATAAGCAACAGAATTTCAGTGAATTTATTACCTTTTCTTCTCCAGACTCAGGCTAGTAGGCTGTCCATCACCGACATTAAGAAAACAGAAAACACAAGGATAACCTAATAAAGACGTATTTATGCTTTTGCAGTGGTTAAAACAGAAGAAATTACGTCGAGAAACACCTTTTGTCCTGATAAGCGTCTGTGCTTTCTAGCGGAAAAATCCCATCCTAAGGTGCTACGAGGTTAACTGCGAGATGCTGGGTACCCTATTTGTTATTATTTGCCACTATTTGCTACTATTTGCCACTGTTCGAGACTGTTCGCCACTATTCGCACTATTTGTACTATTCGCTATTCGGGACTATTCAGGACTATTCGGGACTATTCGCTATTCACTATTCGGGTTTTCCAGACACCCAAGTACTCCAGCAATACTAAGAAGAACATTGCAAACCAAATGCGTTAGAGAAAGCCAACTTATAGTTTTGGTTTTTTTTCAAAACACACCTTCTTTGAACCTGGATAAATTAGCCAGTTTCTAATTTTTAATTCCTTTTCATCCCTGCTATGAAGGCCTAAAATTTAGCACAGGGAGTGTTTAGTAGATGGAGTTTCAAAATCTTAAGGAAGAAGTGATACAGTACTACTTTAATGCATAGCTTAATGTCCTTGTGTATAAATTAAACTAGTCAACAACCCATTGTCCCCACTAGAACAAAATAATTTTGTTTTTAAAATTGATATAAAATACAATTCTCAACTTACCAGTAGTTTGGGAGGTTCTGTGGTATATTATAGGTTAAGGTGTAGATGTATGGCAGTGATACAACCAATTTTTGCTGCATGTTACACAGAAAATATTTGCATATATCATATGTAGCTACTTAAGCATTTGTCGCGTGCACATATTTTTTCTATTCTTTGTTGTGTCTCTTATTTAAAACCCCAAAAGCTGTGAACAAGACAGCTTGTAGCAAGTTAAGCTTTCTCTGTTAGCAAATAACAAACTTAACTTTTGAAGTGCCATTTACAAAGTAACCAACAGCACTTAAATGACAAAACTGGTAAACCATACATGTACAATTGCCCCTATTGTATTCTACATGTATACTTACCGCCTGCAAAGCACTCACTTTCTTTCCTGCAATGGTTTGGGGTACAGCAAACATAAATGAATTGAGAGGTTGAGGAGTCGAGGAGGCAGAGTAGAGAAAACTTTTGGATGCCGCAAAGCTCTTAGAATGAGCTTGACGGCTATTAATGCAGTGTTCGACACTAGCTTTCTTGCTAATTTGCCCTTTGGGTAACTAGTTCTGTTTTTGTTGGTTCCCCATGTATCTTTAGTTGCCTACCTAGTAGACTTTTGTTGCCCATTAGCACTCATGAGAAAATTTCAACTTGCAGAAATGCTCAACTTTTTTGTAAACTTCCCTTCTTGTTTTGGTGTTGCAACAGTGATTCATTGGGTGGTTAATCAGTCATGGAGCACATCCCTCACAAGATTTTAAACATCCACGAACTGTGCCCACACATTTTGATGAGACTCCACCTTTCTGACAAACAGACCCAGTGAAGCACTTTTACTGGTCAAATACGATGAACCAACGGTCATGAATGAAAACATAATTCATGCCCTGAAGCACACTATTATCATTAATATTATTATTATTTTTATCATTGTTGTTTTTACTATTGCTATTTTTATTTATTATTATTGTTATTATTAATTATTGTCTTTTTAAATATATATTAAGGAACTGCAAAAAGATGGCTCAGCCTGTGCCTGTAGTACCCATTTTGTATTTGTAATCATAGATTAATGAAACTGCTTCTCTGCCTCACCAGAGATCAGTCAGGAGTAACTTACAATCCTGACAACAGTGCCCCATTTCTTTTCGAGTCACAACAGTAAAACTTGTAGCCAAAATATTGCAGTACCATGCAATTTGTGTGGAAAGACTTTGACACAAAAGTTATTTCCAAGTACTGTTGCAAAATGCATCTTTGAAAATTCAAGGAGGTTATCAAGCATTTTATAGTGTTTTTAGAACTAGGGATTAATACTTTTTATGGTTCGCACGATCACTAATCAACCAGCCACTTTGATTTAGCAAGCTCTGGAGCAAGCTTCTCACAAAATTTGGGTTCGTGGCTTGTTTCGGAAATGAGAGTCAACTATGTAGAAACTTTCAGTGAATGTTAGAGTTGAGTTTACATGTCTTTGACCTTAATACTTCCGAACTTCTGCTCAAATGATTTCCGCAAAACTTGGGCATGGTTTGTATTAAGTCAAAATAAGCTGGTTCCAGAAACTGAGTAAAAGTATGCCAGCAAATTTTTTCCTGGTAGTGTTGTTGTCCAAAAAATGGGGTCCAGTCAAACACCAGTGAGAATATAAATATTATCCCCAGTACATGGAATTAAGTAACATTATCACCAAGTGAAAGACAAAATATTTTCCAAAATTTCTTAACCAACACTTCAAAGCCTCAAAATTTATGTTGCAAACTTTGACATGGGTGAGTGTGCCCAGAATAACGGCAGAGCCACCTTAACTAATGATGAAATGGAATCAATAGAATAACCATGATAAGAATGGTGTTATCCTTTTGATACAATAACAAACAGTGGGGCTTAACTTTTTAAAATTACAGAAAAACTCAAATTACATCCAGGGCCACCAGATCACAGTTTTCAAGCAACATATATTTAAATAGAAAGGAATTATTAGCCAAATTAACTTTAACATTTCTCTGAAAAGAACATCCATTGACATTTATAGGAATCACACAAACACTGGACAGAATGTCCTGTTTTCTAGTCATGAATGTTGACTTCACAAAATTGCTTGGGTTAGAGCCTTGTTGCACCAGGCTTCTGGTATATGTGAAATAGACTCTCTCTTTCAGAAACAAAGGACAATGATTAAAACGTTCCTGTTAGGGAATGGCTTTCCTAAATCTGTGGCTTCTAATCTTGTGAGGTATTTCAGACACAGTAGTTCGGAACCTAGAACATCTTATCCCAATAACAACAAGACTACGAGTTTTAAGGATTTTAAATTCTAATGCGGGGTTTGGGACTGGCACTAGTTTTGCTAGCCTAATGATATAATTTTGAGAGCAGATGGGAGCTCCTCTGGGAGCCTGTCCAGGAATCCCCATCAATGTCCCAGACCAAAAATGACATGTACTGTATTACTTCATCTCATATAGGAAGTAAGTGATGTCTGAACAGTTCATTGAAGTGCCTTGAAACCAGAACCAGAGTATTAACAATATTACAAACAACACAACAAAGAAAGTACAGGATGCAAAACAGAGCACAGTGATGCAAACCCAAATGCAAGTTAATTTTGAAACCAAATTGAAAACTGCTATGTAGAATGAGACAGGTAACTGCAATCACCACTAGTGGTTTGCTATTTGCATGAAAAATCAGCAGACATTAAGTTGAAGGAAGTGAGTTTATAGAGAAATCCATTTGCATCATATTAATCAAAAACCGGTTTTCTTATTTAGGTATAGAAATGCAGTATGTTAAAAAGTAGTTTCTTAGAAATCGATTTTGAAATAAAAACTAGCGCTAAAAAGTCACGACGCTTCTACCTCTCCAAGGTCATTTTCAAGTGAGTAAAATTTGCTAAATTAGCATATAGCCATAAATATGTTAAAAAACAAGTTATAAATGCAATTTTACTGTCACGTCAGTAAAATATAGTTAATGGAACGTGACGCTCGTAATCAGTAAGCCTTTCATGGTGGCGTTGTTTTCAATTAAGCTATTGTGTAGGCAAGCTCCCAAGGCCAAGCAGACTCTGAGATACATTGTATTCTAGCTCAAACATTATGGCTTTGTTACCTCTAGCATATTATAATGACCGATAGCATTGGCCAAAAATATTAAAGCACTATTCATGGCTAAGAGTATACACGTGTAATGCTAAGCTGTCCGGTAGTACAGCTCTTTCTACTGGCTTTCCCAGCAGACAAGCGTCTCGCTATAAAAGCTCAAACAAACTGTTCAGAGTTCACTTTGGTGTTCTGTTGTACAGCGCAGTTAGCACTTGCTATACTATTGTTAAAAATTTTTTTTTTTCATGGCTCACCGCTCACGCCGTGCTTTGAACACAAACCCGGGAGAGGATCTCTCAAAGCTTTCCAGCGAAGTCCTCAAACTCCGTTTACAGGCCCTCAATCTTCCAATCACGGGCTCTAAAGGCCGTCTCAAGCGGGCTACGCTGGGTAATGCGGCTGCACCACAGCGAAAGCCACAAAAACGTCTGTCTCAGGCCAAAGCTCGGCGTGGGCGTTCAGCGAAAAGGACCGCCATCGAGTCGCAACCATCTGATGAAGCTGTAAACCTTCTACGCAGGCGAAATGTGCCATCAAGCCTCGAGCACAAGCAGGAAGACAGAGCCTCCTTGTCCTCGATCAAGGAGATGTTGGAGTCCGATCCCGAGCCGGACATCCCAATTGTACCAAGTTCCCAACAGGACACCGGCTTCAGTCCCGTCCAGCGTTCAGCGATCAAAGCCATTGTGACACAATCGGTACACTCTGCATTCTCCGCGTTCTGAACACCGCCTGCAACAACTCCAAGCCCATTCACTCCTGGCATGGCTTCTCCTCTGGGTCTCTCAAGGCCAGTAGATAAAAGCTTGGAGGACAAGATACTCAGGGGTGAGTACATTGACTTTGCCTTGCTTTTGCCAGACAATCAATATCAATCCCAGACCCCTGAAATCCAGCTCCGCTTGGACGACCCGTCCCCAGGCCCCATGGGTTCCCCTGTCACCATGGTTAGAAGGAAAAAACCAGTTGTCGATACGTTTCAAGTGGCTCAACGCATTCATGGTGTACATGATCGTCCTCGTCACTGCCTACCCGCGAAGGGCACTCGAGCTGATTAAATATCAGCAAATTATTAGCAGAGCGGTTGCCAAATTCAAGGGCTTGGCCTGGCTATCGTACGACCAGCAATTCCGTCGCCGTGCGGCATACAACTTATCCCTAAGCTGGGATAAGGTCTACCTTGAACTCTGGACGGTGACTTTCCCGGGCCTGGCTAAGCCCCACTGCAACGTTTGCTCCAGCCCTTATCACGCTGAGGATGTCTGTCCTTCTGCTGAACTCAACAGAAAACCGCGTACTTCCCAAACCGTGTGCTTCGACTTCAACAAGTCCTCCGGTTCCCGGCACCGCAACTGCAGCTACCCTCACGTGTCGCCGCTGCTACTCCAGTAACCACATCGCCCCAGACTGCACCAGGCAACAGTCCAGCCCCACTAGCAAGACCACGAAGCCCAGCGAGAGTAGCAAGAAGTAAAGTAGAGCAGCAACGGAGCCAGCAGAAGCCACTAGTATCCTCCCCTATTGTCATTTCTCGCTTAGAATTAGAGTTAACTAATCATCCTGATCGTAATTTTGTTTTTAATTTGCTAAGTACGCTTAAGGAGGGCGCTCGCATTGGTTACTCCGGGCCGCGTTCAGACCGGGTCTCCCCTAACCTTATTTCGGCAGTACAGCACCCGGATGTAGTTTCCTTGAATCTGCAAAAGGAAGTAGCTCTTGGGAGGGTAGCGGGTCCCTACCACTCCCTGCCCCTACCCAAGTTTCAGTGTCACCCGGTGGGCGTGGTTCCCAAAAAACATTCAACTGACTGGCGCACTATCTACCACCTCTCCTACCCCCAGGGTGATAGCATTAACGATTACATTCCAAAGGACCCCTATTCCCTTAATTATGTCCGGGTCGACGATGCCATCCATATTCTCCAGTCCCTGGGAAGGGGAGCCTTCATGGCCAAGACTGATCTTAAATCAGCCTTCCGCCTGATACCAATTCATCCGGAGGACTGGAGCTTGCTGGGTATCCACTGGCAATCCTTTTAAATCAGCTGTCGGATGGGCTTGAATGGATCCTTAAAAGTAACTATGGCCTCCAGCATGTTATTCACATCCTGGACGACTTCTTCATTGCCGAATGGTCTAAATTGGCATGTTTATCTAGCTTTAGCACTCTGCTACGGGTGTTCATGTCCCTCAAGGCCCCTGTCGTAGCGTCCAAGACAATAGGCCCCTCTCAGGAGATTGAGTTCATGGGAATTGTTTTAGACAGCATCCGCATGGAGGCCCGCTTACCACAGGATAAACTCTCCAGGATTAATGAACTGTTGAATTCTTTCAAAATACGTCGCTCAGTACGCCTGGTCGAGTTACAATCACTCATTGGGACTCTTCAGTTTGCATTGAAGGTGGTGGTGCCCAGGAGAACCTTCCACCACATACGGCTTAATAAGGAGTTCTTTAAGGATCTGGAAATGTGGAAAGTTTTTCTCTTAAACTGGAACGGGCGTTCCTTTTTTCTAGAGTCTTCCCATACCCCAGCTCAGAATCTAGAGCTCTACACCGATGCCACGGGTTCTATAGGCTTCGGTGGCTATTTCCAGGGAAGGTGGTTTCAGGGTCGCTGGCCTCCCCACATGCTTTTGAACCAAAAACGGGGAATAAGTATCGAATGGCAAGAACTCTTTCCCATCGTTGTCGCTTGTGCCATGTGGCACCCCTCTCTTGCCGGGAAACGCCTTCAATTCTGGTGTGACAATATATCGGTCGTGTCTATTATAAATTCTGGGCATTTCAAAGTACCACGCATCATGGACTTGGTCAGGCAGCTCATGCTCCTTTCTATGCAGCACAACTTTGTAGTCCGGGCTCGCCATGTCCCTGGGGTTTCAAATGAGATCGCTGATGCACTTTCCCGCTTTCAGATGCAGCGCTTCCGGGCCCTCGCTCCCAACGCCGACCAGAGTCCTTGTATCATCCCGCCTTTACTAATGACCCTTAAAGGGAGGAAGTCCTAACGTATGCCACCTGGGGTCTTGCCAAGAACACAAATCGAGCTTACAGCTGTGGGGAAAAGCGTTTCCTAGAATTTTGCCTGGTGAATCACCTCCTAGGCCCAGACGGGGACGTATTACCTGCCTCCGAAGGGACACTGGTTTATTTTGCATCCTATCTAGCTAGAACAGTGCATCATAGCACTATTAAACTCTACCTAGCGGCCGTTCGTAATCTTCACATTACGGCAGGGTTTAACGACCCCCTTAAGGGTAAGCTCCTTCTCCAGAAAGTCCTGCGTGGCATTCTTCGCTACCAGGGAGACCAGCGCATCTGTTGCCAACCAGTAACTCCTCGGGTGCTTTTAGCTATTTGTCCCGTCTTGCAGTCATGGCTTAGTCCGCGAGATTTTTCTATGATATGGGCCACTTTTAATTTGGCGTTTTTCGCCTTTCTCCGTTGCAGCGAGTTTACATACGCAGGGGTTCGTCAATTTAACCAACACTTTGATCTTTGTACTGATTGCATAGCCTTTCATCCCAACCTGGCAAGCCTGCAGCGTATGACGGTACATCTCAAGTCGTCAAAAACTGACATATCTAGGCAAGGGCAGTTCCTCACCATAGCCGGTACCTCGTCAGCCCTTTGCGTGGTTGCGGCCATGCAAAAGTACTTTCTTTTAGCTAGGCCAAAACAGGGGCCATTGTTTTACTTCCAGTGAGGTCGCTATCTTACCCGGGGTGTGGTGTCGAACCTCCTTAAGGACAGTTCTAGAGTTGCCGGCCTCCCTTATCAGGGTCTTAAAGGCCATAGCTTTCGCATAGGTGCAGCTCAGTCGCAGCCGCCGCTGGCTTGCCGGACTGGCTTATTAAAGTTCTAGGTTGCTGGTCCTCGGATTGCTACCAGCTTTATATTAGAACTCCTCAATCTACATTAGAGTCAGTCGCCCCCAGGATGGCTAATGTTTCGGGGGATTTCTCACCGATCTAACTCTTTTGTTTTGTTTTTCGTATTTGCTTGGGGGATGCATTGCCTCGCATGCATTGGTGGCAGTTAAGTCAGCTCGTAGTGCTGGGGAGATAAGTGAGGTTCTTGTTTCACGCAATCTCCGGAAGTTACACAGGCTTACCTAACGCAAGGAAGTGCTCCCCCATTAACGCCAACTTGGGGCACTGTTTTAATTAGTAATTTGCGTGATAACCAAACAACAAGTCACGATTAGATTATTTTGAAAGGAACAGTTACATTAATAGACGAAAATATAATGTGGCGAAGGCTAAAATGTGATAAAATATGTGAAAAAGTGTTAAAAATACACAATGGAAAAATAAAATAATCTTAGCAAGAATTGCTCTAAACAAATAATTTGGCGCAAATTGAATCGCACTGTTTGTTTAGTGTTGGATTCAGTTCTTTGATAAAAAAAACATTTCAAAAGTAAGGCAGTAAAATTTGTTTTGACACTCTTAAGATTCGAAAACTCTGCGCGATGTCTTCTGGCTCCATATCGTGCTGCTCTCTGAGGTGGTTTCCGATTGCCGATCCTTTGTGTTCTACAATTCGTTGGTGTAGGTGTCGGCATGTATAGTCGACATAGCCTGCATCACACCATAGTTAGTAGTATGATCACACAGGCCACACCAAAATGAATACACCACGCGTTTTTGACTCACAAGAGGCTGCTCATCTTCCCTGACCTTAATTTCATCCTTGATCTTTCTACTCGTGTAAACTGTGCTACTATCTGCATTGATCTTCTGACTGAGGTCAGCCAGCTGTTTACGTACTATGTTTGCAGATTTCTGGTCCTTGTAGGGCAACATGATTCTGACTGGGGCTTCTCTTTTATCAGCCACTCGGGTATGTGAATCCTCGGACACTTTTGATTCAATAAATCTGCAAATAGTTGACTGACAAGGTCGTCAGGATAGCGCAGTCGGGAGAAGATCTCTTTAAGGCGTTCACATTCTTCGTGAAAAAACTTCCACTTTCAAAATACAGTATGCATATTTATAATTTGAATTATAATATTACTGTTGTACTTTAGATTATTTTTCCAAAGCTCTTTTTCCACAATATTGTTGTGTCTATTAATGAAGTGAATCCCTCTCCATATTTTTAATAGCCTGGCCAAACCATACCTGGAGGCATTAGATGATATGATCGATGAGGAGGAGGGGGAGTTAGAAGAAGACGAAGAAGAAGGACAAGAGGATCAAGAAGAACAAGAGGAAGGGCAAGAAGAACAAGACAATGATGAAGACCTCTACAGAAAGTTAATAGAAGATGAGTTTAGTGACAGTGATGTAGAATAATCAGTATTTTGTAGATTCAGTTTTTAATTTTTTATCAATATTTCTTTCACAGATATATTAATAAGTAGTAATTAAGTAAATAGAGGATGAGTCTGAAATTGTTTTGATTGTTCTACATTTACAACAGCTTATTCAAATTAGCCCAAGCTCAAAGCCTGAAGAAAATATGTCATTACTTTTTTTTACTAATTGAACCACAAATCACTGTGTTGTCTGTGAATAGTTTGTTGGATCTAGATTTAAGGGACAAAAGCATGACAGAACTTTTCATCTTTGCAATAAGAACCCAGTCACAGTCGTGCATGACTAACTGTGGCCACCTTCCTTGGTTAAAATAAGCTAATCAAAATGCATGAACTAGGTATGGTGAAAATATCAAGCATCAGGTAGCCTGTTGATCAGTTGACAACTCCACCTCTCACATTTCTTTTCATAGTTTTGGATTTGCCAGGTTTGAATGGAAGCCATAAAAAAGTTGTTGAAAACATGTCAAAAAATGCTGAAAAAAAAATAGTTTGGTGGCCTGTGTTAGAAGTGCACCACTGTAAATACAATAAGTATTATATTAGTATGTCCAAAAGGCATTTACCTGTCAAAAATATTATTTCTCAATCTAATTCCAACTTTGGTTATTTTACCTTTGTAACAATACAAATCTCAAGATTATAGTGGTTTTACAACACAGGCTAAAAACAGGCCCTAAAATATAATTTTCGAAAATGTTTGGATAAAGCAACGGTTTGTATCATCCGTGAGCATTGCAGATAATTCAAGCCAATTAATTCAAGGTCACAAGTCAGATTGTTTTGGTTCGCCCGTGTGTAGAAAGATCCACATGTATAAGATTCCGGTTGATAGTGATAATGGTAATTATACCTGCTCATGAAAACACCAGTTGTGTAAATTCCAGTCTAGCCATAAATAAAAAAAAAAGATTTGTGATCTTCTTTGTCATAACTGAATTATGTTATTGACCTAGTATGAGGTCCGTGTTGGTGAAACATTGGTCGAGTTCTTCACCTTGCAATGTTATGGTGAGATCCATAGACTTGTAAAAAGAAATACCCATATCAGTATCCGACGTAAATTTCATTCCATGTTCAATGCTAAATTCCTGAGTGGTGTGCCTACAAACGAGGGCTAACTATAGAGCTATAAATCAATGAACATAATAAATCCCTCTAAGATTCTCCAACCGAAACAAGGGATAGGTTGTTGAGGTATCACTGAATTCCTTATTTTCAACCTTCTGCTTTCATTTCGTCGTTTCTCCCGGTTAATAACAGGCACCCGTTGTAGCTAGTTCCAGCCGATCCCAGGAATGCAAATCTCACTAGCAGTCAGTGCTCTGTCTGATAACCATAACGAGTACTTTTAAGGGTATCAAGTCTTATATCGGAGATTCGGTGATATTTCTTTCTAAAAACAAAAACTGAAATAGTGTTCAACATAACCTGCCTCAGCACGTTTGCGAAAATCTATTGGTTCCTTTCAGAGGTTTTTTTAAGAGAACTCGGCTAACCTCCAGGTATGATTTCCGTACAGCTCCATACATTAATTATGTATGCAACTATGTCAAACCATCACATTATACTCAAACAGCAATCGTGAAAAGAACGAGTCAGTCAAAAAATTGCATGCATAATTAATGTATGGGGTGGTGCAAAAATCTTGCCAACCTCCCTGTCAAAATAAGAGAGCCCCTCTGCCAGTTTTGTCCGCATAGTATAACTTCCACTGACAGAATCGCTATGATAACGATGACGACCACAAAGCCCTTTGAGGTGTATTGAATAGGCCGCAAAGCGCTTTATGGTGTTTTGAATAGGCCACAAAGCGCTTTGTGGTGTGAAAAATTGGAAAAACCAAATTATTCCAGAAAATAGCTGAGATATTTGCGAGTCAACGAGCCATCCAGTTTTCAATATTAAATCCCAAAATAAACCACATAGCGCTCTGTGGTGTTTTGAATAGGCCACAAAGCGCTCTGTGGTGTTTTCAATGGGCCACAAAGTGCTCTGTGGTTTTTCGACTACTACTGCTTTGTAAAGCAAAGCAGACTAGGAACAGTTAGAAAGCACTCCGGCCATAAAATCTACTCGACAAGAAACTTTCTGTAATAAATGTTCGATGCTACAAGAGACGGCTTACCCAAAAAGGTTCAGTCAGTCAGCCTCAACAAACCTATACTGAGAAGAGCGCTTTCGTGAACCAGATTTCATGTGAGTGACATGATTGGGAATAGAAAAAATATTGCACAGATTGAGGGGTAGTTTTACAGCACCGAAACTAACATTGGTTACACTGCTTCTCAGAAATTTTGTTTTGCCTCTGTAATATCATTGAACGACCTGAATGATTTGAGAATAATCAAAGCACGGAGTTTAATATTGGCTGGCCGGGAACACGTAGTTCACAAACCGGAGAGCAACCACTGTTTAAATCTTCGATCAAACTTTCATGTTGAATTTGAAACCGAAAATACACTAAGCGGTTAATTTCCGATAGAAGTCTTGTGAGGTAAATGCAATTCTTACAAATAGTCGCTGCACATTTACGTTCAGAGTTACTCTGGTTCAGAGTAAAGACATACAAAGTCAAATACTGCTTCCGTACGCTACCCCTCAAAAAATCAATTTTGCTCGAAGACCGAACTGCAATGGAGTTTAGTTACCAGTCTTATGCTGCGTGTTATTTGATAGAACACATGATATGATTGGCTCCATATATCACATTACGTCAGAGGACATGTCTGCCACGTGGGACGACTGCAACGGTACAAACAGCCACAGTAACAGTCTGACTACTACAACATTTACCATTTATTTTGCCACAAACATCATTTTCACCAACATCATATACATATATCATACCACAAACATTGCCACAAACATTATCTATCATATCACATACCCTGTTTCCAAAATTACCATTCATCACACTCGAGACAACATAACCACAAATGCCATCTATCATACATCTACCCATTTCCATTTTTAGCATTTGTCATCTATATTCCACCAACACCATTACAGCAGTCATTATTTATCATTCCACATTCATGCCATTGTCATAAACATCCTCTATTATACAACCTATCACATTTCCCCTTCCATTTGAAAGGGAATGTAAATCTTGGTATGGCTGAGCACTGCCACAGGTATTACTTTTCATTCTCCTTTAAAAATGCATTTCATTTCAGTTTGCCAACACTTTGCCTTATTTTTTTTTTATTTCCTTGTCTCTGATTTAACTTTAATTCTGAACAGTGTTTGACTTTTGCTTCTGCTTTTTTACGTTGGCTTTCACTTTGCGTCTTATTTGCATTTCATTTTACATGTACACGTGTTATAAAGCTCAAAAACACGTGTAGAATTAAGTATTTCTGGTACATGATCCAGATTGTTCATTTTTTTAGCCCCAAAATTGCAAAAGTCTGTAGAGCCTGTAATCAAGAAGAAACAAAACGTTGAGGACCGACCTCACTGTACATTGAACTTTGCTGAATCAAACATTGAACTCCTCTGAACACTAAAATGACTTATGTAATTAACATGACAGCCAGTAATTTTTCTAGATGGCTAGCTGAGGTCACAGTTCTCAATTTAGCTTCAGCTAGTGGCTTGTTTGCATCCTTAACCCTTTAAGCTCTGAGAGTGCCATATGGCACTCTTGCGTGACTGTAGCTTGCTCCCGAGAGTGCTATATGGCACTCTGAGGCCTTCATGTATTGTGTCCAATCAAAAGCACTGTTATATCATTGCCAGGCTGTTCTATTGTGTTTCAACCAATAGACAAGAGTTTTAGCTTTCATTTTAAGTGTCGAACGTGGCAAGGTTTCACTTAGCATCACCATGAAAATCATAACTGAAATGTGATGGCAGCAGCTAGTGAAAGCAAAAGCAAAGAGGACACCTTTTTGGGATTTGTCGAAGAAGATCGAGAGGCTGTTGCTGAGTGGAGACTAGCTAGATTTGAAGCTAGAAACCAGAGTGACTTAGGGTCGAATATTTCCATCTCTTCTGTGGCTAGTGAAGTCCTTTCAGACTTGTCAGACTCCGAAGAGGAAGAAGAAACGTGGAATGCAAACGTAAACCCCATAGAGGCCTCACCATTCACTGCAGCTACTAGCCCAACTTCTGGCATTGCAGAGGATGGAACTGCGACTGATTTCTTTTACTTGATGTTCCCAGAAGAACTTATAGAACATATTGTCATCGGGACGAACCGCTATGCTCAGGAATGCATCGCTACAACTCTGGACCACAAATGGTTCGAAACAACGTTCACTGAAATGAAAGCATTCATCGGTCTTCACGTGCTGTTCGGCATCAAACAGTTGCCTGCAACGCACCTTTACTAGAGCCAAGATCCACTCATTGGCGTCCCTTTCATTCAAAAAGTGATGTCAAGAAATCGCTTCACCAAATTGTTGAAACATCTACATCTAAATAATAATGCGAATCGCTACAACTCCGGACCACAAATGGTTCGAAATAACGTTCACTGAAATGAAAGCATTCATCGGTCTTCACGTGCTGTTCAACATCAAACAGTTGCCTGTAACGCACCTTTACTAGAGCCAAGATCCACTCATTGGCGTCCCTTTCATTCAAAAAGTGATGCCAAGAAATTGCTTCGCTTAATTGTCGAAACATCTACATCTAAATAATAATGCAAATCGCTACAACTCCGGACCACAAATGGTTCGAAATAATGTTCACTGAAATGAAAGCATTCATCGGTCTTCACGTGCTGTTCGGCATCAAACAGTTGCCTGCAACGCGCCTTTACTAGAGCCAAGATCCACTCATTGGCGTCCCTTTCATTCAAAAAGTGATGTCAAGAAATTGCTTCGCTAGATTGTCGAAATATCTACATCGAAATAATAATGCGAATCAAGTTCCTTGTGAAGATCCTGCCTACGACAATTTATTCAAAGTTAGACTAGTTCTTAATTGTGTCGTCCAGTGTTGTAAAATGGAACTGAGACCACAAAGAGATTTGTCTGTGGATGAAGCGATGATAAAGTTGGTTGGCTTGGAATGAAACAATATATGCCGATGAAGCCAGTTAAGCATGGGATAAAGTGTGGGTTTGCACCAAAGCGTTGAGCGGCTTTGTGTGCGATTTTCATGTTTACACAGGGAAGCAACAACATGGCACGGTGGAGCAGAACAAGTTAACCCGGAACTTTACTGGCAGAAATCATCATGTCTTCTATGACAATTTTTTCTCAACAGTTAAGCTTGCCGAAGATCTGTTGGAAGACAATATTTATTTATATGCAACAGCAAGAGTGAACAGGAAAGAGTTTCCTAAAGATCTCACTGCAAACACTCCTGGTGTCAAGCGCTTG
This sequence comes from Orbicella franksi, assembly GCF_964199315.1. Taxonomy (NCBI): domain Eukaryota; kingdom Metazoa; phylum Cnidaria; class Anthozoa; order Scleractinia; family Merulinidae; genus Orbicella; species Orbicella franksi. The sequence continues at coordinate 4,266,689 of NC_138154.1, read as the reverse complement.
AGACAAGGAGAGGCGCTGTTTCTGCGAAAAAACGTCATTGCAACTGCCTGGAAGGACAAAAACGTTGTTCACTTTATCAGTACCTAGAGCAATCCAACTGGAAATGACACTGTAAACCGTAAACGTGACGGAACTATAATCCAAGTACCAAGTGTTCCAGTTGTGAAGAGTAACAACAACAGCATGGGAGGAGTTGACCTTCACGATCAGTTGCGTGCTATTACAATGTTGGAACTAAGTCTGGGAAATGGTGGCGCTATCTTTTCTGGTTTTGTGTTGATCTAAGCATTGTCAATTCCTTCATCCTCGAAAAGAAGGCCATAAATCATTTTACAAGAACGCAACTCGCATATCAAGTCAAACTTGCAAAAGAACTCATCTGGGATTTCAGTAACCAAGGAAGACCAGCTAGTTCAGAGGCTGGACACTGGCCGATTCCATTTTCTAAAGGGCGCTGCAAACGATGTCTCAAGCAAAAGAAGACAACATTTTGCCAAATGGGCTGCCAACGCTGCAACAAGCGTGTTTGCTTGGACTGCTTTGGGAACCACATTGGTGACCTAAGCTGACATGTCACAAGCTTGCATAATTCAAAATATGGAGTACAAGTACCCTAACATTTGCCTCAAATTTTACTCCATAATCAGAACTTGAGACTTTCTTGAAATTTATTTTAATGTATATAGATTGATTCATTGACAATTTTCAGTTTTGTTAAGATTTAACTTGTATTAGAGTTTTTTGGCTTTTTCATTGCCAAAGTACATTGTGTATCAATGTAAATAATGAACATTTTCTTAGTTGTGCAATATTTTGCTTGCTCCAATTCCCCCATGATTAACTGTGCACTGTAATTAAGGTTTAGAATTAAAGATTATTTCTTGCTGAACATTTTTTGTCTTGTGTTTTGACATTCACCTCGTAGTTTTCGAGATAAAAGACAAAATGCAAGACATGGTCAAAAGAAGACGTTTTGGTTCTGCAGTGCCTGCTGGGTTCCGGGAATAGGGGTTCATGTTTCTTCAATTTCCTGTGGAGCTTAAAGGGTTAAGTAATGGAATGATAGTTCAATTTCAGAGCAAACAATACGCAAGTGTCAGGTTAACCACAACTTTTCATGGAAATGCCTCGATTTATTTTTGGGTCTAGTTTCTGGGTTTGGTCGGTGCTTGATTTGGGAAATTGGGGGGGTGGTTGAATTTATTTAGATATGTGATTATTTTATGGTCAATGACCCCTTTCACAATGACTTATTTCGAGCATCATTTTCACCCAATTATTGCCACTCTTTCCGAGAAAACCAGTTTTGCAAAGTACTGTTTGCTTTGAGTGTCAGGATACCTTCCCTTAAGCTTGTAAATTAATGTCATTTGCTTCATGTTTGGAAGACAGAAATTTTCGAATTTGACAATTTAATCTCTGCAAGGCCACCTTTTGACTTTTGAAGCTTGATCAACTATTGGCTTAATCAGTTGCAGGAAGACTAATCAATCACTTTTTTAATGAAAAATTGATATTATTACAATTGTACTAGTTAGTGCTATTTCAGGAAGTAAGGATCATTGGCAAGTAATGATCCAAAAGTGGACCTGAATTTTCTGCAGTGTTATAAAGAGCTCCATGATGGGAGATTGGATGTGTCTGCCATGCGATCATTTCCTCTGTCTGAATTCTTTTCCGTTCACGGAAGCCCTTTCTTCAGGCTTGCTATCGACACCCATCTTGTGGCCAGCAAATGCCACCAACATTTACCGAATTTACATGGCTTGTAAGCCACAACCAATTTGCTTATGACGATGAGCAGCCGAGAAACTAACTTGACAATGCTCGACTAGAACTCGACGTAATATATGTGTGTTCTGAAAGTTTTTGCTACTAATGTGATTTTCTATCCATTGTAACATCTTACTTCGTACCCGAATATTTTCATAATTGTGATGTGTTTTGGGATGGAAGCACAAAAAACAATAGCGGTGATAAAACAGACTCCTTTGCCAGAGGCCATCGACACAGTCACCAATACAGTGGAAGGAGTTGTCCAAGGAGTCACCAGTGGAACAACATGCTGTATAGGCAGTTTCAGTTCCTCAAGAATCAAACTCAAGCTGCCGTATAAAAGAGACAATTCATCAGCTCAGTCTCGAAGACCTGGAAGAACAACCTTATTATAGCTATTGTTTTCAAACAGCCACAACTCCAGGTCAGTTTGCAATTATTGTAGATTTTCTTAAATGTCAAAAGTACAGATATCTGTTGTACAAGCACTTTTATGATGTCAGAGAAACTGATGATCCAAGTTGCAAAGGAAATCATTTTCACTTACTGCTTTATGGTACTTTCATAAGTAGCAATGGAAACCAGTTGAAACCAAGTCAGATTTACTGTTATGAATGGCTTCAAAAGTACAGTAAGTGTTATGGGATTTAGAGCCCTAGTTGTTCAATCACTTCAAGGATACATTCAAGGATACAACTATTTGAAGAAGTATCCAAGAGTATTGTCAGCTTATTCAGATGAATTAGTTGCCTTAGCAGAATCTGGAGAACTTCATCCGACACCAGAACAACAGAGAATTAATGTACATGACTACAACAAGAGATTATTAGAATCTCAGAATCCTAAGTTAACCACACCTACGACCCCAAGAAAGAAATTTAAAGCAGACAGGTTTACCGCTGCTGATCACATGTTTTCGGAGATATTAGATCTCCTGAAACGGAGAAAGGTTCAAAGTTCTAATTAGTTATTAAAATGGGCAGCTCAGAAAGGAGAACCTTATAAGAGTTAACATCCAACTGTATGTGTTCAAACTTTAATCAGTTGTTTGAGAAAGCTATGACACAACTGAAGTTAGAAATGCAAGATCAAGCCTGGTATGAAGCGTTGTCTTCATTTTCTCCAACGGAAAAAAGTTCATGTCTATAGGAGAAAGCATTAAGCTCATTAAGGAGGTTAGCAACCACAACGGAATTCCTATTCAGTCCATTGATAAACAGCTAGATGTCACTGAGATATTTGGCATTATTTTGTCTAAGAGAAAGCGTAAGATTAACTGTGTTGTATTGTATGGTGCCAGCGGTGCAGGAAAAACTATTTTACTTAAGTCAGCTTTCAAAGTCTTTCCCGGCTGCACCTTGCTTTACCAAGGAGTTTCAAATAATTTCATGTTTGAGTCTTTAGAAGATGCACAAGTTTGCTTGTGGGACGAGGATCTTTTCGGAGCACAACATCAGGAATCTACTAAGAAGCTTCTAGGCAGCGAGGAATTTGAGAGTGCCACAAAATACAGACGGAATGTAAAGATTAGCAGGGCAATCCCTGTAGGAATAGGTGGTAATGTTCTTCCATGGAGTTCTATCTTGACATGTGAGCACCGGAAAGCCTTTGGAAACAGATGCATTGTAGTTGAGATGTCTGAAACGCCCACCCATGCAGATTACAGCAATAAAGGCGTGATTCATCCACAAGCTTGGCTCAGTATAGACAAGCCATACTGGGCGAGAGTTAATGGGCAGGAGGAAGTCCCACAGTCACAAGAAAACTCGCCAGAATAGGAATTCAGTGGCAAAGACCACAAAGATCTGTTGTCCATTCAAGACCCAAGTGAACGTTCCAGTACTCAAACAGTACATTGAAACATTAGAGAACTCAACTTTGACGAGCCTTTGAATAGCCAAATCATGCCCTCACACCCTGAGTACCACAAGTACAATGTTTATGGCAGCCCAATTACAAAGTCCAAAAGGGAGTCATCCTTGAAGAAACCGCTTTCATTAGCAAAGGAGTGCCAAACAATGACTGCCCACTACTTGGTTGTTCAAGGTGAGCATAGGTATACGGTGGAGATTTCTTTATGAAATAACCACCAAATACCTGTTGTTGTTCAGTTGAATTAATCTTCTTTTACTGCCTGGCTGCTGTCTAATTACTTCTTCATTTAATTTACTTAGAGAATAACTGATTGGACTTTAAGCCCTGCAGTAGCTTTGATTCTCAACTCACTCTCACTGTTGTTTATTTCAGTTACTTCAAAGAGTCTGAAAGTGGTGTATCCAGAGTACTCCATAACCATTCTGACGACTGAAGATGGGAGACCATGACATGGACAGCGATAAAGAAACAGACATCGGGCTAACAGAGAAATGCAATGGAACGACTGGACCAGCAGGACCAGAAACAGCATTTTATCAATGCTTTAGAAATAGTCCGCGAACAAATACAGCTGCAATTAAGTTAGAATGCTACAATGTTCCTTACAATGACCAAAGTGGACCCCTAGTCTTTTAAGTGAAGTGGCTTCAGCTGGTCACACGATCAAAGTAGAAAATGTGTCGCTTAATCTGCATGGTTTTAAAGCAATGTATGAAGTGCAACTGCATGTTTAAAAAGTGGGAATGCAAAAATATGACTCATGATAATCCCACTGGGGGGGGGGGGCAGCAAGCATGGACAGAGGTCACATTGTGGATTTGGGCTGAAGACATGGAAATTGTAAACTAGGAGGAATTTAGAGAGATTAACTTGAGTGACACTTTTCATGGAGTTGCAACATTAATTCTCCTTGGTTCATGATATATGGTAACATCATGCCCCACGCCAATATCCAAGATTGCTGGAAACCTGTTTTGACAGATTTCGCTATATATTTAATCCTTATTAAGCACTTATATAAATTTGTAAGTTTGTTACATTTGACCTTGCGGCACTTATATTTTTAAGTATCTTAGCTTTTGATTTTCATTTTTTAGCATCAGACACAATGCTTAATCTAAGAAAGGGGGCGTGTTATAAAACTCAAAAACTTGAAAAGAATTAAGTGTTTTTGGTAGGTGATCAGATTGTTTGCCATGTTAGTCTTGTGATTCTAAGGCCCGACTGCCCACACAGATAATCCTATGATTTCAAGTTGTTCATCTACTTTATCATGAGTACTTAAGCTCCAAACAATACCCTATAGATGGTCATGTTTGGGTTCATCTACTGAACTTGGTTCTGAATCTCCCACAAAGATCCTGTTGGGTTTCTCGTTCAATAAAGTTTTGCTTGTATTGATTGTTTCAAGAACTTTGTAGTTCGCTTCTGAAAAGTCACTTGAAAGTGTTTGGGTTAGTATCCTGTAAAGATGTTCAATTCTCCAGGGTCAGTTCATGTCACATGGCCTACACATGGCTACTGATATTGGATTTAAGTGCGTGTGCATTCATTAGTAAAGAGTAGAAGATAAGACAAAGATTGTGATCAATGGTGTCCAAATAAACGGAGTCTTGGTTCCTCCTCACGTCTGCAAGAAAAATCTAACGCATGTGTTCGTGTTTTGATTCTGATTTCACCTTTATTCTATTTTGGGCTGTTGTACATTTCAATTCAATTTACTTTCAATTAATATTATCATTTTGAAATAAAATACCCTTTAAAACCAATGGCAGTTCTTGACCACCAAAGTGCTCTTGTCTTGACACAGCAATCCTTGTCCAAACACAGGTAGGCTGTCTCTTCTGCCAATTATCAGCACATTAACGCACCCGTCCACTATTACCACTCCCAGCATACCTCTGCAACCATGCCCTATCTCTTCATTGTTTTGCTCAGTGTGGCTGGTCCCTGGGTTTTCTGTGGGTGTTGGGGGGCTTGTGCTGGGTTGAAGAAAGTCGCTGCCATTTGGGCAGTATTACATTGTGGGGCTGGGCTTGAAGGGTGAGTGTTGTGTTTGTTTTTGCTGGGCACCTAACCAACTGTAATCAAAGATTGTAGGTCCAAATTTTCCTATTCATCTTTATAGAGCTTTTCAAAAGGAATTGTTCATGTACTTACCTGTTTGATAACATATAAGTTATGTTCTCGCCACTAGTCCTTAAGGGTTAGGTCATAAGAATTTTCTCCACTTGGTTTCCTCTTCTAATTCCTGTTTTATGTTGCCATGAAGAAGTCTATGGATGCCAGTGTTTGTTTGTGCCTGTTGCTGATTATTTAGGGGCCCCTTACTATGGGGAGCACAATTTTTGTATGGACAAACTGCCTTTTCATGTTTCTTCTGAGCAGGGTGGTGAGTGTACCTTTTTATCAACATAGCAAGTAAAATGGACTGTAAATTCCAGATTGTGATTGGTGAACAATAACATAGGAACATCTTTTCTTTTTTGCAGATTCTATGATGAAACAGGCTGGTTCTAGGAACCATGTGCATATCACTGTTCAGATCCTTTACTGCAGGAATGCTTGTTTAATTGCATAGAATGAGTAGTATGCGATCAATAGTCTAGCCCTATCAACCATGTGCATTTCTCAGTCAAGATCCTAAATACTGCAATCATGCTAATTTTATAATCAGTATGTACAGGTATGTATTACACAGATATCTGACTAAAAATTAAGATTAAGAAAACTTGTTTTTAAAACATTTTCAGAGTTTCTATCAAGTTATAGAAACCAAACTGGAAGTTTGGAAGTTCAGTCAAACAAGGGAGAGAGTTTTATGAGCTTGTTGCAGCTGTAATAAAGGGAGATCCATGAAAAGCAGCCAATGAAAAGGTATCAGCATGAAGACTAAGACATCAAAGGTGATACAAAAATGTTTATTTTTCAATTTGGTTGCACCTACATAGACAATCTTTTGGTATCAAAACAATCTCTGAACAATCTCTGAACAAGATTTGAATGAGTTTTCTTCAACTCTCTCCAGTGCACAGATTTAACATTTTTCTGCTTTAGAGGTTATTCCTGGGTTATAAAGAACTGGACATTACCAAAAGTGTAGTTTTGTTACAGAACTATTCACTTTATCCAGATTCATAGCTAAGAATGCTGGTCAAGCCTCAACAGATGGCAACCCTGATGTTATTGAATTAATGATTGGTCACATGCCTCACATTGACTCAAGAACTAAAAGGAGTGTCACATCACTGATGAATGCTGCTGGTCATGAGAAAAGGGAAATCATTCCCAGGAATACAGAAATGCCACAAAGGTTAATGATTCTTCTTCCACTGAATCCCACATTGACCAACCAATCAATGCATCTAAAGCTGGTTTTGCTAGACTCTTTGGCTGAAAGCTCTGATGAAGGAAGTGGGTTTCAAAGTCAAGGATGCAGACTGATAGATCTGAACAAGTTTTCATCAACTCACTCCAGTGCATATATTTGACTTTCTGCTGTTTTGAAAGTAATTCCTGACCTTTTAAGCACTGGACACTACCATAAGTGTTTTTTTTTTTTTTATTACAGTAGTATTCACTTTATCCAGATTCACAGCTCTATCATTCCAGCTGAGTTATTATTCTTTCATTCTCAGTAAACACAGCATGCATGGTCACACTGAGAGAAGCTGGACATGCCCAGAACTTTGAACATTAAATTCCATACACAATAGAACGTTACATCAGTTGAAAGGAAATAAAAAATGTTTATTTTTCAATTTGTTTGCACCTATGTAGACTCTGAAAGAACTTTTACATCAACACATATACCCCCTGTGTGTACATTGTCTAAAAACACTATCATAAGTGACTTTGGCTCTGAAAGAGATTTGAATGTTAGCAAAATTGACCGCAAACATAAGAATGCTGGTCATGCCTCAACAGATGGCAAACCTGATGTTACTGGGTTAATGCTTAGTCACCTGTCCAACATTGACTCAAGAAATAAAAGGCGTGTCATATCACTTTTGAATGCTGCTGGTCACGCCAATCAACAAAGTAGTTCAAACTACCAAGTCTAACATGAAGATTCAACATTTCCCTCGTTAAAATGCAGAGAAGCACATCACTTTTCCTGCAGTCTGCACCGTTATCTCAACCCACTATTCCTTCATATCTACTGACTTTCTCTTCTGTTTGTCTTAAGTCGTAAGTATGTAAACTTTTTTGGAACCCTTTTTGAACCTATAACATTTTTCTCAACATTTGCGTGTCATCCTGAAAACAATGGATTTCAGTGAAATTGAATTCAGTCCAACATGTTAAGGTGGAGGTACACATGAATTTTGCTATCAAATGTGAAATTCTTTTCACAGAGGCATGTTTAGCCATTTAGGTTGACTGTGAAATTTTTTAAGATCCATGATGCAAATGTCATGATTTGGGCTCATGGGATAAAATTGCTACTTGCTTTAATTGACTCAACAATGACACAATGAAATCCCTTCTCTTGTAGTAGCAATTGGCTCCTGAAATAACTGTACCCAGGACTAGAAACCATGAAAAGGAAAATCATTTCGCTTAATGAGTGACACAGATATTGTCAACAGTTACATTCTCTTTCAACTTTATCATGCAGAACACCCTGATGACCAAGCACTCAAGCATCCTCAAAAGTTTGCAGTTGCAAAGTATCTAGAGAAACTTGTAAGACAGCTAGCAGGCATGAATGAAAATAGACAACCTCCAGGGTTTAACAACCAAAAGGAGAACATGGGGAGTTTGTTATGCAACAACACAGACAGAACTGAAAGTTAGATCTTGCTGCAGTGGTCCACATTAGATTTGAAATTTGGCACAGCAAGGACTGTCCTCATGATGATTGGCTTTACACATGTCATTACTTAATTAATTTATTAATATATCATAGATGCCATCAAAATGTGGCAAGTTGAAAAACAGTCGCACTGGAGCCATTAGGTGAGTGTGTCCCCAAGATCCTCTCCATAAAAAGATTGAAGTCTTGGACTTTCCAAGAGTTATATTGTCATATGAGACTTAAAGGAAGACACACAGGAAAACTGCAACTCCGTGAAAAAAATTTTAAAGGGAAACTTTTTCAATATGCACATGGGCCTTCGCATATTAAAGTCATGGTAGGTCATCCTACAAAGATCAGTCAACATGCTCCAACAATGAGTTATCTTGACCCTCTACCCCCTAAGAGTGCCAACTGGCACTCACATGTTACTGCTCTGAAATCCCATAGTTGGTTGCTAGAGGATATAAGAAGGGTTTCTATTGGTTCAAACGCAGCCACTGAAAGAGTGCCAGATGCACATGGGCGGTGTAAATGTGAATGATCAACATCAAAAGTATTATGTGATGGGATGCAAGAACAAAGGACACTAACAAAGCATATTGAGGCTGGCTCGAGGACTGGACAGAGCCCTACCTGCTGCCAGCATTATACTATTCAGGAACCAGCTGAACTGAAGTATTACAGCGAATCAAAATGTACTTAAGTTTCTAAAATATCTTAAAGTTATGTTAATTGTTTCTTTCAAAACAACACATATTGTGCTGCCTGAAACAAGCTTTTACTGGTCCGAGGACTCAACACCAGCCATTTCCTATGTAAAGCCGAAGTAAAAGGGTTACAGAAAGGAGAGCCAAAGTTTTATCATCGTGGGAATCTGTGGCCTGTGTGGGGAAGGATACGAAACTAGTCTCCTTTCTGAGCACTCAGTCAGACCCAGACGGTGATGTGATGGTATATACAGGGTTCGTACCCTTTTTCAGAAACAAATTTCCAGGACTTTTCCAGGACTCAGATTGATTTTTCCAGGACTCTAAAATTCACATTAACCCTTTCACTCCCAAGATCTTAACATTAATTCTCCTTACTGTCTGCCATACATTTCATATTTTTTTACTTTAGTTTAACAGATTTCCAAAACTTTCCAGGACCAGTAGCCCTTTTCCAGGACTTTCAAGGTTTTCCAGGACCCGTACGAACCCTGTATATAGGAAACAAAGAAAAGGATGTGTTGTCAAAGTATCTACTGCTGCGATCAGCTACAACATGAACACGGGTGATATAGATTTGAATGATCAACGTCGAAAGTATTATGCAGTGGGACGCAAATCACACAAATGGTGGCGTCACTGATGAGAGAAATACAGATGGACACTGGCCCAAATCTGCTTCAAAGGGACATTGCAAGAGACATTTTAAGCACAAAGAAGTTAAGTTTTGCCCAATAGCATGCACATCTTGCGATAAGTGAATCTGCTTGGATTGTTTCCCAAACCACTCCAAGGGTGATTTGGCATAACGGCACAAATTTTGAAATTGCTTCAGTGCAAAGTTTTTGTTCACATACCACTGTTGGATTTAACTCCTAAAATGTAGAAGTGTTTCAAACCTATCTTTTTGCAGTTTTTCCCTGACAGAGTCCAAAAATTATGGTAACTATAGATTCGAATCCCATTCAGAGCCTGAAATTTTTTCAGGTCATTTTTCCAGTAGTGTTATGGCTGCATTCGCATCTTTCATTCTTTCATAGATTTAGTCATTGTTAGGAAGTGAACATTGAGGAAATAATGACACCAAGATTGTCTTCATGAATCGGCTTTTACTTTCTCATCCATTAGCGTAGAATTTATAGTGCAGATTACATAAATAACGAGTTCATCCATTTTCCAACAACTTTTCTTTTTATTGCATTGATGTTCAATCCTTAGTTTTTGCTGCAGGGAGCTTTTAGTTTTACGTATTTAATCTATCTACATATTGATTTGATTTCTGGCCAGGGCTAAATATCCATTTTTTTTTCAAAATAATCCTTATTTATTTTACGTTCAGTTTCATATTTTTTTAACCTATTTTATTTTGATGATCTTTAATTTTAGGATGTATTTTGTTTCTTCTACAGTCCCACAAAAAACAGCTTTACAGCAATAAAGTAATTTACTAATTTAGTTGAAGGGCATTGCTTAGATATTACACTAAATATGACATTCTGCAATGAAAGATGAACCTGTTGATTTGATAAAAGCCACCAATAAGATTCAAAATCGTTCCAAAATCGCCTTGAGTAAGGGCATTGGTAAAGGATATGGTACAAAGTTTTGGGTTCGGCCTCACAAAAAGCACAAACGTTGTCTGTTCTGTAACCAATTTTGAATAATTTTTTATTTGTGTAGAGTATATTGTTAAGCACTTTATACTGGAAAGCCTTGAAGTAAGATTCGAGCACAACAGAATGAGGTAAATTCTCTCAAATGATCATCCGAAAGGTTAAAATCGCTTTTCCATTTATGGATAATGTTAGGAGGCTGTGCTTTTTCTGTGACAAATAGTGAATAATAATCTTTCAATTTCTTTTTCGTCACATCAAAAATGTTGTTGTGAATCAGAAATGAAGGAGAGGTTAATGGTAGGGATATGTAACTGCCTTTTAAAAGTCAGGTATAGAGTGTCGAAGGCCTAACCATTGAGGAATGTTGATTTTACTAATTTTTTTTGCAAAAGGGAAAAAAATTAATACCTCACCTGGTAGGGCAAACATCAGAAAATTGCTCAGTTGCTAATTACCAACAAGACAGGCAAGCGAAAATGCGAGCCTGTCGAGGCAGCAGGATATAGAGCCGTGCATAGTTTGATGGCTATGCAGAAAAAATTTCAGATCTTTCAGCTCGATTTTTGCGTAATCTGGTTCCGTCAGTTATATTTTTGGCCATATTAGGATGTAGCCAGATGTTGTAGATTTATTGCATAAACCAAGCAGAAGGCTATTTTTCTGTGTCATGTCACAAGGCTTCGATATATGTTCAGCTCTCTTGGGTGAGGAACCTCGTTGGGCAATTATTTTGGTAAGTACTTAAGTAATTTTCCTACCATCCTGCGTTTTGAGGCATATACATCTTGGATTTGTTGTGACTGAATCGTACAATTGTTAAAGCTGAACAAGACCCGAGTTGTTTTCTGGAATGAATTCAAGTGTTGTTGATTTGATTCAGGGTAACGCTCAGGATTTGTTCGCCATCCATTCAACGAATTATTTTGGTAAGTTGTTTGTCAAATGCTGCAACTTTGAGGGAACGTTTCAATGTTGCTGCATCACGTAGCAACGGCCATAGCAATGACTGTTTACTATAAGAACGTGACCAAAAAAATAGATTATTTTTAACTTATATGAATGAGACTATTTAGAAAAAACTTTTAAGACATGCACAACTCGATTGGTATAATTATTTGTGAAAAGCTTTGCCTCAAATTGCCATCACAGGCTCATTTATTTCCCTTATGAAAAGGAATATTTCGCACAACTGCGGTAACTTTTTACAAAATAGAACAACCATTGCACCCCCTCCCCCGAGATCCAATCTGCACACCCCCCCCCCCCACTATTTGTGGCTCAATACTTTGTGGAAGAAACTTAAAGTGCATTTTTCTCAAAAGTTTACTTTTATACCGACTGACTTCGCGCCAACATTTCTACTTTGCAAGGTTTTCAAGTAGAATTTCCGAAACTTGGGCTCATCAAAGACCAATAGTGTCGTGATGTTATAAACCAAAAATTCGTAACATGAGATGGTTTTTCCACTGGGTGTGGTAAAAAATAAGGTTATTTCTAAATAAAGCCTGTAAAAAGCACTGAAGATAAGAGTTAACTGTCAAAACGTAGGTTCAATGCACAGAACAAAACAGAAACTTACACGATATGCTTATTTGACAGTCAAATCTTGTTTTGTAAAAGAGCAGAAAGTGTTGCCGTCAATACTATAAAACACTACCTCACAAGGCTGTGGCTGGTTTCCGTAGCAACCCTTTTGAGTAAAACGCTAGAAATTTAACTTCTCTTCTTGAGCGCAATAGCACACAATTGATCTTTCTGCACTATATTTAAACAAACGTTTTGGTCCATTTGAGGGTATCCTACCCCGTTAAATATTTTTCAGCTGAAGAACATGATAGCTGCTCTCAACAGTTCTAGGCCAGAGGGCTTCAAAGATTTTACACAGGATAATCACCAGTTTGGCTGGAAGACCATTCAGAAGGTGTTTGCTGAAGACCTCGATCGAACCGAGAATGGATTGAGTCAAAAGGTGCCAGGCTTAAAATATGCACACATTTACAGAGATAACTGGATGCGTTTGACTGTAAGACCAGCAAAGATTATGCAGGTATGGCATGCACCACTTCAGGAGACACTTGTGATTCCGATTGCAGTCTAACCAGGAAACGTTTGATAAACAATCACTCTTGAGAGGTCTTTCCCACTTGAAAATTTCCTAGAGTTTTCATCCAAGTCACAGAAAAGGCAGCTTTCTTGTTCGCCTTGTCTGTTGGCAAGGCACACTCGCTTACAAGCTTGCAGTAGAATCCAAAAATCAGCAGTTGAAAGTTCACTTTTGTGATTCAAAAAGCAAATTTTTTGCAAAGTGGTCCCTTTGGTGGACTTCATACTTGGTGATTCAAGAAGCTTTGAGCAGACAATCCCTTCGATCTCGCTGGCTTTGTGTTGAAAATATCAATGACATCAGTTCCTCCAGCTGATCTCCGTTTAGAGTGTTCAAAGCTTACTTTGTCTTTTCCACAGACTTCTTTTTTGCAGACCGTTTCAAAATGAATTGGATTCCTCACTGCATGATTTTTGCTTTTCCGCATAGAGGTTAGAAATCAACTAGAAATGGGGGCCTGCATTTTGTTTGTAATTATCTTCAAAAAGAGGAGCAATGTATCAGGTGACTCAACTTGCTGACCCAACCACTTTCAAGAAATTAAAGAAACAGTAGAAAAAGAAGGTGGCAACATCAATGAAGGACAAAGGTAACAATCACTTTTTCTTCAGACAACTTTCTAATGTCATGTCATGGCAACAAGATCCTCACAGCCTTTGAAGAGATCACCAACTTTAAAGCCTCCTAGATCTGTTTGGGAAGGCATCAAGCAATGCAAAACAATAGTCTTGCCTGTGTCTTCACAATGATAACTTTGTGTTTGGGTCATACATCGACTTCAATAAACAAATTTCTGGTCTGAACCAATCATCTTATGGATCACCATTGTCCTACCAACTGGTAAGAACTGGGTTTGCCTTTTCAAGTGTACTGGAAGACTTAAAATAATTTACTGTTTAGTAACAAATGAATTTTCTGATTTACCTACATTATAATATGTAATAAACACCAGTTCTTTCATTAGTAAACACTGCCTAAATGATTTAGCTTTATGGACCCGAAATGGCCTCAAGAAGTTTGAGAAATGCTCCCCTGATAATATCAAGTGATTCACAAAACTAATTGACCAAATACTTCCCTTGCACAGTTTCCCCGCTAGTAGTGTCCAATTCAGGTCGTTTTAGTAGCACTTTTCTCAATCCACATCAAGTTGGTTACTACTCATAGAAACAGATTTCCCAATGCCATTATGTTGGTTGAAATTTTGATGATTCTATCTCTGTCAACAGCATGTTGTGAAAGAGGCTTTTCAGTAATGGGGAAAGTCAGACTGCAGATCATGCTTATCTGTTCTATACTGTCTCCTGAGGAGTCATATTGATGGACCTGGTGATGTTGAGTATAACCCTAAACCAGGACTGCAAATGTGGTAGGCTTCTGGATTGAGGATGAGATGCCCCAATTTTAATGACTAAGGATTGACAAAAATATCAATGCTATAAGATATAGTTGTTACTTTCCTAACTCATTTTCTTCTTTGTTTTGTTTACATAACTATTACTTATTAATGATTATGTACATTTTTTAAGTTTTGCTATTCATGCTGTGATTGCTGTGATCAATGCAAGTTTCATAATATAACCTTTGGAATCATGTAATTAGAGACACCACATTTTTATCAGTTTAGTTATGCCATCTACGTTCTCGCTATTGTTTTACACTATCGCTCCCATCGCTATCGTGCTAAGCTATCGTTTCTACAATTGCTACCCTTGCAGGAGCAAGATCAAAGTAAGTCTGCACATCTTTAGTCGTTATCGCGTTGTTATAGTTTAAGATTTATGTTCCATCGGTATCCTTGATCTATGTTTTGTATCTTAGCTGGTATTAGCTTACATAAGCCTTTTGTATCATTTTGCTTTTAGTTCGAACCACACAATCACAATCACAACGACTTCACAACACAAGTACATCTCTGTTTTGTTATCCTGATTCCTATATTATTGATTCATCGCTCCTTCCAATAAACGCTAATGATTGATTTTACTGTGACCTGGTTTCTTTGAATTACAATGTGCGTTCGAGTGGTTCAAGCTCCTGCTAAGCCCTAATCTACACGTGGCTTCGCTCCTGGAAAGTCACAATGATAAGCACTCCATTTTAGAAAGTACAATTTTGAGATGGAAAAAAAATTTTGAAATCTACTTTCCATAGTGGAAAGTGGTGTAAAAAGTTAGTTTCAAGCCCTGCACAAAAGGCTGAGATGAGGGCTAGGCAAGTCCACTATATTCTCAACAATGCAAAGCAAAAAAGAAGAACTTGGTTTTACTACTACATGAATTACGACATACTGTTGTACCTCAACAGCCTGCTGAAACAGTAAGGAGATAGTGTGAAGAAAACCAGAAAAATAACCAAAAATCCACAATAGAACAAAAACCTTTCACCACAGAAGGGGGAAAAAGGGCTCCTTCAGAAACCACCAGATCTATAAAAAGCAGAAACCAATAACTGCACTGATAACTGGGTGAAGTTGCCTCAGTGTCATTATACATTGCTAAAATTTCCCCTTGGTCCCAAATCAATCATGTTTAGACAGTAAAGATAATAAAATAATTTATGATCAATATAGTAACTTTTCCTTTTTCTCACTTACAATTGTGGCTGGTACTCTGGATTTATAATGGTTCCATATCCTTGGTCAAGCCCATCAGCATCATTTGAACATTCCAGCTCCCAAAGGTGGGAGAGCAGGTGAGAATGTCACAGTCCACTTATCAGTCTGTTTCCAGGCTTAAGTCCTGCTCAACCCAGGAAGACAGGTGGACTGTGGTGGGAAAGCACCTTATTGACTGGGGGCTCCCCAGTTCAAGCAGAGGGCAACTATACAACAGGCTCAACAGCCCCTCCCACTGTCAGGAGTGACCCCTGGCATCTGGCTCTACACCAATCAAGCCATGACTTTGAACTGGTAACTGCCACTCTCCAGTTTCTTTCCATGCCAGGCAGAGTCATGTCCCAGCACCAGTATCATCAGGTTACGTCTGTGGGGTCTGTGGCTGTGTCTGTCGTTCAAGGATTGGGTTAGAGAGTCACAATAGGAAATGATGGCTACATACGCGCTGAGTCATGGACCGTGTCCAACAACTGCCTACTAACTTTTAATAAATTTAAGAAACTTATTGAGCCACTAAATATTTGCATATTGTAAGATTTCAATCCTAGGTTTTGTTTAATTTGGAATTTAAGTGCATTCAAATTTGACAAGAATACCAGCCTTATTTTGTGTTGGTGCCCTGTGTATGTGTTGGGTTGCCTGTATAAAGGCGAAATTTTTTGAGATTGCTTTTCTGTCGTGGACACAAACTTAGTGCCCCCAAAGATTTTTCAGGGGCTGTGGTCTCACTTCTAAGTTTGTTGGCCTCAATTTTACGCAAGTTCCACCTGCTTTTGGGTATGTGGAAAAAGTTGACAAGAAGGTGTAATTATTTGGCTGTTCTTTTCAGAAGAAACTACTGCTGTTGTAAGTTAATTTGTCTTACATTTCATTCAAGTAAGTCCCTTTGCTTTTCAAAATGTTTTGTCAAACTTTTAGGGACATGTGTGCTACTCCCAGCAATTTGGCAATTCCGCATTGTGTTATCAACCCTCTCGCCTTCAATGAAGAAAAGCTATCCTGTCATTATGAATGAATTTGGCAGTGAATGCATTCAACAGTCCTCAAGCAACATTACTGTAGCTTTAGGTCACATGATAAACAAACCAAGTTGTGTAGCTTGGCAGTGATTGTGCCAGAAAGTGAATTTACCGAGTTGTTTAGTTTGGCGGCCATTATGCCACAAAGCAAATCAACCAAGTTGTCAAGCTTGGTGGCCATTGTGCCACAAAGTAAATTTACTGAGTTGTGTAGCTCGGTGGCATGTAGCTCAGTGTCCATTGTGCCATAAAGTAAATGTACTGAGTTGTGTTTGCGAGTATTGTAGCATTTTATTATGATTTGTTATCACAACACAACGCAAGTGACTTGGGTTTCATTCAAAAATCTTGTAAACCAAGGCAAATTAAGGCTGTCCGGGCAAGGAAAACCAACACAGTCACTCAAACCACTAGCAAATTTCTTGACATGAGTGCCTCGCTGTTAGTGGTCTTATTCCTGATGTTATCAAATTATAGAGTATTTCAGGTAATTTCCACCCAATCAACTAAATTAATTGGTACAAAAAAAAACATTGAACTTTAAAGGCACAGACCCAGTTCATCTTAGGACTGCAATAGAACATTACTCCATTAAGTTCAGTTGAGAGACATCAACTAACAAACTTCAATGTGCATTTTGTTGTTGTTCTTGTTCTTGTTCTTGTTCTTGATGTTGTGAATTAGTACGGTATTTCATGTTATTTCCATCCAATAATCAACTTGCTATATGACCTAGTCCAAAATGGAAATCATTGGACTTTGAACAGATAGCCCAATACATTTTCAGAGATTTCAAATGATGCATAATGTTATCATTTAAGAAAGTAAAGTTCTGTTTAATTTTATTAGTCGGCCTCTTTTTATTAAATTTACTTTAAGTTGTTTTCCCAACTACCGGTACAATCTAAAAATGAAATCACAGAAAAACGTCCCCATACTTATCTGTAACTAACAATACAGCATATCGTTTTCATGCCATTCTTTAGTGCAACTACTGTAAATCCTCTATAAAGCAACCCCAGCTAATAAGCCCCCCCCTTTTTTTGGAACGAGAAATTTATCAAACCCACCTCTCTATTAAACCCCTTTCCCGCTCCTTCACAACCAACAATTAATAGCAGCCAGTATTACCAGTGCGTTTTTGCTTTACCAATGACTCTAGGAACAAATTTCAAAATACTCATGAACTTTTGAGATATACTAGTACTTCTTGTGAAAACTAATCTAACTAATCACAAAATCAATAACACATTCAGACCATTTAGTCAAAGTACAAATGTTTATGGACAATTGATCCACATGAAAAATTGTTACAAGAAATGAATGGTAAAATAAACGGCGTTCAACTAAATTAAATAAGCCCCCCACCCACCCACCCCCATGGGCTCAATAGAGGATTTACCGTCATTATTTTGCTGCAATCTTCCACCTCACCACGGCCTACAATTCTATGTTTCGATTTTTTCTGTTAGCAGACCTTAAAATAGCAACATAAATGCCTATATATCCTTTTAACTCTCTCTCACAGACAATGTCCTGTAGAATGCTCTCCTCTAATCTCTGATTACTACTAGTATATAACGAATTAATATAGCAACAATTTTTCCAAAATACCAAAAGTTTCCATGTAAAATAACTATATTTGAACCTCTTGTAAGCGACAACCTCTTGTTTGCAACGGCAACCATTTCTAGAGCAAAAAGTTTAAAATTTTCTTCTGTTATTAACCTCTCATAGCCAACAATGTAGCTGAAGTGAGTACAGTGAGTGAAGGCAGACTGTGATTTCTTCTTAAAGCTCCTCCATCCCTACCTGCCAAGCATTATCACAACAACTTGCTGCCTAAATACTTGCCCATTGCAAGTACACAAAGTCCAGTCTTTGTTGTCAATACTGCCACAACCCTGCTGCTGTGTCTTGTGATGGCACCTGGCCCAGCAGAGGTTGTCACTCCTTGTATGGAATGGGTTCTGCTTTTAATGTGCAAAGAGGAAAAGTTGTTGACTTTGAAATGCAAAGAAAAGTGTGCTAAAAGTGTCGTGGAAAGAGCAACCTTGATGTGAACTCTCAGAAGTACATTAATTGGGTGGAGTCACATGGGCCCAAATGCACAGCTAACTTTGATAAGTCATCAAAAGCCATGGAGGCCCAAGGTGCTGTACATGTATGGGGTAGGTCCATTGAGAAGCACAGTTTGCAGTATGTGGACTTTGTGGGTGATGTCAATTGCTCCTCCTTGGGATGTGGTCAAACCAAAGCCTTGCGGAGATGAGGTGGCAGTGTGAAAAGTGGAATTTAAAAGAGAATGGAAGGACAGCTGAGAAGGAAGAAGAAACACAAGAAAGGAAAGAAGCTGTCAGAATAGAAAGACAATTGGGGCATAACCACCTCACCGATAACCTGATAGACACTTTTCGAAGTTACTATAAGAAGGCCCTTCAGGAGAATGAAAGTGACCTACAAAACATCCAGAAAGCTGTGAAAGCTAGTTGGTATATTTATGCCTCAATTGAGGATAACCAAATGCATGATTACTGTCCCAAAGGAAACAATTCCTGGTGCAAGTGGCAAAAGGATCAAGCCAATGGAACCAGCTCCTTCAAACCGAAAAATGTTGTGCCAGCAGTAATGCAGGAGATCTTGACCACATTTGACAGTTTGTGGGCTGAAAACCTACTACAAAGTGTTTTAGAAAGCTTGTCTCAAAACAACAATGACGTACAAAACCATCTTGTCTGTGACATCAGTCCAAAATAAAAATTTGCTGGTCCCAAGATAGTACTGACAGCTTGTCCTCTTGCTGTTTGTCTGTTCAATGGTGGAGAAAAAGCCCGGCAAACAAAGCTCAGGACTCAACTTGGAAGCTGGAGTGCACTGTAAGTCTGGTTTAACCATCACTGATAAGCAAAGACTGTATACTACAGGAGAAAGTCACTTGAGGAAACAAAGGTTCATTGTCAAATTTGCCACAGCCAGAGACAGTGTTTTCAAAATCAGCCGTCGGCCATTGCATCCGACAACAACTTTCCGATTTGCGAGGGCTACTTTTCCTTTGGTAAATTGTAAAATAAATTAAGATTATGTTAAAAGATCAAAGTGTCCACAAAAAATGGTATCAGCAAACAAACTTGTATTTTTCCGTGGAATTTCGTCGAAACATGACTGCAGTTGCATAAATTTTCATTCGACGTGTGGACCTCAAGGACAGGCTCAAAAACAACTCAATATGGGCAGCGGTTCTCACTGAAACTACTCCATATAAGACCCCACACCACGTCTCCAAGAACAAGACAAAATGGCAGAAAAGCGAAAGCGTGGGCTAACTCTGACTGAGATGTGGTCACTTTCAAACAGCAAAAAGAAGAAGGATGTTCCAGGTGATTTATACAGTATTTTAAGGGGAATAGATAATGTTGTCATTTTTTTCCGTCAAGCGATGGCTAATATCATTTGCATAATTTTCCCGAACGCAATTGTCCTGTAATTACCACATTAACACATGCGATGCATGTCTGTAGCGATTTTGGAAATTCTGTTTCTTTCTTTTTTTTGTTCAAAGGCATGAGGCTATGTTTATTTTCTTCAAAGCTTTATTGGAAATAAATGCATTTTGCTGTGGTTTTGTCATATATATACATTTTTTTCTTTTTTTTTTTGGGCCAACATAGTTATTCTTTAATATTAAACAAGGTGATGAAACTGACGTAGAAACAACAGTGTCGGATACAAGATCAAAACAGCCACAGCCAACCACTGGGTCTTCAACACAGTCTCACTCTGCAAGATCCCAAAGCCACTTAGAGAAAACATCTGATCACCCGATAGTGTTGGAAACAGGATCAAAACAACCACAGCTAACCACTGGGTCTTTGACACAGTCTCTATCTGCAAAATCCCAAAGCCACTCACTCTGATCACACTGAACAGATTACAGAGATTGTCAAGCAGTTTCCGGATGTCCCATCTTCAAAGGTCCACCACTACCTACTCTGTACACAAAGAAACTGCACCAAGGAAGAGCATAGCCGAATCAAAGCTGAAAGAAACAGGGAAAAGTTCCATCACAGCTGGCTTGGAAACAAATCAATATCCTTCTGTCAGCAAACTGCAATCTTCCACTCCCGTGGAAATGTTCGCATAACAGAACCTTGGTGTCATGCCATGAAAAATCCGCCCTCAAGAAATCAAAAGATTGCTTGACCGTACTTCGTTGTACCAATGCCACGGACACACAAAAACTGAAACCACTAATGATTTGAAAATTTGTGAAGCCATGTTTTAAGACTGTAAACATGGATGCACTCCCTGTCATTTGCAAGTCTCAAAGAAACGTCTTTGCAAGCTAAGATGGACAAATTTGTTTGATAAAGAGACAAAGTGAAATTAAAAATCTTTCCAGAAAAGCTTTGAGTACATGCAGTTGAAAAGAAGGTGCTAGAAATGGCTAGAATAACTCTAAGATTCTAGCTGAGTGGTTCAAGAAAGATTTCGTTCTGGCTGTTAAACACCACTTACAGGCATAAAACATCCATTCGCCTAAAGCTTTGTTGCTGATGGACAACTTTTCTGCTCGTCCTGAAGAGCTGACAACCTGCCATGGGTCCGTTACCGGTATGTTTCTCCATCCAAACAAAACTTCAGTTTTTTCTTCATTAATATTCATATTTTTGATTATCCAGACTCTAGATACCCTCTATAAATATTAATATTAATATTAATATTATTAATATTATTATTATTATTTAAACTACTTTTTAGTTCAATTATTGCCATGGAAACAGGCCCACCCCCACCCCCACCCCTGCCAGTCCTTGACGAAAAAAGGGTCATTGCATTCTTCAATGTTTCTTGTATGTTTTTGGCCAATTTTGGTTGTGATTAGACTGGTTTTAAAGGACATCAGCCTGCCCTAAAATTATTAACAACCCACAGCAGGTGCCCTAGCGACTCCCCCCCCCCCTTGCCAAGCCAGTGTTCAATGGCAGTGGATGAAAGCATAAAGCTCCAGAGACAGTTGAAACACTGTACGTTTTACTCACAACGACTATTGCCTCATATTTCTGATTACCATTTATCACGCCTTACAACAAATTTGCCAAAATTTTGTTGTTTTTGTGTGCATCTACCGTGTGTATGTAAGCTTATTGCCCCCACAGGCTTCCAGCCCAGAAGCTGGAACCCGAGGAGGCGCCCTAAGGTCCCCCACGTAAGTAGAACGCATCATATAGTTGTATTGGCAGTACGGGAAAATTTCTCGATTTGAAGCAACTGGGTGTCCACGGTGGTCCCAGCATGCGTACAAGGTGACAATGAGAAATACTGGCTCAGTATGAATATGGATGAAGAGAGCCTTTTTGCGACTTTAAGAACCTTTGATTCTTTCTGTAACACTTGTGCACAATTTGTGACTTTGAATAGCAAAATTCTTTTGACAGTAGTTACTCAAGATGGATTACAACAGTCGGGTTTAGATAAAAATATGTCCCCCCAGTATGTTACTGATGTGCATACAAACCCAGGCCTACTGAATCATGTCACTGTAATACTCATACCACTCAGCAGGGTTCGAAATTAACTTTTTCGTTCGGGAGCCAGCTGGTGACTAACGGAAAAATTTTGGTCGCCAGATCGTAAATTTTGGTCGCCAACTTATTTTATATAATTGTAACTTACACAAGAACACGATTTTATACGTTACTTTGCATGCAAGAAAAGTCACAATTGAAGAGCAAAAACAATTAAAAACAACACGACTAACACTTAGTTGTAAAGCTACTGTTGTTCTCAGGTGATATGTCTCTGGTCTGAAGGTGATGGTTGTCTCCATAGTCATTTTAAACGAAGCGAAGCATAAAACATTTTAAGTCCGTGGTTTTCACTGTCAGACAAACACGGGTCCTTGCGTATTTTCCCTTTGCTACTTCTTCGAAATGCCGTTCTTTATTTTCGACTTGCTTTCCTCGCCGCCTTTTGCTGCCGACAGACAACGCCATGCTTGAATCTTCATTCCCCGCACATAAAAACTCACGTATATTCCTTCAACTGATTGGTATCTGCCGCCATTTTCGCGGCAAATGAAAAGCACATGGTGTTGAAGTGCGCCTGCGATCCCAGTTTCGGAAGAAGCCGCTGAAACAATATGGCGCACCGTGAACGCAGTATCGACGTGTCGAAATACATTCAATTTTTTCAATTATCTTGTAATATTCAGACATTATTTTACTGGGGACAGAAAGGTGAGTTGTATACTAGCTACCATATCCGATTGATTTCCTGATATAAAGATTTAAAAATAAAGTTGTGTCATGGTTTTCTTTAGTTATTGGACAAAACGCGAGTCGCCAGCTGGCGACCAGTTCTGAAAATTTAGTCGCCAGTGCTCAATTTTTGGTCGCATTGGCGACCAGTGAGTCACAATTTCGAGCCCTGCTCAGCCTGCTTTGAGCAATGTATCAAACTGTAAATTCCTGTTTATTGAATTCCCTCTTGGGTTGATGAAGGACATAAATGTCTTTGAGTTGATTGAGATCACTGGAGTTCAGTACAAACTAAGAGGTGTTGTGCAATGGAACGATAACCACTTTACCTGTGCCGTTGAAAATCATAGTAAACGGACTTATTTTGATGACCTTTGTTAATAAGAGAGTGCAAATTTTTCTTCATTGCAAAAAGTTTATTAAGAAGGGAGGTTTTTCACAATTTATGAACTGAAAGAGATGGAAACCCAATGTGAACAAGACTAAAATTTTAAACTGCACACTAGAAACATGTGCAAATGACAATGCATGTATGGACATCAAACCTAATGCAATGCCGAAAGTTACCTGTGAGTCAGTTGCAATGGAAATAATGGACAGCTTCCTTACAGCAGAGCTAGAGAATAGTAATGATGCTACAGTCAGAGATACACCATGATTGTCAAGTGCTAAAGTTGTGCACAGTCAGAAAAAAAAAAAGAAAAGATGAAAAAGTATAAAAAGAAAGATTCCAAAGAAAGAAGCAATTGTAAACATAGCAAAGAGAAGTAAGACATCTGATGCAATTGTGCAACCTTCTGAGAATTCACCAGTCAATGTTTGCAAGTTTCAAACAAATGAACATAACAATTTTATCTTACAATCACCCATTGCTGATACTGTGCATGATATGTGGTTAAATGTAATTTAAGCTAAGTTAAACACAAAACAATGCTGGTCAGTAGCCTTCCCCTGTTTTGGACATGCGCAGTGGTGTGGGGTCTGCTGGGGGTCGTGTGGTTTTACAGTGTGGCTTTTGAGGTCAACTCATTCTCACGTGCATTCGTGCCGTTTCAACTGTGCCTGTACTCTGGTAAGTATGAGGTAAGTATCATGGTTCCACTGTTTTTGCAGTGTGACGGTGCCTGGTGGTTGCTGCTCACAGGGTTGTCATGGTTGCCCTACAACTCCGCTCTTGTGCACAGGGTTGTCATGGTTACCCTACGAGCTCGGCTCTTGTGCTTGAGGCTCCACTATCTTTCCAGGCACCTTCCCCAAGCTCATCTATTGTTGATGAGTTTAAAAGGATGATGAACCTTTGATGAATGAAATTGATTTTAAGAATCAAACAACATCTAATGAGGAACTTCATCAGCAAACATCACCCAAGGAAAATATGATAAGATTTCATAAAGCATTAAAATTTAAAATTTATCAGTGCTGTGTGTGTCATGAAGCCTGGCCTTTAAAAACAAAACCAAATAATTATGCGAATTACATTTGTTCTCATTGTGTCCGTGACAAAAGTGTTCCCAAAAAATTTTCAGCTGATAACTCTATGATACCTTCTCCAGTTCCCAATGAGTTACAAGGCTTGACACAATTTGAAGAAATGCTCATTGCAAGAGCATTTCCTGTTATGCATGTGTACACAAAACCAAGGGGTGGTCAAAGAGCATATAAAGGTCATGTCCTTATTTTGCCTCCGGATGTACAACAACTTGCAGAAATACTTCCCAGGTGTCCAAAAGATTTGCCTGTGATTATTTTTACTGTTAGTGGTAAAGATAACAATTTTTCTTCGGATTTTGTAGTGAGGTGCAAAAAAGTGGAAGAAGCACTTCATTGGTTAACTGGTAAAATGCAAATGGGGAACCAAATAATCCTCTGTACAAAAATGTGTAGATAGGGAAACCCTTGCTAATTTACCAGAAAATGGCATCCTTTCTGATGTTATGAGAGTACAATGTGGAGAAAAATCAGGTGAAAATGAAGATGTGGATATTGACACTGGACCAGTTAATTTAGAAGATAACGAAAAAGTTTATAATGCAGAAACTGAAATGAATAGCTTTGTTCCAACAAACATTGGCTCCAAAAAAGAAAAAGAAATTATTGATGAAGAATTTCTTAATGCCCCACAATCATTCAATTGGGATATTGGTGGTGAGCCATTGAATGAATTTAGTTGTCAATTCTTAGCATCAATGGCTTTTCCAACTTTATTTCCAGATGGAAAAGGTGATTCAACCAACAATGTAGTTTTTTCTAAAACTTCGAACAATACATATCAGTCATTTGCAGCAAAACTTAAGCATCTCATTAAGTTCTCAGAAAAAAATAGATGGAAAATGGGTTTACCTATTTGCATCACATCCTAGATTTGCTTACTGGACCTACAATGTTTTATATCAAAGAAGAATTCTTGGACAGGGAAACTTTTTTCTTAGGGAAAACCCATCAAAAGTTAATCTTACACTTAGTGACTTGAAAGAAATGTTGCACAATCAGTCATATGATTCATTCATGTCAAAACTCTTGCATTACGCTAAAAATGTTTCTGGATGTAATGCTTACTGGAATCATGCAAAAGATGATTTGAAGTCAATCATACCTCAAATTGGAGCTCTGACAGTGTTCTGGACTTTATCCTGTGCTGACTTTCATTAGCCTGAATTTCATAACCTCTTTAGCAACAATGGTGAAATCTTAGATTCGGAAAGAAAAAAAATGTCATTAGTAACCCACATCTGCTTGATTG
This sequence comes from Orbicella franksi, assembly GCF_964199315.1. Lineage (NCBI taxonomy): Eukaryota > Metazoa > Cnidaria > Anthozoa > Scleractinia > Merulinidae > Orbicella > Orbicella franksi. The sequence continues at coordinate 4,241,174 of NC_138154.1, read as the reverse complement.
GTTGTTTACTGAACGCACAGAACAGTTAGTAAAATATTGCCTTAAAAAGACACTGGTACAAAGTGGTATTGGTTTAAGTATGACTATGCTGTACAATATGGTTCAATTCATGACCATGGAGTAGCAAAACGTAAGTCTGATCCCAATTTGTGTAAGCTATCTCAAGTGGCACTCCAGGGTTATCTTGCTTCTCATCACTTACCAAAGACCAATTGTCACCTGAAATTTTGCTCCAGAAACAACAGAAGGTTAAAGAAGGACTTGAAGCAGAAAGAGCTATTTGCAACTATGTAGATTTTCTTATGTCAACTCAAAATTCTTGTAATGATGATTGGGTGAAACCTTCAGTTCACCCTTGTAAAAGGCAGTTTGAGGACATCCAAAAGAATGAGTGGGATAAAGATTATGAAGACCTGTTGAATGCAGTGCAGAGACATACACAATGTTCCATCGCATATTGTTTGCGTAACAAAGGGCAAGAAATGAAGTTTCCTGTAGGTTTAATTTCCCTAAAGAATGTTGTGAACTCACTTGCAAAATGAAAACTTCAAATCCAAAGACGGTGTAGAACACTGCAAAGTGAAAGTTGTAACAAAACAAAATGATCAATGTCTAAACAATCACCAGCGAATTCAGTGGCAAGGATGGCAAGCTAACTGTGATATTCAAGTGATCATAGACCACCATTCATACATGGACTAGAAAGGTCAGTTTTACAGACTCACAAATTGCAGATTGAAGCATTTTTATGGGAAAAAGCTACCAACCACAGGCGAAACAGTCATTACCGCTGCTGAAAATATACTAAATATTACTAAATGCTTTTGTAATGTACGTGATCCTTATAAAATGTACATCCTTAAAACAAAATAATATTTTCCATAAGACAATTTATGCTGTCATAAAATGGCATGCTTATAACACAGTTTTAAATAAGACAATTTACCACATAAATCAACCATCACCACTATCTCACAGTGATTAATTATACATTACACAACTGAAGCATTTTCCACATTAAATCAAAAATCACAAGATTAGATGTTAGTGATAGGACATTTATATTGTTAGTTACACATGAATAATTAAAGATAATAATTAAAGAATAATTAAGAGAACACCTTCGTGACGTGGAGAAAGACGACAAAAACACATCTAATCCAGTTGCGAGACGTACAATACCACTCCAAAGTAAGTTACCACCTCTCGTCTCATTTCTCACGAGACGAGACTTTCATCTTGAGAGACGCGAGTCTCGTGAGAACCATTGAAGTGTATATTTTGGAATAAATTACAAGCAGTTAGCTTCCGAGAAAACGATTAATTTCTCACAACACAGTGAAGTTTACCCCACGAGAGCATCTGGTTTTGCGAGCTCCTGTTTTACAAGCCGCTTCAAGGGAGCCAACTTTAACTTACAAGCGAAGAACTTAAATGAACGTAATGAAAAACGAACGTCAAAGACATTCGCTGAAACTCAAGTTCCGCGCTCATTTTAATTATTTCATTGCAGCCTGTTGACTTTGCGCAAATATGATCAACATAACATGGAAACTTGCTTTGCAAGACCCAATACTATCATCGCAAATGAAGAAACTGAATGGAAACATTGTTTCTTATTCTTGAATCAAGAAGTTGGTGAAAGTGCTCGAGCAATCGATGAGTTAAGTGTCGATACTTTCCGGATTAGTTTTAGTCCGCAACACAGTGAATTCGCATAAGTGTGCCTGTCCTTTGAACTCGCTTTTGAATCATAAAACCATTGTTTTCGTCAATAAAATTGAATGTAAACAATCTTAATAATCAAGATATTAACCACCGGAAAGAGAACTTCGGTAAATCTGTACATGTTTCGTCTGAAAGCAAGAAAGGAAGTGAAGTTTTGATTACATAACAAATCGAAAACATGACGTAATGCATGTGTCCTTTGCTAAAATAACAAACGCACATGGCAGAAGTGTCCAAAGAATTGGAACGTGAAATGGAACGCATGTGGATCAGTGATCGAAACATGGTTATGAAAATTTTGAACCACTCAAAGGTCAAGAACGATCCTGAATGGTCCGTGTTTGCTTTTAAACATGACACTGTTAACCTTTCTTTCATGTATACAGCAACTTTCTACTGAAGTGAAGTTAATGACTTCATTAATCACAGCGTCTCATCTCAAGAGACAAGACTTTCGTCTCGTGAGACGAGGGTCTTGTCTCCCGAGAAGGTGGTGACTTACTTTTGAGCGGTACTGTAAATGTTATTTGCCGGCTGGGAGGTCCGTATAGTGAAAAACTGTGACCGAGGTCTTGAAAATGCTGCCCGAGGCCGCAGACTGAGGGCAGCATTTTCAAGTCCGAGGTCACAGTTTTTCACTATACGGACTGACCTTAAGCCAGCAAATAACATGTTTATTTTTTTTTCCTGCAGTAAATTGGTTTTACAGATTACAAATGGGTTTGTTTATGCAACTTTGCCATTGAATCGGCTTGCGCACCATTCTAAAAAACTGCGCAACGAATAAGTAATTCAGATAGTAGACAAAGAAAGATGTACTAAAGGACAGATTTTTTTCTAACTACTTTATGTTAGCTGTATTTATTTCACCACTAAAGTTCTCCAAAATTGTTTTTGTGGTGTGAAATTTCGTGTGAAGTTTGCAGTTTTACTAAGGGACCGTTCATTTTTTATAAGGTAGGGGGGGCTGGTGGGATTTGGGGGGGGGGGGGCCATGCGAAAAAAAATGGCCTTCAAGGGGGGGCCATCCCAAAAAAATAAGGGAAAAAGGGGGGGTCACGTGAAATATTTTAGTAAAACTTTAAAATGGCATAATGTTTGAATATCAAAAAAATTGCTATAGAATAAACATAGAAGGCAGGATATAAATTTATTACAAACTTTCCTTCTGCTTTAAAAAAACGTTTGGCGACAAAAAGCATTTGTAGCTACTGAAAAGAGGTATTTAACACTGTTATTTTCGAATGCAACTTTCACTGGCACTCATCTTCATCTCCGCGGTCGTCGAGTTCTTCGTCGCCGCTTGTGCTGTTATGGGAGTCTCTTTCACCAATGCTGCAAGAAGCAGCAATGCTTTCCGTCAGAGTGTACTCTTCAGGGTACATGAAGGTGTAAACATAATCTCTGACTTTCCGCTCAAGGTTGGTGGTGATTCTGCTGCTTGCAGCATCGGTGAAATAATTCCCTTCCAAGAGCTGTGCGATGTATGGCCCATCTCTTCTAAATATCGACGTGGCAACATCCTCAACTTTAAGACACTCTTCCGGGACGGCCGTTCTAGGAGGGTACACAAGGTATTCTGGAAGATCATTTCCTGGCGGGTTTTCAACACAGATTCCATAAACTCGTTGGACGTTGTTTTCAGTCCGCTTCTTCTTTCTTTCATTAGACTTTCTGCGGTTTTCTTTTTTCCTTCTCCTTTTGTTGATGTGCTGTTTGAGTATGCCTTTGAATATGCTGTTATAATTGCTCTTCTTATTTTCTAGTTCTTCCATGTCCTGCGTGACCTTCGTCAACTTAGCTTCTGTACATTTGATCTGTTTTACATTAAAACTGTGGGCAAATTCTTCGCCCTGCTTTAAAGCAAGCCCATTGGACTGAAAGAGTGTGGAATCGTGTTCCTTTACATCTTTCAATATGACATTCAACTTTTCCACCATTGCTCTGTGCTCTTTGATGGAGAAGTTCAGTTTTCTTCCATCAATGGGCTTCAACTGGTACCCTTGCATGAAAAACTCACTCGCCCTTTCTGAACAGCCATCCGCACCTAGAAAAATTGCTTCTTTTGCATGTAAGATGTCAAACTGCCTGCATCATTCAGCTGTAAACCTTTTCTTAAACGACTCGTCGCTTTCGCCATTATTGCGCATTTTGGAACGAGCCTCTTTCATGATGCTCATGTAGTAATGCGCTCTTTCCCCGATTGGATTAACAATATAAAGAAGAAAGAGCATGGAAGTGGCAGGCTGGTTTTATCTGACCCAGAGAGCGTTGCTCTATTTGCAGATAAGTTTATTGTCAAATCGAAGTTTGTGGTGGATTATCTTCAGCATCTTGAAGTGCTGGAATTTAAAAGGAAAAAGAGAGCAGAAGAAAAGGCAAAGTTAAGTAGGGAGGAGGATTATCCTTGGACTGAGTTGTGCGAAGATCTAACCAAGCTTAAAAAGCTACGTGTTCCAGAACTAAACAAGTACTCAAACCACCATGGGCTGAAGCAGCATTTGAAAAGCAGCAAGAGTGAGAAAGTAAAGGCAATTGTAAGACATTCATGCTTGTAGCAGAAGAGTCCTCTCAGAGCTGGCTAACCAACACTGAGAAATGCCAGGACATTGACACAAAATGACAAAAGGGCAAGTGCTGACAGCAGTGAAACGGATGAAAGTGACAATGATGAGTATGACAGTGATGCCATTGACTCTGGGGGAGAAGATGACACAAGAGACGTCATTCTTGCATTCATCAATTCAGATGAGGAAGATGCCAATGAGAGGCCAAATGCCACACGCTCAGGGCGAGCCATAACTAGGAGATCCGAAATTGACTTCTCTTTCTTTTGATTTGTTTTTTAAACAACAGCTCTCTGTCGTATAGAGATTGTAAATATTGTCTTCATAGTGAGCACAATAACGTGAAGTAGGGGGATAATAGAGAAATATTAAAAAAGTTGAAATCTAAATATTGTTTGTTCAATTTTTTTTTTGGGGGGGGGGTCATCCCAAAAAATGACCGCTATAAGGGGGGGCCATGTGAAAAAATTGGTAAGCTGAGGGGGGGTCATGTGATTTTTAAATGGTGCTTCCCAAATCCCACCAGCCCCCCCTCCCTCATAAAAAATGAACGGTCCCTAACAAAACAATTTCTGTCAGTCGTTGCAATTAAAATCACTTGAAATCAGACATTTCTACTGTAAATTGAATAGCCAAAAGCGAGGAAATTCATAAGGAGTATTCCACAGAAATTCTCCTAAAAACGGCAATGATTAGAGAGGTAAACTCGATTGAAATTGACTCAAATTTTACGGCAAGAGAAACACAGGATTACACGCCATTACAGCGCCAAGCTACAAACAACCAAGCAAACTCTCACAACTTCAAAACACTCAATTGAATTTACTTACAGTGACTTTCCTTGCCATTTTAAAGTGAACAGAGATAAACTTGTATTAACTAATCGTCGATGGAAGTGTAAAAAGGCAAAAGATTGACAATTACCCCTAACTTTTAGGAGCAAAATTTAGGAGCACTAATCGCTACGGCAGGGAGAAAATCTGGCCCGTGGGTCGTATTGTAAAAAGCTGGACTGGTCACATGTGCATGATTAGCCAATCAAATTTGAGGATTTAGGATTCTGGCCCACTCAGATGCTTGTGAAAAAAATAAACTTTAATCTTCTCAATCATTCTAAGCAACATATGGCCGTCTGCGGCCTTCCCTACATCAAGGAAGCACAGAAAGCTGCAAAACTCTAGAACAAAAATTTATTTTTCAAATTGGCACTCTTAATCCTCACAGTATCAACGAATGCTTTTCGTTCGACTAATTTATTCTGTTGTTTTTCACATTACCACGCACCAACCAATAGCATAGCTCCATCTTTCTCTATATAAACCACACACAACCCACAATTCCTCTATTGGCTCTGACGAAGGGAAACGTCAGCTTTCGGATCTCTTTACGGTGGCCAATTCACATTATCAACCCAGTTGATAAAAGCAAATTATCTTGTTATACTCCCCACTGACACAGCACCACAGTTTCTTTGGAAACTTACCCCCTCTATTCAATAATTAAAGATTGTTTTGTTGTTTCACACACGTTCAATTACATTGCATTGTTCGTTGAATTTAGAGCGGTTTTCAACTGAGTGTCGTAAAACCAAAACCAAACCAGTTACATACCAATTAGACTACTCAGCCAAAACCGCTCTATTATGACAAGTATAAAATCCAATTATCCATGCTAAGCACGACCTGTAAGGCGATTTTCACTAAACCATGAAACAAAGTGTCATAGTTAAGAAAATGCAAAAGAAAACAAAGCAAACACACTCATGAACTGTAATACGGAAAACTGTCTTCCAGTTTCACGGGTTAATGAAAAATAACTCTATTCTTTAATGATACAACAGTATAGATTGTACAAAGGCGGGGACACATTTAGTGAGAACTATGACTAGTTTATCTATTAGCTTTCGGTTACCTTGCAGCGAAGTCTTCTGCCGTCCCCACCCGTCAGTTCTCCAAGGTGCAAACTGTCAGTTCGAATCTCGGTAGTTCCACCGTTTGTAACCTGCTTATAAGAAAAACCTAGCTTCAGCATAATCTTAAATCACTGAGAATGCTACAAAGCAGCTAAGAAACGCACGGGAATACTTTGGGCGGTCAAAATCCGAACATGCCTGACGAAATATCACACCTCTTTTCCATCTTTGCACTGCCTCGACTTTTGAGGGCATAGCAACCATATAAACGCGTGAAATATCTCCTAGCACTGTCTAAGACGAGGATACATTAGAAGCACAGTAATTAATGAACTTACCTAGGGGACGTTTCTCTAATTTAAATGCCTTGCCTGTCCGAGACGTCTACTTACTACAAACAGAGTGTTCAGCCGAAGAGCGCGCTGGGTAACCACGCTAATAGGATACGACTAAAACATGTGACCAAGGTAGCCGTACCCATTCCCAGAGGAAACGTTCAGTGGTCGGGGCAGAAGCATATGCTTCTGGTCGGGGTTATACCCTATTTACCTCGCAGAAAATGGATTCTTAACGTCAAGGGAAGATCAAGGTACGTGCTCTTATCTTGTCACGTACATAATGAAAGAAGTCTTCACTGATCAAGTCTGTTCGGTGAGGAGCCTTAATTTTTTTTCGCATCTTAGTCCACAAACGAGGATCCATAATAGGGTTCTCAAATCCCACTTTCCCGCCCATTTTTCACTGTTAATCCCGCCGTCCCGCCCTTTTTGGTCTGGAAATCTCGATCCCGCCTACTTTTCAAAGACGTTTCTGCGTTAAGTATTAATTTTTTAAATTAATAATTATATTAACACAGAAACTTTTTAAAAATAGATATCGCATAAAAGATCACAAAAAGATTCAATAGGTAGCAGATAAGCACAAATGATTATAACGTTTCTTTCTGTAAACTGTTTACTGTTTTGTTTTCTTTTGTCTACGCAACAGTGAAAGAAAATGATTTTTCATTACCATATTCAAAGGAAGGCCCGTAAACACACCTGACAGTTTCTTTCAAAGCTTTCAGCGTCTTCACTTTCCTTGAAATCTGGGCTCAGAACTTTTCTTTCAGAATGAAGACATTCCCGCTCGCACACACTTTTCGTAATATATGGCGACGCAATTTATGATGTCTCATACCTCGTTCGGTAAATCACTATCACCGCCACCCAATGTGTGCCATACTGGCCAAGGCAAGCGCTCTAGAAAAGGTCGAAAGACTAGAAAAACTAGAAAGGACCGATGGGCGGGGGAAGGTCAAGATTACATTCGTAAGCGTCAAAGATGTGGGAAATGGATAGATGACATTGATTTCAGAGGATCGCAATAGGACTCAAAGACTTCATACAGTCTCATGATACTAACTTAGTCAAGCGATACGGGGTGCGTTTGACCGAACCTGACAGGGTACAGAGCCGTTGCTGCTCGTTACTTGAAACCTGACACAGCTGTACGCACAAAAGATTCATTTCTGCCCAACTTGTGGCTTTTCCGCTGGTCAGTTTATGAGGTCACGTAGGAATTGAAATCCCGCATCCCGCTCTGTTCCCCTTGAGAATCGCGCGTCCCAACCCCATAAATAACACGAAATCCCACTCCCGCTCGTAATTGTAATTCCCGCTTCCCGCCCCTGTTTTCAGCTCAAATCCCGAATATCACGGCAAAAAAAAGCCAAATCCTGCATCCAAATTCCGCAGGGCCTTGCAAGGCCTTGTCCCAAAAATTCAAACTGGTTTGAATTCGTGGGAGTTGTCGCCGCGACTTGTTGCAGAAACTAGTCCCCTCGTGTGTGTGCCGACCTTAATACACAAATTGGGCCAATTAAGTAACCATGATGCCATGATACCTTACCCATATCAGCTCAATGACTTGATAGCGAAGTGAACACGGCTTGTGATTGCTGATTGCGAATTTGAGGACGATAGATTTTATTGATTCCTGGCAAAAGCGAGCGAGACCTGAAGACAACTTTTCAAACGCACTGGAATGTACTTCGTAGAACTTGTATAACAGAACGGGCATAGGATATAGAAGCCACGAAATCCCTCTTCCGCTCGTAATTGTAATTCCCGCTTCCCACCCCTGCTTTCAGCTCAAATCCCGAATATTACGGCGAAAAAAACAAGCCAAATCCCGCGTCCCGCCAAACCTATTGGGGACCCTCAGGGTAACCTCCCGGGCACAAAACATTTATATTATCAGTTGGTCAAATTCCCATCCCTCGACTAGGCCAAAAATGGTGTCGAATGCTTCACCTTTACTGAGCAATTAAATACCCCAACCCTCAGGACATACGTGAAAAGAGAAAAACGGTAGAAAACAAAAAACATCACCCTCGAAGGACTACTTTCAGCTTTCGCTATGCCAACAATAACCTCTTGCTAACCGAGTGCGAGGGCTGTATTGGGGAATATTGGCCCGAGGTCGTGGCAGTGCGGACCTCGCTGCGCTCGGTCCGTATAAAAAGAACTGAGGGACAATACTCCCCATCACAGATCGAGCAAGCTAGGTTAGTAAGTAGATTATTTTATGGCACTCGGGCCTTGACTTTTCGAAAGCAAAAAATACACTGCTTATGACAGTTTCCATGGATACGGTCCGTACGGCAAAATCCGGACCAAGAAAGAACCAATCAGAACGCTCGGATTTACTCTTAGACTACTTTGCCATGTGGTAATGATTTTTACTATATTATCGAAGCGCAGAAGTGACTACATTTTCGCAAGTGAGATCGACTTTATATTTACCTTCAAACGCTGTATAAACGTTTTTGAAGGTTTTGTTCTTGATCCAGAACGTATACAAGGAATAGTGGTTTCTTAACGTCTTCTTCATAGTGATCTCGAGGTAACTTGTTCAATTTTCCCCATCACCTCCCATAAAGTGTCAAATTCTCCAACCCACTATTTTAAACCTCTTATCTCAAATTCCCGCCCATCGACTAGTCAAAGCCCCGGGTGAGATGTCGATGTCGATATTAAACATATTTAACATCAAAGTCTTTAGCTTTTATAGATTCGTTTTTACAACATCGGTGGTCAAGTGAGTCCGACTTAGCTATTAACTCGCTAAGAAACTAAGAATCGATTTTCTTTTATCTAAGCGAGATAGATTTTCTTCCGGTAAAAACGAGCGTGCGCATGCCATTTTTTTGTATGCCCCTTTAATTTTTTTGTCTGCGGTAGCTCCACTTTACAGGAATCTCATCTGTTTTGTTTTAATTAGCTTTAATTGCACGATGAACGACGGCATGAAAAAGAACTGGCTAAAATTACTTTAGTGCTTTATTTAACTTGTTTTACTATCCACTCACACACGAGCTGAGTGTAAAACTAAAAGAAAGAAATTCAAGATACTCAAAAGAGCATCAATATTTAGCGCAGCGAAGGCACCCGGGCACAAGCGTAGGACTGAGCGTGTCACCTTCAATTTTCAAAAATTTAAGGTGGCTCTGAGTCCACAATACATTTTTTTTTTTAACTTTTAAAAAAGTTGCACCTTATTATCTTGCTTGTCACAATTCCATGATAAAAAAACAAAAAACAAAAAAACAAAACAAAGCTAAAACTAAAGGTGAAAATACCGTGAATGAGCTCCTTTAAAGCGCGCGCATGCTTGCAATTGTGTCTAATACGCCAAGGAAGAAAGTGAGTAAGTAACTGAGCAAGTATGAAAAACATTACAGTACGTTGAGACTAACATCTGTTTGTAGGTTAATTCTCAATGTTTATTTCTTGTTGTGTTGATACATAGTGGATGGTTGGGCTGCACGATCACTTTATCACAAGGACTCATTCTTACATACTAGCCTTGATTCCGGGGGGGGTACACAGGACAGCAAGCACTGAATCATGGTTGATCATTACAGAACATACAGCCTTGGTCAAACCCTGTTGACACTTAGTTACAAAGCAAACGGTATTGCAACAGAGAGGCTTAGTAACAATACAGAATTTAACATTACTGCTCTGTTTCCCGGAGGAGAATCTTCGTTTTTTTCATAGTAGTTAAACCCACATGACTTCAATTTGTAGGATTTTCTGTTAACACTTTTTAGTTTACATTGGCCAAGTTCCTTTATGAACAGGTTATTTTGGAACTCGCCCTGGCTGTTGTATCCATGGCCGTACTCGAAAGACTTGCAACTGGAAGGAAGAAAATGCACTAAGAATTAATTAGGATGTAAAATTTAAAAGAAAAACATTGAAAGAAAGTAAGATTGTAAGAAATTAACGTGTAAAATGTTGAAAGTAAATCGGCTGGCGAATTGGAATCATTAGCAAAGTACATCAAGCAATTTTATCATATGCACATTTTTTTGTCGTTGTTCACATACGTGGTTTTGGCGAAAAACGAAAAAGGACAGATGAGGCAGGCCAAACGTTAAAAAAATTGGCAATTTCTGTGCTATATTTCCTATATTATAAGTGTAAGCTTGATGTTTCCGCGTTTCCTTTATCTGACGGTCGTTTGTCCACTCATTGATCTCCAGTCAGAACAAAATCAGGAACCACTCGACTCTCTTTTCAAATTTTATAGAAAGACACTATCGTAGACTACGAGTAGTCCCTCCTTCGCTTAGTCCGTCATGCATCATGGGTGACGCGAAAGAAAACTGCGAGGAAAAAATGGCCTCGCAAATCCTGGGGGCGAGGATTTCGCGCGGCTATGTTTTCCTCACAGTTTTCTTTCGCGTCACCCATGAGGCATGACGGACTAAGCGAAAGAGGGACTACACTATCGACGTGCAGCGGAGTATTGTTTACGAAATTCGAGGTGTTTGGATAGCCGACGAAACACTTTCTCGAGAGTTTGACATATCTTCTCAATCGAAACAAAAACTTAGGAGTAATCGGAGAAGTAAAATCGTCGAAATCTATGCTAATTAAAACCGGGTATCCAAACCTCCTTCACGTTGCTATTTTCTTTGTTTTAACTTGATGAATTATTAATGAGTTTGTGAAATTCTTTAATGAGTTTTTGAAAAGCTACAGGTCTTTACCTGGTATCGTTGCTGCACTTTTGAGCACAATATTCCACACTGGTGTTGTTATCAAGAGACATGTGGCTATCATGGTCCAGGCACATTTTTTTGTGAAGTGTGTAGTCTGAGAACTCTGAAACAACCAGACTTCATTAAAATAGCATAATTTACAATTGTATTTAAGACGGCGAACACTGAATTAAATAGTTTAATACTTCAATAACAAATTAGACAATTGAGTTGGTTTGGATATGACACGGATAATAGTAGACCATCCATTTGACGAATCAGGTAAGGGTGTCAAAATGGCCAAACGACTGATTTGTACTACAGTGGAATCCCGTTGTTCCGGTCCGCAAAGGGCCACAAAAATGTGGCCATATTAATGCCGTGGCCGTATTAAAGGGTTTCATTAAATAGGAAGATGACTGACTGAGCTTTTAACGTGGTGGCCGTAACGCGGGCTTCCGCTGTATTGTACTTTAAAACTCTATTTTGATTCCTTCTCGTTCATCTGCTCCTCTTTCGTTCTTAGGGTTAAGAACATTGTGTTTTTTATTCATTGCTCCGCTTGGCCAATTATAAAAAACCTTCTAAACGCTCCGCAGTTCGTCCCTGGCCAAAGACGTTTCTCAGATTCATAGGTCCGTTTGTTCCCTCAGTGATTTCTTAGTAAAGGGGAGGGGAAGGGGTATTAATCCCTGAATCGCCCGCATGGTAGCGTTTGCAGGTTTGACCGGCTTAGGGTGCGCTCCTTTGGAGTGATCTGGATCAGGATCAGTAATCCTAGATCATTCGGATCATGGTGCATCAAAGGAACCGATGACTCCGTGACCAGAGTAGATTCGTCGGTTCCTTTGACGCATCATGATCCGAGTGATCTTGGATCACTGATCCTGATCCAGATCACCCCTAGGGAACGCGCCTTTAATGAATGAAATTGCTTTTAGTCCTGGGGTAGCATGATCGAACATAGCTCGCCGTTGTTCCGCTTCATGAAAGCCAAATTGGCCGGCGGCTACGAGAGGTGACTACATTCTTAGGCTGAGTTGAGCTTACCTCCTGGAGGGATAGTAAAGGTCTTCCAGGGGCTATTAATACAGCTACTTGACTCATTTCTACTGCAAGCGCCCACTCTATAGCTGACGAAGAAGTCGAAATTTAATTCAATTGCCACTGAAAACGTGTACTCTGGATTGAAAGCGTGACATGATGCATTGCGCTTGACGTCGGCCACACAGAAACTGCATGTCGAGCTGTTGCACGATGTCTCAGCTGTTGGACCAGCAATTGTTGTAGAATTACTAGAAATGCCAGGCGTTTTGAAGTGGGTTTTGATGTGAATCGTGCTGTAGTTTACATCTGCTTGATTATCCCAGGAAATGATCAGAAACTTGGCATCATTGACAGATTGTGCTTGGACATTCGTTGGCGATTGAAGTCCTGAAAGAAAGTCGTAATCGAAGATTAATCCCTAATTTCCACGCATCAGTAAATGAAGTTCTGATTCCTTAACTAGGCGGACATGTTGGACAGTCAAAAGTGAAAACGGTAACACCAGAAAATAGTTGTGCGACTTTCGTTTAAAATTTGCGCAGAGACAAGAAGCAGCATTTCTATATAATCCATTACTTTATTAACCCTGGGTTCCAGAGGGATCCATTCACGACAAATTTTGGCAACAAAAGCAGTTTTAAATTTTAGCTTACTTTAGTTCAAGCTTACTTTACTTCTGACCTTGTGTTCTAAAAAAATTGATAACAGCGAAAATCTCTTGCAATTGAACTTTGGTAAATAAAATACAGCGAACTATTTGTTACCGTAGTAGTCTGCAATGTCAGTTATCTCCCGACCGCAGCGTAAGGGCGGGAGATAACTGACATTTGAGGCTATGACGATAGATTCGGTATACAGTGAAACCTGTATCAAGCGGACACCCTTGGGACCCTCACTAGTGTTTGCTTTTAAGCATATTAGAACCTAATAATAAAGTGTATTATCGTTTGTCTCACGATGTAGTCACTTGAGATGTAGATCGCGACGTTTCGACTGCTTACTGCTAGTCTTCTTCAGGCGAGAAGGTCGACTGATTGCACGGTATCATTTATATCACAAAGGTCGGCTGTGATTGGTGCATTTCGATCCTCCTATTGTTCCATTGTTCCGGCGAGTAGCTCTTCCCTCAGCCGTCCGCTGTTGTACCGTTCTCCTGTTGCTGTGTTTCTTGATCACGGGTATCCATGCTTCAGGAATTTCGATTCCACTATCCCTGTTGATGTTATTAGGGTGAAGTCTTATGTAAATAGCTTCCTTGACCCTACGTGTGTACCAGTGAGGATCTCGATAAATGATACCGTGCAATCAGTCGACCTTATCGCCTGAAGAAGACTAGCAGTAAGCAGTCGAAACGTCGCGATCTACATCTCAAGTGACTACATCGTGAGACAAACGATAATACACTTTATTATTGCATCTACCACGATGAATAACAACAACCTTTTCCTCGATATTAGAACCTGTTTTGAGCGGACACCCTGTATTAAAATATGGAGTGTCCGCTCAAAACAGGTTCTAATCTGTTGTGCAATACAATAGTAAATAATTAACTCTTTTGAAACACTGTGTAATGCAGCGTAAGATCAAAAACTAGCATAGTACAAGTCCAGTCAATCAATGCATCAATCTGAAATAATCACTTAGCTTTAAAACGACATCGCTGAACGATGTTAAAGGAGTCTCGAGCTGAACATTTTGAAGTAAAAAGCCCTTGAAGTGTCCGCTTATTGGAGGTTTCGTGCAACAAAATGGCTCAATATTGGTGTTCGCGTTCGCTTAACAGAGGTATCCCCTGAATGCAGGTTTATTTTACAGTAAATGTGGGAAAAAAGTCTTGGGACTGCAGCTGGTGTCCACTTAACAGAGGTTGTCCGCTTAATATGAGGTCCGCTTAATACAGGTTTCACTGTGTCAAAGATTCTACGGTTAATAAGCTGCTGAATAGGCTTTTAAAAAAGTGTTTTAATCTACCTGATAAGTATAGGTGAACGACCGTTTGCAGCCAGATATACAAACACTCCAAACGATTTAGATTAGTAGAAATGGGCTAATCCACACGGGGTTGTCAAATTCACCACCATATCACATCAAAAAAAACCCGTAAAAATCAAACCCGTTTAAAATGGACTCAACTTGCGTCCAAATTGCACAACAGACACAAAGAAATCTTCATTCATAGTTTTAATGAAGCATATTGAAGACTAAATTTTATTCCCGTACAAAGCTTTTTGCTGCACTGAGCTTGCGCGGCCTGTGGTGCATTGTGTATTAGTTTTCGAATATTTTAACTTTGCTTATTTTTCCAGAAGTACACGTAGTCGTTTGTTGACCGAGGAACATGAAGAGATTAAATATTTATAACATAAAAAGGGTAATTACAAACGAGGTAAGGTGTCTTTCGAAATGGCGGACCGGGGGTAGGATGCGCTAGCTGTTCAACTAAAAAATAATTAATTATAATAACCGATCATTCTTGCCTAGATACTCGGTAGCTAAAAAAAAAAAAAACGCTTTCCCGTTCAGTTCTTCCCCTCTCAATTCTTCTTAGAATATAAACGTCTAGCGATTTCAAGTGTCATTTTGGCTTTGAAGTTGAGCGTGGGCATGTTAAGAAAATATCGAAGTTTCGACACTTTGAATATATTCGTGCTCTGACTCTGGAGTCAATTCTCATAGACTTTAGCCACACAAATTACGGTTGAAACACTCTGAGAGTATTCGACATTCGTTCAGAAATGCCAAGCGATTCGAAATAATGTTTTAGTTTTGTAGTAGGCGAATTCTCTTGGCATAATGTATATTAGAGCCGTGTTCGTCATTTACTGGCTTTATTTACAGTGTAACAGCTTTCATTGGTTTGCTGCTTTCGTGGCGAGTTTTTTCAATCCTTTAGTGTCCTTGTTTAGTTGCGTTAACACAGCCGTTTTCGTTCGTGGAGGGCGCTGCATTGGTTAATTAAAGCAGAGGTCAATTGCAACATCGTGTTGATGTCTGTCATGCGACTTGTAGCCGGCATGTCGGCATAAGGTTATTCTGTTGTGACGTGATTTCGTGTGAATAAAAGAACAAGACTAAAAGAATTAAGGACTGCTATCTCACCTGATGTGAACCGAGGAAGACCAAGAAACACGGTTGTGACAGCAAGAAGAATAAAACAGTGGTAGTTACAAGTGTCCGCCATACTTGTTTAATTACAAAGTGACGCTGGTCAGTTGCAAATGATTTCAGAAATGCAAAAGCCAAGTATTATGACCACAGGTATCCCAAGCTCCGAAAAATTACAGTTGACCATATGGCGATTTTTTACGGACAAAATTTCGAACTTGCAAACATCGGTGTTTTATTTAAAAATTCATTATTAGTACGCGTAATGATATGAATTTCCAAAAGGTCTAGATAGCAGCAGACATGTAAAAATTTTAAGGAAAACGACCAATTTTTTGAGTTTAAAAGACATGTTTCGACAGAAATTCTGTCATCTTCAGTTGAATGAATGATTACAAAGCAAGTTGAATAATAAGTAGGCAAAAATGTTAATTAAGACGAATAGTAACAACAGAACGTGAAAAGGTGTAAATTAAAAGGATAATTTTAGATTTACATGGTGTAATTGCTGATTGAGGCAAGGTAGTTCTTTTTGAATATGGATAGCCTCCTTTATCTTGAGTTGAAAGCTGGTAGTGGCGTGATCTAAAATATGAAAGCAGTCTATTGAACACAATGAGCGACAGCGTTCAGAATTCTGAAGATGTTTGAAGATGTGAGAGGCCCTATCAACGGCTAAGTGCTCACGCACGCGTGTGGAAAAATGTCGGGAGGTTTCGCCGACATAACAGGCATTACAGCCCGCACATGTAAACTTATAAACCGTGCGTGAGCACTTAGCCGTTGATAGGGCCTCTCACATCTTCAAACATCTTCAGAATTCTGAACGCTGTCGCTCATTGTGTTCAATAGACTGCTTTCATATTTTAGATCACGCCACTACCAGCTTTCAACTCAAGATAAAGGAGGCTATCCATATTCAAAAAGAACTACCTTGCCTCAATCAACAATTACACCATGTAAATCTAAAATTATCCTTTTAATTTACACCTTTTCACGTTCTGTTGTTACTATTTGTTCTTAATTAGCATTTTTGCCTACTTATTATTCAACTTGCTTTGTAATCATTCATTCAACTGAAGATGACAGAAGTTCTGTCGAAACATGTCTTTTAAACTCAAAAAATTGGTCGTTTTCCTTCAAATTTGATATGAATTTCAAAATAACATAAATCAATTTTGTATCCGCGATGCATCGATTTTGAATGCCGTACATCGATGTTGGGAAGCCAAGAAAAAGTGGAGCTATGTTCACTTGGTGCAACGTATATCGCTCTCCTGAATGTTTTATGAATGATTGTTTACAACTAAAAGATGTTCGATAAAACTAAAAGATAAGGAAGCGGACACAGAAATGACAAGAAGTAGGCTAAACGAAAATGCCCCGGGAACGAACACCTCCTGGGTTCTGGCTGATATTGTTTAAAACGGTAAAAGAACACTCGCTTTCACAGGTGAAGCTTTGTGTAATAAATGAACGTATGCTGATTCGTTTCTGAGGTAGAGGTGTGGGATTGAAGTTATTACAAAAATGCCAAGATTGAATGTAAAAATTGGTTTGAACGTGATTACAACAATTGTAAATAATTTTGCATTTTAGGTAGTTTTAAGAAAAATATGCTGTAAGTTACGAATCCTAAAGTTATTAAGCTTTATTTTTTGAAATAATTGTTAAATAATTCTTTTATTACCGCACACCTCAAAGGACATTTTTTTAACGTGTTTTTGAATTAATTTCTATGCTGAAAGTTGTAAACAACTTACTATTCGTTTATGGAAAAAGAGGGTAACTAGCAAGTCCGCCTTTATTCTACGATTTTACCTTGTAGTTGTTTCAAGGAAGTCTTTCTGTACATTCTTGTTAAGGTTATATGTTAATTTATCAGGTCAAAATGATCGTTATTATTTTATTACTGCTTGTGTGCCTTTGTTTTGACCAGAAAACCTTGGAATGATAGTATAAACTTGGAAGGAGAATGGTTTGGATACTGCTTGCTCGGTTGAAGAATAATATGCAAAGGCAATATGTGCCAATCTTGCAGTCTGGAAATTGATTATTCCAGGGCTCCGTGTCTTGGCGCTGACCAAAAGACACATAGGCTCTGGGAACGAGATTGAATATGTGCCCTCACCAAACGTGAACTGCGGAAGTCCGTAAAATTTCTAGAGAGTGTTATTTTGATATTTGCTTGATGGTTCCAATCTGGTCATTAAAGAAAGCTAGCAAGATCTGAGAATCAGAGTTGACTACAGTTGAGTCTAATCAGTTGTTGACAGTCGAAGTCTAGAAAAATCAATCAGGTGGACAAGAAGTGTGCCAGAAAACCTAGCAAGTGGTTAAAATCGCTTCAAACTAGCAGAAAAAGCGAACAGACAACAAGCAATACACTGTGGAAGTAAGATAAAGCATTTTCATGAAGAGCTTTCTAGTGTTTGTATCTCCAAAAACCGATCGTAAATATTCCCGTTTATTGTATGGCTGTCTCACAAGGACTAGGAACTACCAAATTCACGAATTTGATTGGCTGAAATCGATATTGAAAGTGATCTAGATTTTCCCATATAGACCGGTAATGTTTGGCAGTGAAAAAGTTGTAAACTAAAATATAAAATCATTGATTGTTTTCATCTAACAATATTTAAAAAAAAAAGTAAAGAGAAAAAAAAAGTAAAGAGGACGAGCAAACATTGGCAGAATTAAATTCAGGTCGTCGCCGTTCGCAAGCAAAATGTCAGTTAGTACAAACCAGTTACATTAAAAGAATTAAATTGTTCTTGTTTGCGCCATATAATAAACATCTAATTAACCGAGCTTAGTCGGTCTGTATGGGAGAATCTTGACCTCGCTCGTGTGTACAAAACCTCACTGCGTTCGGTCTGTACTCACGACCTCGGTCAAGATTCTCCCATACCGACCGACTAAGCTCAGTTAATAAGAGCTAAACACAGTTTTACAATTTCGCCATGACCTTTCTTACGCAAGAAGCTGGAAGATGATCTACGCAAGATAATCATCACTCACAGCTTGGGTTGCCAGTGGACAGAATTGTTAGCTTGTTTATTCTGGGTTAGTTAGTAGCTTGTTAGATGGCACTCGAAAACAAAAAAAGACTACACGGCTTATCAGTCCGTACGGCAAAATCCAGACCAAGAAAGAACCATTAAGAACGCTCCGGCAGATTTACCTGAAGACTACCATGCCATATAATAATGAAACGTTTTTTTTTCTCACCATCTTCAAGGAACAACTCGTTACTTTGTCGCTAGTATATGCTCATGGCAGACCTCGTTTCTTTAGCGGAAGTCGCTAATAAATATTTTAACTAGGCTTTTTCACCTCACACCTCTCGAGGACTTATTGGAACATTTTTGATCGGACATTACCAGTTGTACAAATAATTATTTTATTTCAGTCTTTCAAATGGATCATTATAACGCGTTTTAATGAAACTTTGTCAAGACCAGAGCAGATTCTGTTATCGCCTTTTGATGAATGTTTACATGTGAACAGGAAAACTACAGGTAATATACAGAAAGTCTAACCAATTTCAACTGACTCCGCATTCAAAATCAGATTAATATAATGTCTAGTTACATAAATCTATATGAAAATAAAGGCAGTTCCAGAAAGCAACTTGCTCGCTCCCTGCAAGGGTTGTCCTGTGGAAAAATCAAAAGCCATCAACGGGTGGCCGACAGGTTTTGTTTACATATATGTAGTTATCAAAGGGCTTGACATTCTTCATATCAGCAGCAACCTACAATAGGAAAAGGAAACATAAGCATGAGTATTAACAGTGTTTTTTTTATTTTTTTAATTTTTTATTATTAATTATCTATTTTTTACAGCACGCATACTTACATTATTAATTACAAAAAACTACGTATAAAACTACAACAATACAACTACTTACGCTAATTGCAACTTGCTCTAATTACAATGCTTGACGAAAACAACAGTATTATTTAAACCGCTTACGTTACACTACTTTTTAATCGCGGACGATTACTACAAACTTTTACTACGGTTACTAGAACTAGTGAAAACTGCAAAAAAAAAAAAAAAAAAAAAAAAAATGACAAGAAAGCGACAATTTACAGTATATTTAGCTATATTTACATATTTAAATATAATATATAATACTGTAAATACAGTATTAACAGTGTGGTTTTCAGTTGCCAGTAGCTGCATTTCTACACTGTGATTGGTTTAAAAATCTCACCCCAACTGCTTAACCAATCAGATGCAAAACCATTCGCACGTATTGGTTACAAGTATTGCTTCCTGGGTCATTGTGTTCTTTAAGTGTGTTGTGATTGACCATTGTAATTGCTTTGGTTTTGCGTTATAACAAGTAGATGGTTTAATTATTTATCCATAAAATCTGTAAGGTCAACTATGTTCTAAGCGAAAGTAAAAGGAGACATATAATAACTTTTTTTGCAGGTATAAAAAGACCAACATAGAGTCACTCTTGCTAATTTAACAATAAGTTTCCTTCGCGGCTGTCTCACAAAGTCGTGTTGGGAAGAAAACCTGCGTGACGCGGACACAAATATCGGCTGCCAAAGAAACCAGTTACTTATTTAAGTCAGGAAAGATTGAGAAATTGTTTGAGTCGCCTAATATTAGATAATATTTCGAAACATTGAGTAGGATAATCGTTTCATTGTTTAATAAATCGTCAACAAACGCATTTTGATACTGAAGGAGATGAACTGTGTTTAGGGGACGCCTTGAAAGACGTTCGACCAATCTTGCCAAACCACCTACAGTTCATTGCAGGATATCTGTTATGTAAAGACGAAACATAGCAAGGAAATCCTGTTCACGGACATCGTGACAATTTGGTGAATGATTCTGTGGCCACCTGTTTACCTGTTCCATTTTTTCCATTGCAGTAATCAGGTTTTTTCCCACCACTTTACTCGCCTCCTCGTCACTGTATCCTCGTCGAAGCAGTTCTTCTACTAGTTTTGGATAAGTCGAGACATCTTGGAGTCCAACAGGAACTCTGATAACAGAGAGACAGAAGATTCACGTTTCCACATTTGTTTGATGTTCATGGTCACAAGGCCTAATTAACGACCTCTTTGAAAATTCATATCACAGCAAAATAGACGTGAAAAAATAATACCTTGGTACGCCATCATAATCACTACCAAGTCCTACATGGTCAATGCCAGCGACCTTCTTGATGTAATCAATATGATCTGAAATAAGCAACGAACACACTGCTTACTTATGTACCATGTGTCACCGTCATCACAGTGTATTTCATTTCCTTTCCTGTGAGTGACCAATAATCCCGGTAATACATAACTCGATTTACAATTCAATCTCGAAATGTGCTTATCGTATTTGGTCGTCACATATCCCGTTGTATCTTATTGTGGCTCAATTACAGAAACTTCGTCCTAGTTTGTAGATAAGTGTCAAAATACGAAGATACTATATGGCAATTTTACAGGAAACGCAACCTTAACAAATGATCTAGTGAAAGACAACGCAAAAACGACGCAGCAGTTTAGTATATTGAGTCCTTATATCTGAGCACCCATTTTAGTTCGGTGAAAAGATGATCGAGTGAGTGGATTTGACATGGAGATTGAAGAGAACGAGAATTTGGTGGTCCTCATAGCTTTATTCTTATAAACGTGCAGAGGAAGCTTATGCAAGCTAGAAATGCCTAAATCCTTCAGAGGAGAATTCGGGGTCCTCTGTGCCCTCTTCCACAAGAAAAACGGCGAGACCTCATTTATAGTCTCTACAAAAGTGCTTTGACAGATCTGGAAAACAAAGCACCTGAATTAACTATCTTCATACCTGTCTAGTGTGAAAAAAATCTATGACTTTACACATCCCAAAGTTTGCTATAACAGTTTGAAAAAAATCTACAATAGTTTTGCAGCTATTTAATCAGATATACTGAATTTCCTGGAAAAACCCATGTTAATGTGCGTGACTTTCACAGGCAAAATAAGTATGTATTATGTACAGTATAACATTATGGTGATTACCTGCCACATCACTCAGTTTTGCCTCCGGACTGCACGTCAGGTAATCATTGTAAAAGTTCACCATAACTACTCCACCATTCTTGGGCTGGAACAAAGGTTAGTGGAATAAGAACTGTCAGTTTATGAGTTAACATATCAAACCAACGGATTAGTGAAAAAAGGAAAAAAAGTCCAGAGGAAAGAAAGATACAGAGAAAGGAAGAGAAAAAGAAAGAAAAAAAAGGAAGTTGTAAACGAAAGAATGAGAGAGAGATTGGATGGAGCAATGTATGAATGAATATATGAACGAACGATCGATCATCGATCGAATGAACGATTGATTGATTGAATGACTCGAATGAATGAATGAATGAATGAATGAATGAATGAATGAATGAATGAATGAATGAATGAATGAATGAATGAATGAATGAATGAATGAATGAATGAATGAATGAATGAATGAATGAATGGATGGAGGAAGGAAATGCAGAGTGAGCGAACAGGGGAATGAACGTTTGAGTTAATGCATAAATTAATCAATCAATCCAAGAGAACGAACAAGTAAGGCGCCAAACGAGCAAAAGAGCGAATCAATCCATAAGGGAATGAGCGAAAAAACTATTAGATTTAGCGCACGAAATAATCAGATAGCAATGAATAAATTAAAGACGTACGAATGAACGAATGGATGAAAAATAAAATTGAACGAATCAACGAATCATTAAATCAATTGTTCGATCGATGAATCCAATAACCAATGAGTAACTGACAAATAACTGCTCCTCACCATTCTCTTCAAGACATCATCGGGAACGTTCCTGGTGTGGTTACACAGTGCGTAGGCAGAGGAATGACTGAAAATTACTAAAAGGTTTATAATTACAGGTTATTAAAAGATTGATAAACTTAAAGTTAAACGTAAAGTATGAACTTTGTGAGGTTTGTGAAGACAAAGTCGCACTTTACTTATGACATATTTTGTGAAAACTCTAACTGCTTTTGTTAAGTACCAGTACATTACTTGGTTTTTCACTGTAAAGCCTCCGTAAACTCTATTTATAGCCGGTGCGATTTCATACCTGGCGCTTTGGTGACATCCAGAACATCGTGCATTGTCTTATGGGAGATATGTGACATGTCAACAAACATTCCAATACGATTCATCTCCTTGATCAGGATCTAAAGAAAACAAGTGAAATTACTGATATATATTGCCAACACCATTTTCAACCATCTTATCGTATTATCGCATAAGTAGATTTTCCTTCCGAGATTAATTAATTTTAAGAGGTTTATTCCGGGTAAATTTGATGAAAGCACAGTTAGAAGTCCACTTACGAACCTTTTCCTTGAGTGAACACTTAGTCGTAACCCCAGCAACGTACAAACTCTTTATTTTTCAACCTGTCAGGAGTGAAAACGTCTTCCAAATCTACAAGCTTGTCCGATTACAGGAGGCTTGACGTAGAAATGAAAAGTACACCACTGCAATCATGTATAGATGGTGGTCCTGACCAAGCGCAATTTTGATGACGAGATTCAGTTTCGTTGCATTCGTTGCAGGTGGTGCAATGCAACACTTGTTAATCGTTAGTTTTCTCCCAAGCTCAAAACACGAATTTTTGCTTTCTACTCATTCTTATATATATTTTTTTTAAATGAAAGGGGCAGAAAATACACATTTACATAAACACGTGTACTTCGCACTCTTATCATCACAAAACAACGTTATCGGCGCACACTCTTGTTTAACACACTCTGGGGATGCAGTGTAACTGAATGAACGAAAAGATAGACGAAAATCCTCTTTAGGGGATTTAGTCATTTACAAGTTATTCCTATTTTGAGAGAAAAAAAAAATGGGACGCTGATCGCTCTAAGGTAAACAATTGACTCGCTGCAGGACAAAAATAATCCGATCTTAGATGATGAAGGTTACACCATGCTAAGTTAAGCGGCTTCTAATCTATCTAAGGAATGTATCCCTACTGTGCGTTTAGATAAAGCAGCAGACTTCTTACTTTTCCAAACTCCGTCAGGCCATTATGTTCTGGGTTTTTGGGTGTACAGGAATCGGCCCTGAAAAAATAAGACGTTTCTCAAAGGTTTGGTCACTGGAAAGTAACACCACACTTTAAATAGTGTTGTTTTTAAAATGAGCATCGAAGGCTGTCTGAATTGGATTCAGTTTTGGTTTACTGTGCTCTGTAATTTATTCAAAAACGTCGCTCCACCCATCAAGCAATGATGCAAAGTTGGAAATGAAAAACCAGTCGTTCTCGTTGGTTGATTAAGATTGGTTGTTTCGGCTTCATACCATTGGTCGTTGTAATTACGTTGTAATTAAGGATTTGAGACACTCAGTTGAAAAACAGCCTTGTGTTCCTGAAAGTGACTTACCAAGGTGTATGACAGCTATGGGTCAGCGTCATGTACCGCCCTCCCAGCTCGTACATCATTCGGAGGCTATCTAAGCTACTGTCAATAGCGTGACCCCCCTCTATGCCAATCATGGAGGCAATCTTTCCGTTCTTGTGTGCATCTTTTATTCCCTTGGCAGTTGTTACGAACGTAAAATCATCCGGGTACTTCTCAACCATGCGGAGGATGACGTCAATCTGCTCGAGGAACAAGCGAACCGAGTTCTTGAACTGATTGGAACAAGATACGTATGCTGACCAGAACTGTGCAAAAAAACAAACCAAAAATCGTCAAGGTTACTTAGGGTAAGTATGCAACCGCGTTCCCAGGACGTTCCCCTTTGGAATTGGGAGGGGGGGGGGGTGGGGGGAAAGCGGCGAAGACGTTTTACTACGTGACCAGCCGATTTTTCACGCGCCTCCCAATCTCTTAGGGAAAAGCCCTGGTAACGAGGTTGGGTAGGTGAGATGGTTTAAATCAAAAAATACGCATTATTCCAGTTCTTGATAACTTCCCAAGAAAAGATCTGATTCGCGATAGCTATTAAAACGTTCGCACAATGACTGAGTATTTGTACCTTTGATTCAAAAGGCGGCCTGGCGATAAATAGGTGTATTGTTTTGTTCGTTTTTTTAATAGCAAAAACCAATCGTTTTGCTTCGGTATTCGTCGGCTCAATCTGTTCATCCCCTAAGTTACATTTCTGGTTTATGACCACACTGAGGAACATAAAGGCGCAGAATTCATCTCTGCCTCACAGGACCTCAAATCAACATGCACTCCCTTTACCCAATGAAGAGCGCAAAGTCCATCTCCATATCCCTTTTCCCCATGCCTGCTCTATACTCGTAGCCGACGCGGCCTAGTTTGGAGTCTCGGGAGCTGTTTAAATTCCAGTCCACTTACCTGAGCTCCAACACCACCCTCTCTGAGCCTGGGTATATCAGTGTGGAGGTCTGGGTTGTTCTTGTCTAAAGTCACGTTTGCCATTCTATTCATGTAGTTCTTTCTTAGCTGCCATGGAATATCGTTATGTCTACAAGTAAAACAACAAGAAAGAACGTAATTGTATTCGACTACCATGTCATTTGGCGATGTACATTGGGCGAGATATGGTCCGAAGCAAGCAGTAACAAATCGAATCGTCAGCATGATTGCAACAGGAAACTCCGGGGAGACTCCCAAATAAAAAGGACGGAGTGTTCGTCCGAAATTTTTAAAAGAATCCCTGAGATGCATAAGACCCTGTTTTGTGGGCGTGGCTTGAATTTTTTTCTCCCCTAAGAGGTACCAATTCTTGCACAACACATTATCTCCTGTCATATTTTTTTTTTTCACTCAATACCCTTAAAGGTACCGCAAAAGCTCCGGCTATGGACCTTTTGAGGTTAAAAAGCTTTTGTTAACCCCTAAAAGGTACGACGAACACCCTGGCCTGGTCATTTTTATCCGGGAGTACCCCCGCCCGAGCAGGAAACGTTCATTGCAATCTTCGTAGCCTGAGAACTGCATTTCCATTTTGTTCACTTCCGATGCATAGCGCAAAACCTAGTCAGATCAGCGAGCCGTGTTGCTGGCGGGATTTCGTGCGTTATCGCATCATTGAATCACATTGTATGTATCGCTAGAACGATAGAAAAACGATACTAAACGAGGTTTAAAGCTATAGTTTAGCTTTTGAAAGGAATTATGAAGCTAGTTTCCAGAGTTTTCCGAATTACAAATTTATACAACTTCCTATTGAACTCCATACAATCTCTTAGAGAACGATTGGTCACGCGTGGGATCGCTCCACGTATTAAATTAGATGTCAACCTAAAAAATCGAAATCCTGGAGATAAACACAAAAAAATGTTTCTAACGTACAGCTTTGTCATTGAACCACCAAAATGCATCAAATATTCAAAACATTTTTCCCCGAAAATGCCCAAATTAGTAAGAATAAGTGTGGGTTCCTTCTCCCCATCCCTCTCCTTTATACGCCTGCTACGCAGGCTAATAACGTATTTTTAGCTTTTTTCTTTTATCCGGGGGATTTGGTGATCTGTACACGAGTCCGGGAGATTTCGTTCTGTATCCTGGAGACTGCCGGATAATCCGCGAGATGATCTTTCTGACAAATAGCGCGGCTTTGTTGTTTGCATTGTTTCAATGAATTCAAAATACCTTGAATACAGAATTCAACTTTACTAGTGGCCCTTACACCGCGCACTGACCATGCCCCGTGAATCGCTCTAACTTATATCTGCCTTTCGCGCCTTCCACCCTCATGCAGTAGAAATTTGCTGCATACTGTTTTGCAGGCGTAGCTCGACGAAGTCCCATCGGAATACGTCTGTACATAGACGGTGACTGTGATGAATTGAAAATCAGAAGGAATGCAAATCCAGAAATAGTTAGCATGGTTTCCTTCTGTCTACACGCGTGTCGTGTCATGGTTGCTACACGCGCTCTTAGCCCGAGGGTCCATATGAACATCACCGGAAAGTTGCCTAGTAATATATTCTTCGTTTCCGTTTAAGCCGGTAACGTTCGATTGAGATGCATTTCTTGGCAAAGTAGGATGAACGTTTCTATGAAAGAACATGAATCGAAAAGAAATTCTTACCCATCAACTAGCGGTGTTTTGTTCAATATTTGCTCGGCGCGTTCCGCGTAGCTCTTCGCTGTTTCATCTTCGTCTTTCTTTCCTAACAACAAGGCGCATGGTACGGCTATAACGATCACAACAACAACTACAACCACTGTACCGATTATGATAGTTTTGCGATTCATTCCAGCTTTGTGAATGACACGAGTAACTGACGAAGCAACTGGACTGCAATCAAACTCGGGGTAGTGTCAGAAATTAAGCTTCTGTCTGTCAGTAAAATATTGACAGTTTGATGCCTTGCTGTTTCAATTGTCAACTTTCTAACGCGCTTATTGGTCAAAAACTTTTGTTTAGTAGGTAACTGAAACAGAAGATAGAATTTCAGTAATAGTTATCCCTGTATACAGCGGCGAGTACCCTGGTTAACACTGTAAATCCAAGCGTCCTTTTGGCTGTGAACTGAAGCTGGAAATACTTTAGCAAACAAGATGATCTCCAAACGCCTCAGTCTATTTTGTTGCTTTCTTGGTTTTATCAGCGTTGCTAGTTGCGTCCCCGTCTCCTCCGGACGCAGCGCTCGAGCGATTGATTACGCCGCGCAGGCGAACAAGATCCTGGATGAAACGCCTTTGGTGGACGGGTGAGTGGGTAAACAGTTCAAGGTTTTACAGTTTATGTTTTGCAAGTACTGGATATTACAAGAGTTTCAGTGAAGTCTGAAGGATAGACGCAAACCCAAACCTCAATGATATATTTCAATACGGGCCTGATTTATTTGCAATCCTATTCACACAGGACGGAAATATCTCTTCATTGTCCCTTCCCTTCGCGGGAAAAAAATTAAAAACCCCGCGCTCGTCAAAAAATATTTTTTTTCACCAGAAAGTTAGCTCGGAACATATACATATTTATATTCGTTTGAATCGTCGATGAAATGACCTTTTCGGGATATTTTTTCCTTCGGGGTCAACAAAATCCTCCGATTACAAAATCACGCCGAACCCACACGTTGCAAACAAAATCTCTTCAAAATCCTGACTTCGAAGCGATATATCACTTTAGTGTTAATAGCTACCACACATCGGTAGAACGTAAATCTATTCCTTAACATTCCAGCTTTATCGTGTTAAAATTTCAGCGAAATCGAACAAAACCAGAATTAATTAGAATTTTTTTGCGACCTCACTTCCCAGGCTTGACCTAACAAACGACACTACGGTCGCCCATAGCAACCGAAAAACACGGACATAACAAAGCCGACGTTTCGGCCAAAAAACTCCAGAATTATCGCTTGAGAGCTTAAACTTGAATGGGAACATCATTTTCGAACTTTTTTCAACTGATTTAGTCGAAAGGATGGCCTCGGCAGGCTAGAAAAAAGACCAAGAGAAAAAACAGAACAGGACAGCATAACAAGCCGATAATATTTCACCGCGTGGCTTTCGGCACGAAAACGAAAATACAGCTTACTTCTGGATAAATTCAGCCTTAGAAGCCAGCAACTGGTCCCAAATTACTTTCTGTATCCTTACAAATGTCCTGACTTCCATCTCCGAAAGATTTTGCCCCAATTTTGAGCAAATAAACATTTCGCCGAGAGCGTCCGCCATTACGTTGGCTTGCATACTTAATTAGCTAACTTGCCAAAAATCTCCCGAGGGGGGGATATGACGAAAAGAGCTGAAAAATGGCCTGTTATTGGCTAATGATGAGATCATCCCACTGTCCAAATTTGGTGAGAATCGAAAGTAACGCCAATTTTCTGTCACGTTTTCAATCTATGGTCACTGGAGTGACCAAAATCGCAAGGTGGTAGGCATTGAGATATCCGGTTTCCTCTCCAGTAGTACAAGCTACTTAAAAATATACTTCAATGGCCTCGTAAAGTCAACACCAAAACATTTGTTTTCAACGATATGGACCTAAAAATAATGGGCCAGTGTTGTTGCACTGATTCTTTAAAAGAAATGTTAAAATTAATTATGCATGCACACGGGTACGCGCACTTTGTGACAGACTTTTGTCGACTTTTGGAAAAATCCAATTTGCTCTTTCCCCGGAAATTTACATAAACTATCTCAACATTATTGTCCGTGTAGAGCGAAGGTACTCTGTCATAATAGAACAAGTGCAGCAACAATCGCGTCGACAGTAGCTTCCAATCCTTTCAGCGGTGTGTTTAGAATCTGTGACGTACAATCCTTTATTAATGTTTGTTCTCTGTCGGGTTTTTGTCCTGCGCGTGAAAGGACAGGATAAAAAGAAAGTGATTATTCCAGTCAGACCGATGTGGAACAAAGCTAAGTGCGTTCGTTGCAAAACAGTCTGATTTCCTGGTGTGACTTTTGCAGACTGTAACGCAATCAAAACCGATAGAAACCAGCAGTCAATGGAAACGACATGATGACAACCTGAAACAAAGGCACGCCGGCAGAAATAACAAAACAAAACGAATAAGTTCCCGTGGGCGGTGGCAATCTTTTACACGAATGGATCAAGGGGATTTAATAATTACGGTACACCCGCAGATGTTGACAAGTATCATAACTCGTACCGCCCCGCTCTCTCGCGGGAAGACAGCTGTGACACAGGTTACATTACTCGGTTCATTCTTAATTCTTAATTCATTATTATATGCAGTAAATCTTGTTCCAACTGCCGCACTTCTATAATCTGTGATTAATACCAGTTTACACATCTCAAGCTTGGGTTTACTCATTCAATTCAAACAAACAAAACACGCACAGTTGTGATCGCCTGTAATATTTTCTTTACAACTGGATTACTTTCTCGCGAACAAAGACCCTCGGCCAATATCGCATGATATTATTCAGTATTAAAGTAAAACAGCAACATGGCCGAGAAGGAAGCTAAGGAGAGAACTTTGAGGAAGATGCACTCTTATTTATTACTCTTTCCTGTTCCTATACGATGTTCAATAGAAACATGAAGATGAAAAGTCTTACGCAAACTTATTTACAAAGGGGGCGAAATAAATATTGACTGAGACGCCGCTTGTTTTTGTTTAAATTTTTCAAACGAAAGCTTAGCCTGAATAAATTTTGAAGTAACCGTCGTTGCATGGAAACGAAGTGGTTATGTTAGTATGCGATCCGCGCAGCCCGTGAACCAAGCGTGGCATGACGCGAATAAATATGCTTGAAAGGAGAGAAACATCTCAAATTTACGTTTTGTTTGAGGGAGATACCTGGCTAGGTATCGTGCGAGCTTTCCGAACACAATTGCAAGACAAAACTTTGCTGATTCCCTTCTTGTGAATGACAACCCGAATAAAACCAAAACGACCGTGCCTTTAAGTTTTTTTTCTTAACGTTGGAGAGGGTCACGGAAAAATTAACCTGAGTGAGGGGAGGGCAAGAAAATAAGATTCATTCTCAGTTCCCCGCGTTCATACATGTAGTGAAGGGTTCTTTCGTCGGCTAGAAGCAATTAAGTTTAATAAGCTTATTTTTAATCTTGAAACTTTGATCTTAAAACTGATTGGTCATTTTTTTTTTGTAGGCACAATGATATCCCATATCAGATCCGTATGAAGTACCACAACCGGTTTGAAAACCTCACATTTGATAAGGATGAAAAGTCGTGGCATACTGACATACCACGGCTTAGGAAAGGAAAAGTTGGCAGCCAGGTACTGAACAGGCTTCATTCTTAATCACAATTACATGTAGAGGAAAATGAGAAAGTGAAAGTGAATGAGACAATTTGTTTCAAAAGAAACTGTTTTTCTACGTAATTTGGGGGCAATGTGATTTCACTTTTCAGTTCATAGGGGGAGACGGCTTTGATAGATGTTGTCGCTGGGGAATTGAACGGTCGAATGCTGCTAGGAATGTAAAGAAACCGCTAAGAATCAAAACTAAAAACAAACTACTGCGAAACCACAGAAACAATTCATTGGTACAAATATTTGCCAAACAAAAGTCTGGAGAATTCCTAGATTTCATGACTGATACTGCTCAAACATGTTCTGTACTGCTGTCTTGATTGCAGGAGAGAACTTTGTGATCTGACTTGCACATTATGGTAACTAAGGGAATGTGGAAAAAAGAAATGGTAGCATAGAGGTTAAACCATGGTTCAATAAAATCCTGTTTTATATAATTGTTTCAACATATTTAGTTTTGGGCAGCATGGAGTCCGTGTGACATTCGCCTCAAAGATGCAGTCAGAGTGGGGCTGGAACAAGTTGCTGTGATCCACAGACTGGTGGAGAAATATCCAGATGACCTGGTGTTTGTGACAACGGCCCAAGGCATAAGAGATGCAAAGAAAAATGGAAAGATTGGCTCTTTGATAGGCCTGGAGGGTGGACACATGATCGACTCAAGCCTTGCTGCTCTTCGAATGTTTTATAACCTTGGAGTCAGATATATGACTCTTACCCACTCCTGCAACACTGCATGGTAATGTTCTCAAATTTTCTTCACTAAAAGCAGTGTTTGCGCCAGAGCGCGCCATTGCGGGAATCCCGCGCTGCAATCAGAGATGGCCCCCAGAAAAACGAGAAAAGGGCCAATTTGATCCTTTCCTTTTACAAGAGTTCAGGCTTAACACAGGCATAGTATTTTAAAAGCCATCCCAGGGCTCGAAATTGCGACCGATACGGTCGCCAATGCAACTAACATTTCATCCTTGGCGACCAAAAATTCTGGTTTTGTCACGATAATGGCGACTACATTCCTCTGTGTTGACGATCAATAACGGCTATTTTGTCACACATTATGTCCCTCTTGGAAATCATATTGAAAGATCTTTGCTTCTAAAACATTCAACATAAGAAAAGAAGTCAATCCGTCCTTTTGCTTTGCTGCATTGATTGTCTCACATCGGAAAACTTCCAAATGGCTGACCGTGTTTGAAATCGCCCTACAATGCATTGCAAACCCTTGATCATTGACTGCGTCATGTATGCCTAAGGATTGTTCTCTTGTAATGCACGGATCCTTCATACTAGTATCTGATTCAAAAGGAACTTTATTGAGTTGAAACACTTCAAAAAGCACTTATTAAATTTTATCACAGATCCTAATAAACTGCTTTATTTTCCTTGGTACCCTGATGCATTTTTTTTCCTTCTGTAGCTTTCAATTTATTGGCCCCTTTCCTAAAAAAATTGGCCCCTAAAAAAGGTCTTCAGGGGCCACTTTGGCCCTCAAGTAAAATTTTCTGGCTGAAACACTGTAAAAGCATAATTAATTTTCAGTGGACTCTTGTTTGAGAGCTAGTTGAAGGAATGTTGGCTCCTGATAGCCATTGCCCTGACTTTTATAAGAAATTTAAGTATAGTGGGCCTCTTATAAAATGTACAACATGATTACTGTCAGGAAAAGCACCAAGGATTTTTAACCTTAAACCAGGATTGCTTTCTACAGGATGTTCCAATGTCCTGCTTTCATTTAATATTCTTTGTTGTTGATCAATCTTGTTTCCTGAAACTTTGACCAGCCTCTGTGAGGGCAATTTAATTGAACTTAAAAATTTGTTTGTATGTCAGACTCCAGGCAGGCATTCTTGTCTTCCAACTAGAGGAGTATTTTAATTGTATCAGGAAATGGTTAAGGAAACTTGAAAAGCTACTGAAATATAAAACAGATGGACCAGGAGCCGATCAAGAGAAGACAAATAGCAATACTTGGTAGTGTGTACCCCACTGTGTAGCATTGATTATGAAGCCTTACTGTTATTTCACTTGTCTTGTCTGTAACTTATTCCCATGCAGGGCTGATGGATGGACTGACGAAGAATCAAAAGACATTCACGGAGGACTTACAGACTTCGGGAAAGTAAGTTAAACTATGCAGTATGACCTATGAGACATAAACATGACACATGCACTGCTTGTAATTTTCTGCTTCAAAGCCATTTCCCTCCAATTTCTGTTTTCAAATTCACTTTTATGACATTGTAACTCCTTAACAGAACACTGTTCTTCAAATAGAAGAAGAAAAGGAAGTTTGCAAAATTATGAAAACATTTATCATGCAATGCCTTTTGATGATGCTAAAACTATCCGGAGTATTTAAGCCCTTTCCACCCCAGCATTTTTATCTCCACTTGCTTATATTCTGACAAAGAGCATTGCACTTCAAACAAAAATAGGTAAAGTAACAAGTTTGGAAAAAGAGTGTTACAGATCAAAAAGTTTTGCCACATAACATTCTTAAAACAGAGCCATCATCAGATTGTAATATGAGAACAGGGCTTTCATTAAGGGCCGTAGCCCGTAATGTTCACCTGTTTATGGCTTAGTCTTAATGTTGCTGGTGAACTTACCTGTTGTTGATACAATCATTCATAGCACTGGTTTTCTGTTTATTGGAGATTCTTGTATTATGGTGGAAATATCTGTTATCCCTACCTTCCTACATGTATCCAGGTGTACTTGTTATTGACATGATTTATGTTTCAGCTTGTTGTGCTTGAAATGAATCGGCTTGGAATGCTTGTTGATCTGTCTCATGTATCTGTTGGTACAATGACTGCTGCTCTTAACACTGTTAAAGCTCCAGGTAGGTTAGCAATGACAGCTGCTGGTGTAGATAGTGTAAGGAAAGAAGACTGCACAGTGGGTGAGGCCTTTTCTTCTAGTACCATGATTTGGCAAAGTATTTACGTAAAGCTGTGAATGGTTTTGCCCTTTGTATGTTCCTCTTGCAAGGAGGAGTGGGAGGGGGGGGGTGTGCAACTCTATCTTATTTACCTTATACAGGGACATCCTGCAAATTGAGCAAGGTTTTACATTTTATGCAGAATTGAATGAAGTGAGAAGTATTAAAAGGTTGCCTTTCTTTCAGGCACAATCAGGACCTTTCAACCTTTCAAATTTGTTTTTGAATGTTAAAGAGAATGAAGCAATTTATTATCACTGTAGAACATGCAGACATGGTGGCTGCAGTAACACTTTGTGTCCTTGTTATTATTTTCAGTGATTTTTAGCCACTCATCGGCCTTTGATATTCATTGCAATCATGGTCGTAATGTTCCAGACTCTATCCTTAAACAAATGGTATGTTATGTTGTGGTTTTAGAATTCCATGTGGTATTTATCATATTTATACAGGGTGTGTTGAAATCAAGACCACAAAGAACCCAAGGACCCCTTAGAACTCAAAAACTTAAAGAAGACCCCCCAAAACGAAATAGAAGTAAAAATAATTTTCCCTTTGTTGCCTCATAATTGCAGTCATTTTGAGCTTCACTGCGAAACAATATTAGGCACCTTTGAGAGACTCTGGGGGTTGTAAATGCACCTTGTGTATTCCCAGGCTATGGGCTTGCTTAAGTGCTTAACTTTGTCTCAAGTTATGTTATGACTGTTTTGTTTATTGCAGCCTAAAAATGGAGGAGTTGTTATGGTGAATTTCTACAGTAAATATATCTATTGTAACAAGACCAACAGCAAAAATGCAACTTTATCCCATGTGGCAGGTTTGTAACAAAACATACAATTCTGCTGGGTTGAACGTTAAGCCAACAGGCGTCAGTTGCATTCATTCCAAAGTAAGCTTGTTCAAAAGTTGGCAGGTTAAACAAAACAAGTTCTTTTGGCAAATATTTTGTTATATTTAAGTTGCAGGTAGGCAGAGTCTGTTCTTTTTCCTGCAAAATGGGGAAGTCAGATAGCTTATCTTTGGTGCAATCTTTGGTAGTTAAAAGCACTTCTTCCACCCTTGGGTGGGTTTCTAGGCTAGGGTAAGCTCCTCCTAGCCTATCCTTAGAGTGCCTTAACAATTTGCTATTGTTCATTTGTGGTCTTGAAATGAAAGAGGTGCTGTGACAATATGGCATCTTGTATGATACAATGACATTCCAAGAAATGAAAACGCAAGGACCCAGTCAAAGATGAAACCCAGTACTGTCAATCTTTTAGTGTCCAATGTTCGAACAATTAAGACATCAAACCCTGAGCTGTTTTACTTGAACATCCTTTCTCAAGGTTTCTTGTTATAAACTAAGCTGTAGCACTGCCAAGACACTAAGGCTGGTGCTTACCTGCTCATTCCACCATGTCTTTTCCTAACTCCACTCACTTCTAATGTCATTCTATGCCTTGTGTACCACCTGCCTTTCCATGGACTGGGAATTTCAGTGAATAAAAAAAAGAAGGTATTGTCAAATAGATTACCTGGAATGTAGACTCCCTTCTCCACAGATACCCTATGGGTTTGTCATGTAATCTTTCCTCATCTGGGGGGGGGGGGGGGAGAGGCTGTGTTGGAGGCTCCTTGGAATATTGGATTATCAACGAGTATCTCTGATTATAAAGTACCATCACATTTCTACTATCATCCATGTGAAAGATCAGTAGGACTTACACAAATGTTAACGATGATCGTAAAAACAGTATTGTTTTGTTGCAGATCACATTGATCACATAAAGAAAATTGCCGGAATAGACTATGTGGGACTTGGAAGTGATTATGATGGTGTTCCTACGTAAGACATGATAATTATATATTATACAATTATGTGTTCCTTACATTAGCGTTCCTGACGGTGAGACAGCTCATGTGATATTTGTAATTAACTCTGTAATTTACTGCTTTTACAGCTCATAGCAAGACCTTTTTTGTAATGAATTGTTATTGTGATAATGATGAGGATGAGGATGATGATGATGATGATGATGATAATGATTGTTCTTCTTCAATAGGATTTGTGAATAGTCTGGAATAGACAAAGCATCTGTTAAAGAACTAAAACACATTAATTGGCTTTTACTCAGAATGCTATTCAGAGAGAATTTTGAATGCATCACAATATGTTGACACACAACCTACAATGGATTTGTGATTATGAATTGAGAGTTATTAGATCGGATCATTCTATTAAGCTTGTTGATTTATACTCCTAATCTTGCATTTCAGCTTACCAGAAGGGCTGGAAGATGTTACGAAGTTTCCTGATCTGATAGCTGAGCTCCTCAGGAGAAATTATACTGAGGATGAAGTGAAAAAAGTTGTGGGCGAAAATATCATCAGAGTCTTTGAAAAAGCTGAAGAGGTCAGTGTGATAATGTGGAAATGTATGCTTGTAAATAGCATGTATAAGAGTGTGCTAATTTATCCGTCAGTAGTCAGTTGTAAGATGTCAATCTGTGGTTAAGATTTCCTCATATTAAAAGTTTTAAAACGTTTTTCTTGTGTTGTTAAAACGGTCAGTGCTTAGTAATTTTTGGAGTTTCTTCGCAATTAGGCAAGCATTCGTCCATGGACCTGTTTGAGCGTTCTCTCGTTCGTTCGCTCACTCGTTGCTTGTTCTACCATAACAGAGACAGAGATTTCCTTCCCTTTCTCCAGAGTATCATTGTTCGTGCGCTCACTCGTACAACATCGTAGACCATTTGAACAGGGTAGCCTGTAACGCACGATTTCAGTGACTTATCAATTTATCGCGACGGATAAATTTTGCTTTTCATTTTAGGTCGCTAAAGACATGCAGAGTAAACAAGCACCATACGATGAGTATCGCTTCTTCGAAAACGTCGAGTGTCGTCCGAATTATGGCGGGGGACTGGGCAGTTTTGTCCCTAAATACAACAGGACGGTTACAGCTGTACCTTTGGTGATCTGATGAAAGGGACTCGCATGCTCAACGCTGATGTTTTGTAGAAAAGAGGGCTAATCGTAGTATCTACTCCTGGCTCGTCAATCGAGAATTGACTGCTTGCTATCTTGCGTGATGAACCAGGACGATAAATCCGGACTGTTGGCGTTACCCACGCTTGTCACGCAATTTTTCGACGTTTGTCGGAGAGGAAAGATTGCGTGACGAGACTTGAGGTGGTATGGTACCTTCAAATGGACCAAAAAGTTTGTTTAACTATGGTGAAGAAAGATCAATTGTGTGCTATTGCATTCAAGAAGAGAAATTAAATTTCTAGAGTTTTACTCAAAATGGATGCTATGGAAACCAGCCACATCCTTTTGAAGTAGTGTTTTATAGTATTGACGCCAACACTTCCTGCTCTTTTACAAAACAAGAATTGACTGTCAAATAAGCATATCATGTAACTTTCTGTTTTGTTCTGTGCAATGAACCTACGTTTTGACTGTTAACTCTTATTTTCAGTGCTTTTTACCGCTTTATTTGGAAATAACCTTATTTTTTACCACACCCAGTGGACAAATCATCTCATGTCACGTGACAGATCTTAAAATGTTACGATTTTTTTGGTTTATGACATCACGACACTATTGGTCTTTGATCAGCCTAAGTTTCGGGAATTCTACTTAAAAACCTTGCAAAGTAGAAATGTTGGCGCGAAGTCAGTCGGTACAAAAGTGAACTTTTGAGAAAAATGCACTTTAAGTTTCTTACACGAGCTATTAAGCATTTAACGAGCCACAAATAGCGGGGAAGGGGAGTGCAAATTGGATCTCGGGGGAGGGGGTGCAATGGTTGTTCTATTTTGTAAAAGTTAGCGCAGTTGTGGGAAATATTCCTTTTCATAAGGGAAATGAATGAGCTTGTGATGGCAATTTGAGGCAAAGCTTTTCACAATTAATTATATCAATCGAGTTGTGCATGTCTTAAAAGTTTTTTTTCTAAATAGTTTCGTTCATGTAAGTCAAAAATAATCTATATTTTTGGTCACTTTCTTATAGTAAACAGTTATTGCTATGGCTGTTGCTACGTGAAAAAACTTATACCACTGTGAACTTTCCTTAAATTTCACACTCATCTGGAAGGAAATTCGGCAAGATCGTTTCAAAATGTTTTTGACATGTCCTCAAGGGTCTTAAGTCTTGTATCTCCAAGAAATTGAATTTTTCATGAACATCGCCATATTTTAGGGTACCATACCCCCTTAAGGATGTCACGAAAGGTTATTTGAGATTTTTTATAGACTCCAGCTTGACTTAAGATTTATTTGGATACGTCAGGTTTCCAGTACCTGTGCTAAGAAAATCAGTACACATTTCTAGATCTTTAAGTTTCTTTGCCATACCGTTGATGAGGAAGAGACAAATAAAATAAGCCCCTTTTATTTTCAAGTTGTGCTTTTCTTTAAGTTTAGCCATTCTAGCGCGACATTTCGTTCCATTGCTTGTCAAGAAAAAGTAACTGGTGCAGTTCATTGAGGGATGGGAACTTAGTTATTTAACTCACCCATTTCACCACAATTTCAAACTGTCCAATCTCATAATTTGACGTTTTCTGAGGACTGTTCTCCAAATTCTAAAATCTACTTAAGCCATAGCCAAGTTATAACAGAAGACTCAAGGAGAAACACCACAGCAGCTCTGGTGACTCAAGTAAATATAAAGAACGTTGTGTAGTGAACAAAGTTAAATTTCTAGCAAGCGCCGTTTTCAGCTACCAAAGGGTCCCGTAACAGAGCAGATTTCGATGCTAAATTTGCAATGTTTAATCTGCCCCTTTTTTTGTGTGGGATACCTGTGGTATCCCACACTATTGTCATCGGATCGTGTCCGTTAATGCAAATGAGTTTGTATCCCACACATTTACTCTTTGGGTACCTATTTTGAAAGGTCCTCGCAGAAACCTTGAAGCCTGAATTTTAGACAGGATCAGATAACCCTTCATTGATGTTCAAATACGTCTCTAAGTTCTTAAGTACAATACTGTGTTTCGCGTAATCTAAGAATGCTGACAGGTTTGTGGCGCAATTCTCAAAAATCTTGTAAGAATTTTTTTTATGAGTTTGGTGTCGTTATAAAGGAGACGGGCCAGTACCTAGAAGTCTTCAATACCATATTTGTTTGGAGTGTTTATGAGATGATAGATCATTTGACCTGGTGTGTATTATATTTTTTCAACTTTTTTTTTCTATCTCTTCCGAATTTCCTATCATTGGATTACTTCTTCACTAGAACAAATCGTTGAAGTATTCGCATTTCAGTCTGGAAACGTGTTTAGTCAGCAAATGCGAGGAAATGAAAATTTCAATCACATAATCCTCCATTATTTTACGGCGTGTGCTCTTCCATAAGATCAACTATTTCATGATTGCCACACTTGTAAGCGATGTCCAGAGGTGTACTTCCCTCGCTATCCAATGCCCTGGTATTAGCGCCACGTTTTACCAAGAGTGCTGCAACTCTGACTGAGTTACACGCCCCGGCAACATGCAGTGGGGTGTTTGCTTGCCAGTCCAGGGCTTCAATCTCGGCTCCACGGTCCAGCAGGATATTTGCAATGTCGTCTCGGTCTGACTCGGCTGTCCGGTGTAGGGGGGTGTTGCCTTCATTATCCACAGCGCGGATATCACATCCGTGTCTGATAAATAGCTCCACAGCATCACACGTCCAACGTGACCTGGTGTACCTGAAGAAGTAAAACGATGTAGTTTAAAAAAAAACGATACACGACGAGAACACTTCGTTTTATTTTCCCGCAGCCCGGTTCATTGAGATAGCGGCCAAAAGTACAACTAAGATGTGGACGAACATTGCGCTGATTAAATCAATATCACGAGGCTAAGAAGCCACAAACAATAAGGGCTCAACTAAGATCCAACTACATACAAGTTTTAATAACAATCTCGAGGTTTATTAAACACACAGATCACTCGCTCGTGCTTATAAAAAACTACTTTGAAACAAACGACAGGAGGTTAAATTTTTAAGGACAGTGCAATGCTGTTCTCAGGGGAAACTCTGATAAGATGTTACTCTTTTGTCCCGACAAAAAAGGACAAATTTAGGAAAGGCAACCAAATGATCAAAGACGGTGCATGTCCAGTTCGGTAAAAAGTTTATTTAAAAGAGAATATCAATTGAAGGGATGAAAAATGTAATGAATAAATCATAATGAGCTATCTTTCCTTGGAAACACATTTTATGAAGTTCATCTCATGAAACTTTTCTATAGCTTGATTTCCAAATAAAAAGAATGGCTTACTTTGCTCTTGACCGCTCACATTTTACAGCAGACATCAGATGCAATGGAGTGCTGCCTTGATTATTCCTTGCGCGAACATCAGCTCTGTTTCTAATCAACAGTCTTACAGTTGTGGGATCCGTGATCCATTGCGCCATCAGGTGAAGCGCGCAGTTACCATCCATGTCAGTTTTTCTGACGTCACACCCCTTCTCGACCAATAGCGCGACAGTATGGTATTTCCACACGCATTTTCTGCAGCCGTGTGTACACTCGCACTTGGCGGTTATGGCTTTGTGCAAAACACTTTCACTGCGTTTGTTGCAAGCGTTTATGTCGCAGCCGTATTGTATCAGTAGCTCTGCAGTGTGTGTGTTACGGTTGTTAGCCGCGAGGTGCAGAGCTGTGTTCCCGTCATTGTCCACATCATGAACTTGAATGCCTTTCTGAATCAGAGTCTGGGAAATTTTACGGTTTCCTTTAAAGCCCGCAGAATAGTGCAGAGCGGTGCGGCCGAGCTTATCCTTCACTGACACATCAGCGTTGTTTTCAATTAAAATTTTGACAATAAGCTCGGGTCTGCGGGAGAACCTTGTGGCTCTTATTAAAGGAGTACATCCCTCCGTGTCAACAGCATGGACACTACTGCCATACTCAATGAGCTGCTCCACAAGTTTTACCGATGAGCATTCAGCCGCCATATGCAGCTCTGTTCGTCCGCGCGGATCGGTGTTGTCTACTTTACTTCCGAATTCAAACAATAATTTGGTTATGGCGAGGCTAGTCCGCTCGTCGCCAAGGAACGAGTGAAGATTTGTGTACACATTATGAAGTGCTGTGAAGCCGTCTCCGTCGACCAAGTTCACGTCTGCGCCGTGGTTCAGCAACAAAGAAGCAATTTCAAGATGTCCTTCACTTACAACTAAACAAAGCGTCGTGCGGTTAGCGCCATCTCGTGCATTAACGTCACATCCA
This sequence comes from Orbicella franksi, assembly GCF_964199315.1. Classification (NCBI taxonomy): domain Eukaryota; kingdom Metazoa; phylum Cnidaria; class Anthozoa; order Scleractinia; family Merulinidae; genus Orbicella; species Orbicella franksi. Next base: position 4,200,922 of record NC_138154.1, on the reverse strand, counting down.
TATCGCACAAGCAGCTCCGCCATTTTGATATCTCCATACGAGCAAGCTATATGCAATGGTGTTTGTCCATCACAGTCTTTAGCTTCGTGGTCAATGCCTCGCTGCAGTAACAATTCTGCAAGAGTTGTTTTGCCATTCTGAGCTGCGATATGAAGAGGAGTCAAAAGACTTTCGTTTGCACTGTTCAACTCAGCGCCATGACGTAACAAAAGCTCTACCACGTCATCACTGCAGTATGCAACTGCAAGGGACAGTGGTTGGTCGCCTGTGACTTCCTCAGCATTCAGGTCGCCGCCATTTTGAATTAACAACTCAGCGATTTCCACGTAGCCTTCCTGTGCAGCAAAGTGCAGCGGAGTCTTACGATTGATATCACTTGCATTAACGTGGGCTCCCAGTTGCAGCAACAGGCTGGCCACCTCTTTCTGATCATAGATCACTGACATGAACAATGGCGTCTGATTTTCATTGTCACCTTCGTGAACATTCGCGCCTTTTTCAACTAACAACTTCACCATGGCAACTTGTCCTTCTTGAGCGGCGTAGTGCACAGCTGTTCTTCCAAATATGTCATACGCATTGACGTTGCTGCCATAACGAAGCAACAGCTCGGTAGTTTCTCGGTGATTTGCAAACGAAGACAGAAACAAAGGAGTTTTACCTGAGGCTCTTGCGTCTACACTACTTCCCTTCTGAAGCAGAAGCCGGACTAAGTCAGTGTAACCTTTGACGGCTGCCAGATGAAGTGCAGTAAAACCCATTTGCTCGGTAGTGTGAACACTGCTACCTTGAGCGAGAAGAAACTCAACAATCTCGTAATGTCCTTTCTCCGTCGCTAGCATCAACGGTGTACAACCGCTGGACGATCTTGAATGAACATCGGCGCCGTGTTCAATGAGAATGGCGGCCGTTTTAGTGTGACCATTCTTGGCGGCAAAATGTAATGGCGTCATTCCTCTGTCGCTAACATCGCTGACGCTAGAGCCAGCCTCTATTAACAACAGAACAGTTCTCGTTCGACCGTTCAGAGCGGCGTAATGAAGCGCTTTCATTTCAGATTTGTCTTTCACATTAACGTCGGCTCCCCTCTCAAGGAGAAGCTCAGCCCAGATGTTGGTGTTGCGCGTGACTGCCAGCATCAATGGCGTGACTTGATTGGCGTCACACGACACTTCGTTTGGGTCCGAACCGAGATCAAGAAGCCTCTTGAGATGTTCCCACTTTCCTCGTCTAGCTGCGATAAGTGTCAAAGATTTTGACCGAAATTCCATAAACACATTCTCTAGAATCTTGTGTATCTTCACGTGATTGCCAGTCTGATGTGAGTCACAGATATCCAAGGCAGTCTTCCTTGGACATGACGCAGAGTATTCAGTGTTTATAGACAAAGCAATGGCGTTATCTAATTTGCCAGGGCTGTACCTCATGATTATTTGTACAGTTTCCAAGTCGCCTTCGATGCATGCAGCGTGGAGTAGACTCAGTCCACTGTACTTGTTTGTGGCCGTTGCGGCCTGGAAAGCTAATGATCGTAAAGTCATCTGCAAGCAAGACAACAATAACCTGAAAGTGCGCTCTAATATATGTAAGAACTACCCCCCCCTCCCCCTAGAGGCTAAGAACGGTAGATCACGGTTGACATATCTTGTAAATGTTGAGTTAACTATTTCGATGCATAAATCAGCACAAATTACCTTGTTTCATCTGAGCGAAAGCAAAATGTTTGAATCATAGTCTCTTGTTGAAAACTAACTTTTTATGTAACGTTGAGAAATTAACGAGAATTCGGCGTTCAACTCTCGCAGCCGCGTTTTCATTTAACCGAGATCCTTTCTTGTCTTTTTTTGATCTTCTCGGTATACAGCGTAATAAAATAACCATGTATTTGACAAAAGTCTAAGTACACTGTCATTACGAGGTATACTAAGCTTGTACCAGAAATTTACGACCACGAACAGAAAGCGGTGCCAAGTAGAGACCAAGAGCTAATTTTCACAAGAACAAGAAAATCGAAACTGCTGAAATTTTCGTCCATTGACAATCGATTCGATCTCGCATGTTTGCCAAATGATGAGAAATTTGTTTGGCCAATTGTAAAGAACTTCTGAAAGAACATGCCACATCAACCGACATTACCCACGTCAATACACCTTTATCCAAAGTCTCCCATTCGGGTGTAGGAACTGTCAAGATGTGACTAGAAGTGTAAACGTAACTTACTTTGCCCTCAGACCTGAAATACACTCTTTAGCATTTAATTCCATCATCAGTTTGTAGCACTTGTGTGCGTGGGCCTTAGTCTGAATTTCAGCCGTCTCTTCCCTTTACCCCGAGGGGGGCGCGGGAGTTTCTCTCCCGCGCCCCCCTCGGGGTAAAGGGAAGAGACGGCTGAAATTCAGACTACGTGCGCCTTTGCATCAATCAATCAAAAAGCTGTTTTTGCCGAGTCACATCAACTCAACGTATTTGCTTCAATAGGTGTCCAACCTCCCTTTTTATGTTGTGTACAGTCAGCCTTATTTCTTTCCGTGGTATTATTCTGCACATCACTTCTTTTGTTTATTGACAAGTTTGCAACGTTGACAAATCGTGACGCGTTATCAAGATTATAAGTCAGTACTTCGATGTTGACTTCACGAAGTATGCGTTTATTTTCTGTATCGATCAGTTTCTTATCGGAACCAGAGACAAGCCTCAGTTATTTCACAAGCAGTCGCGCATCGTTAGCTTGACGTCTCAAAGGATCATAACAACTTATTTCAGGAAACTTAAAAACAGATCACACAACATCGCAAGGACCGAATTGCGGATTTCTTCACTTTCGGAGAGAAACCGCTTAACTCACCTTCAGACTTCAAGTGTTGTCATTAAATTCGACATTGTCAACAGGTAATATTAGACGACTTCAACTATTCTAATGAGGACTCATCTACACTTCAGTTTAACAAGCCAAGAGAAATAAAAGTCGTACTTACCATTCGGGCATCAATTGTGATATTCGTCCTTTCCATGCTGGGCGGTCTCTTCTGAAAACAATGAGTTATTCGCAGCCAATAAGCACGAGCAACATGCCACTGTTTTGTTTCGCTTGACTTCTTGCACATAAAACACTGCTGCCTTGATTATAATTCAAGAGAGACAGCCTTACTTGTTATGCTAACAAGCGACGGCAACTAATTGTTTTCATTCTTCCTTGTCTGCAGAGAAAGCACTTTTCGGAAACTGGGTTCTAATGATGTTTTGGCATTGGCCTGGGCTAACGTTCGAGAGGCCGATGTCAGAATAACCAACCAGCTAACTGAATGGTTCAATCTTTGACACACGAAATCCAGTAATGTCCTACATCTCCTACATACGCAATTTTATATGGTTCGAAAAGTTCGAAAGCAATTGTAAGACTCGGATACTACCACACATTTCTTTACTATTGAAAAATTAACACACGCAAACCCGTACCTCCACTGTGGTACAAGGGGGGAGGGGATGGATGGAACCCCTTTCCTGCAACTGGGGGTTATCGTCGCCGGGGTTATCGTATTATGATTTAAGACATATTTAGATGTTTCGCATTTACTGGTAGTCCTTGAATTCCTCTACAGGATGACATAAATGCTCCTCTCGACGGTTCCAAAGAGTTTCTTCATGCGACATCAAATACATTGATTGTGATAGTCTGCATCAGTAGCAAGCGTTCCTGTACGAAGAGCTTTGTCCGCATTCTGGCCGCGCGCAAATTGGAACGAGAGCACGGAGTGCACGGGGTGTACGGGGTGGTGGGTTAGCTCCCCCTGCTTCGTCGTTTGTTCTTTTTGCTCTCGCTTGAATTACCCTGCGAGGCAGAGGTCTGCTTGGTGAGAGACGAGAGAGAAACCCGGAGCGGGGGGGGGGGGGACAGTACTCCCAGAAAAATTTGGTGGGGGTGTGTGGCCCGCTTCCCAAAACCCTTAACCTATTTATGATCAAACTCTGCGATTTTCCCTACCGTATTTATGACCTGACCAAAAATTCGATACCCTGTTTATGACAGGTGCGACTGACATAGTTGCCCTAAACATAAGTTTGAAGGGCTTTTGCTTATGATCTTATCGATAATGATGAAAAAGTAGCTTCTTCTAAACAACAAACCTAATTCAAGACTAGAGCACAAAAACCAAACCCTATTTAAGACCAAAATCGATACCCTGTTTATGACCAAAACGGCTGAAAAACCCTACCCTTTGTGACCGCTCAAACCTATATAGCCCATATAAGGGAGTACCCCCCCCCCCTGGGAGCCGGAGAAACCTCTGCTCACAATTGCTCCGTCGTTTGATCAGCCGCCGTCTGGTTTTTGACGGGCTAACATAGAGTAAACCACTTATTGCGTTGATCTGCCACCACACTCTGACAACTAACATAAACGAAATGTCCAGTTTTGAATTGAGGTCGCTAACTGGCTAACTTGATTGTCAGGCTACTAATCAGTGACCAGTCCGGGTATCTTAGGTCTCCAAGGACGTGTCCTGGTATTTATGTGTCAAAATGACATCCAAAAGAGAGTCAAGAAAGTGTAATCAATTGAACTTAGAAAAGAATAGGACTGCAGAAACAAAAACCTATAACGTATTGATCATGAAGTCAAATTAGCTTAACCCTTATGCATTTTAAAAAGACCATTCAAACCTAACATGGTTTAGCCTGCGAACAGCTTTGCTCTTCGAATTCTTCTGTTTCCCGCTCGCCGAACTTTTTTTCCGTCCTCGCCGGGAGCCTGTTCGCAGACTAAACATGGTCTAATTAACACACTCTCATTGACAAAACGCCCATGGACTTTGTTCTTTTGTATTCTCTATTTTCCAATCGCCTATAATTCACTCTGTTTGCCCCCCATATTTTGCATAAAATATCGTTGTGAAATACTCTTGGGAGGTCTGCATACTCCCAAGAGCATTTCACAACAATAGTTTATGCAAAATTTGGGGGGCAAACAAAGTGAATTATGGGCAATTGGAAAATAGAGAATGACAACAGAGACAGCAACGTGAAGTCACGCAATACAAGTCGCTCGATGTAGCAACGTAACAGAGATGGCGTTTTCAACACAGCTAGTAACGACGATAGTTCTTCTTCACACCAGAGTTTTAGCACAAGAACCAGGTTAGTATTTTAGGTAAAAAAATATGTTATGGTTACATGTAATCTCACAATTTTGTGCTTGAACAAACCTTGAATCCGTGGTTTCATAGCAATATAACGATACAGCAGAAATTTGCATCTCGTTTCAGTAGTATTTGAACAATCTTACTTTAACCAGTTCAAAAAGCGCTATTACCAACGAGTTTGCAATTAAAGTGAAACATCTGTGCCAATTGTGTCTGAGCAGGTTTCATGTATCGTCAACATTTTGATACACTAGTTCCTCGCTAAGGAAATCACTTTCAATTTGTAAACGCGCTTCGGGCCACCGTTGTCTGCTTTCGTTTCTGCAGAATAGATCTTGCGCTTTTCTGTTAAACGCATTTGTTGACAAAATATGAGCTCTCTCTCGAGGCCTTTCTGTGAAGTGTCCTATTTCCAAAGATTTATTTAGTTTTGAAATCAGCGCACAACAGTCACGCAACAGCCTGTTCCTCATGGGACGTCACGAGCACTGTAACACGATATTCGAGCGGGTTTCGTGGTCGACAAACATGTTCTGCAATCGACTGTCGCTTCACTTCTATTGAGTGTGTGCATTGTCACGCAATAAAAAATAAAATCAAAAACCATTCAGTGGATAAAGTAAAGAAATTGTGATATTATAGACGATAAATAAAGAAGACAGTTCTCCAAGTTTAAGGTGTGTGCGTTGTCCCAAAGTTGAGATATTCGTCGAAATGTTCCGCGCAAAATTACAGAGCCTAGTATGGAGCCGCCATGTTGGAGGACCTCCTAAGTCCTCCAATATCGCCGCCGGAAAATAGTGTAAACATCTGGAACTTGCTTTGGCTATCTAGACAACTGATTATCTGGCTAAACTTCAGAATACCCGGCCACTTAATATGTGTTTTCAAATGCTGCTACCGCGCTGGAAAGTTGTTAACAGAGATAAATTTAGTACCTCTTGTGCCTGATGTGGATGAAACCTTCAGGGGCTCTTTAGTTTTGGATTTGAGAATTTGATGACGTCACGTGAACACACTCTATTCAAGATTTCATTCTAGGGGAGCAGGGGTGGCGCAGTAGTGAGAGCGCTGGCCTCACACTAATGTGGCCCGGGTTCAAATCGTGGACCCGCTGTCATAAGTGGGTTGAGTTTGTTGTTGGTTCTCGCCTTGCTCTGAGGAGTTTTTCTCCGGGTTCGCCGGTTTTCTTCCCTCCACAAAAATCAACATTTCTAAATTCCAATTCGATCGGGAATTCGAGGGCCACGGGTTTGTCAGTCGTAAGACTGTTGTGTTATATTTATTTATTTATTTATTTATTCATTCTGCAACTTGGCCAAAACACTAATTTTGACGTCCTTTTTCAATCGCCGCGATTATTTTCCCTTCAAGTAAAAATTAAAAGTTAAAAGTTTCAAGCGACTGTATCGTGGACTGTTGACGAAAATCTGTTGTTTCTGTACCGCTGACGTTACTAATCGAACCGTTCGGTAATCGAACTCGATCAAACTCAATCGAAATAAATCGAACGATTGGCTCGATAATCGAACAAAATCGAGTCCAAACATTTGTGTGAGAGAGTTCAATTGCGTTCGATTTCCGAACTAATCAAACCCAATCGAACTTAATCGAACACAATAGAAAAATCTTAAATTCACCTTTATACAACCAGATAATTGAACAGTCTGTCTAAGTATTAAAGAGCTACAAATGAATAATTAATTAGTAGTATTTTTATTGATGTATAGACTTTTGGCATGGAAAATATATTGAAAGAATAAACTGTCTGTAAAATCGCAAAAAAAAAAAAAAAAAAATCCCGAAACGTAAAGTTCAACGGACAATAGAAAATTAATCTTTCTTCACTGTAGTCCTATTTCATGTTATGATTTGTTTTTATCAACCTACGGAGTCCCAAGTCGTCTTCGTAGCTGGCGATTTCGTCGGAAAGCACGTGTGTGAGATTACTGCGCAGACTCGACTTCTCCCACTTTGCCTTTGCCATGTAAATATGTAAATATGCCGTGCAAAAAATCCTTCAATGAACTTAAACATCCACAGAGGTGGCTAGAAAAAACAATATAATGATCAATATCTTTAGCAAGCGATGCCGTCTAGAATCAAAGTAAATAACTTGAAAACGAACCTGATCGAACCCAATCGTACTAATCGCACTTGATCGAGCCTGTTGCGGCTATTTCGTATTTCCTTTGTGTCTCCCTTTTGTTCCGTATATATTTGTGTTATCCGTTACCCTCATAACTTTTTGGTTCCCTGAACCCCGTTTCCAGCATTTGGAATTTATCTTCCTCCTACGGAAAGTTATTAAATTTGCCGGACTAATTAATTGCAATTCGCTTTAAGTTGTTTGAATGTCAGCTCTCTGCCTCTTCAGAGCCCAATCGAACTCACCCGAACGTTCGATTGCGTTCGACTGGTCAAATTTTTTTGTGAGAGTTGATTGTGTTCGATTACCGAACTCAATCGAACCCAATCGCGTGATTGCGTTCGATTAAGTTGGATTGAGTTGATTAATCGAACGTTCGATTTGGTGCGATTAGTAACGTCAGGTTGTACCTTAGCAGATTTTGATGTTTTACGTTGAATAATATAAGAAGGCTTCACGGTAAAAGTTTGAAGGGAATTCGAATGCTGACTCATTCGGCAATTCGTGTTGGAAATTCAACCGCAAGGATCTCTTGCTAAAATATGTACATTTTTTCTGATTACCCAGGAAGTTTCGAAATATTAAAACAATATCCGCCAGGCGTAGTCAATCGATAAAAACCGATATCGGAAATCAATCGGTTCAATCGAAATCAGTCGCCGATTGCTATCGATTGATATCGGCAATCGATAACAATCGATAACTCAGAAAAATTTCTTTATCGATTGCTATCGATTGGGAAAAATCTTTAAAAAAAAAATCGACAATAACCAGCCGGACTATTCAGAAGGCTTTGTTATTGTGTAAAATGATAGCTGGAACAACATGCTAGCTAGATTATACTTTCCTTTTGGCCTGCTCCCGAGATCTATTCTTACGTTTGTTTCCTCATGCAGATGATTGAAATCACTAGAACGTTATGACTCTGTTGTTTATTTTGCTTCATCATTATGCCGACACTACAATGAGACTGGAACTCGAGGCTTTTATGTTGCTACTCTGGGCTGGGCTTCTTTTGGTGTCGTAAACTAGAAAGAAAGATGTAACCTAGCCCAAAATGTTTCTGCCAGTTTTTTTCCGTTCTTGTTATTTTGTCCATGATTGTAAAAGACGCAGGTTATGATAAATTAATTGACTCAAATAAAATCATTATAGACAAATTTTGTCAAACTTTTTATCAGTGTAACTTGTGAAAGGACAAAAATTGTTTCCGATAACAATCCATAATTATCGATATCAATCGATGAATCAATCGCTATCGATTACTATCGGCAATCGATAACAATCGATAACTCACAACTTCTTTCTTTGTCGATTTTCATCGATTGCTGTCGGCAATCGATATCAATTTTCGATTGATATTGATTATCGGTTTATCGATTGACTACGCCTGGTATCCGGCATCCATCTCCATAACTAAGGTAAAACTGAGAGATTTTCCTTTGTCTGACCGTCTCCACAGGTGTTGTAAGAACAGTAGCCGGTGGTGGAAAAGCTCATGTAGGCGGCCATAAAGATTGCGTGGATTCCAAAACTACTGCAATGGATGGGATAGGAAATAACGCCAGGTTTAATTACCCCTGGGGTATCGAGTTTGACTCCCAAGAAAATGTGCTTTACGTGGCTGACTGTGTAAGTATACAGGGGATTTTATGTTTATTACTGCGCGAAATGTGCGGCAAAAAGGCTTTCTTCGATGGTTTTTGTGTAGGAATTACATTTAATGTTTCTATCTATACAGGTATCTATGTTATATTCAATACTAAATACTCACAATTCTGTAGTTTGAGTTTGTTAGAGCATATTTTGGAATAGTTTGGGATACCACATTCGCGCCATTCGCTAGCTCTTTTGATTCATAGCACATGATTGCCATTTTATAGTTAACTTTTCTTAACTCATTGTAGTCAGTGTGAGTTTCAGCTGTTTTAGTTTGTAAAGAAATGATTTCTTTTATTAAGTCAAAGGTAGGAAGATGGTAAGCTTTCTAAATAGGCAATTACCTGTTCAATGAAAGGTTAACGAAGTATTTATTTTGGACTAGGAAATACTCGCACTTCTCAAGGAAAACCTGCATACTAATATATTTTCTGTATGTTAATAAAACCTAGTTTTCCTCCTTGTTTTCAACACCCTCTAAGTTCTTTGTTCTCAATTCGTTTAAAAATCAGTGCCTCACCTTAAAGCCTAACTTTCTTTCGATCGCAAGTTAGAAAAAGTTGACGTCTTCACATACGTCTGTTCATTTGAGATGCCCTTATTTAAGTTATTCATTAGAATACAGAACTTTGCCCAATGAAACGGAACAAAGCTTATTTGAGATTCCCTTGTTCCTGAGCTCTAGAACAGTTGACACAGCCTCATAAGATTCAAGCGATCTTATTTACTTCGATGATTAACGATAGATTTTATGAATATGCAATGTAGTACACAAGCAGTTGTAATGAATAATTCATTCTAACAGATTCTCAAAATAGTCAAGAGACCAAGATATTATATCATCTGAACGACATTAAAAAATTCCTTAGCTAACTTGGACTGATTCCTTGAACAGGAAAGTTCTAAAATCTGTTTGGTGACATGTTTTACAGAGTTTTGTAGGAGAGAATAACCATTACACGATGTTGAACGATTTTCATCTTGGGTGATGTCCGATCGCAGCGATAAGAGATGTCACGTGACAAAATTCATTCCATCTTCAGCTGTTTATTAAACACCAAGCTAACTATGTAAATTTTCCTCATTAAGGACGGTGCCTACTTTTGTTAGTGCGCAAACGCTCTGCGCACACGCAAGGCATGGTTTACATGAGCGCCCCAGGATTAAAACTAACGTAATCAGCTATGCTACCAAGTTCGCGATTCTGTCATTATTATTATGTTATCAAGCCAACTAAGAGCCGGTCACGCCATATCTTTCTCCGCAATTCAAATATATGATCTTCCATATATTCACATACCATCTACGGGTATATTACGAACTCATAACGTGACTAGCTCCCAGCTGGCTTGATACCTTAGTTGGTAGAACACTGTAGTGGTATCGCAGAGGTCATGGGTTCAAATCCCGTGCAAGCCTGAATTTTTTTCAGGCTTTAATTTCACAACTGCTTAAGTTGTGTATATAACTGCGATGGTCATTGATGTCTTCATACCTCTCTTCGAATTTCAAATATATGATCTTTCATATAGTCAGCATTTTTGTTCGAGATCCAAGACTAATTATCTCGGGAAAATTCGTGGGTAGCCCCAATTTCCTCTATGGATTCGTATTTCCAGTAGCCCTTTATAAGATCTACTTTTTACACAAGGTCCTAATCTGACGAAAAGACCTTTGTGTTCATTACGCATCGTCCTTAAAAAGTTAAGATAGTTCAAGATTGTATTTCTCCGTTATCGCTTTACAGGGCTGCCCAGCGACCGTCCACAGTAATGACCGTATAAGGAAAATCGACGTAACCACTGGTGAGCATGCCTTTTTTTTGCAGCAGGAATTGAAGGTGATTCCTTGAGAGAAATGTTCAAAACTTGCTCTTACCCCGCGCCGCTGGCAGGTCTTCACGTGTGAGGACAAAAATGGCTAGCACCTTAGTGACAACCAAACACCAGCTAGGCCTGCTAAATTTTTCTGTAACACGCGTGAGACATGAATTCCACGATACTGTTAACTTTGCGTTTCATTGAAAGATTAAGAAAAAGAAAGTCTTAACACGGTAGCAAGCGCAATGCATGTTTCATGCTAGGGAAGATTTAAACCTTCAAAACAAAAGGATCAAATTTTTCGAGTATTTATGTTTTGTGTGTGATTCATTCACTTTACCTGTACAGGTCGAGTGACGACTCTTGCAGGAAGTGCTCAAGGATACAAAGATGGAATAGGAGAGAATGCAAAGTTTCATCACACGTCAGGTAAGGAGTACAAAGTAGCCGGCATTTAATTTTGCTACTTGTTTAAAAATGGAAAAGAAGTGCCGACGGTGAACTGAAATTCGGTGTTCAAACGACCCTTTGGGCCAGACCTTCGACTGTCAAAGCGACAGAGGGGCTAAAACGAAGAAGGAAAGAAGCAAAGAGTTCTATTCTAAAAAGTGACAAAATTTCCTTCAGAAAGTAAACACAGACTTTTGCATAAGATTAGGCTAAGCGCTTAAGTAAAGTTTGTTACCTGACATTTGGGTCTTGTCGTTTTATATCACAGCCAACTTCATCGATTCTGAGTTTCGTTTCAACACAAGCGTTTTCTTGACAATGGCAGCCACGGAGTCGTAAACAGCCCCTTTGCCTGATTTGTCTTTCACAGTTTTCATCAACGCTTTGTCTTCGGACCGTCCCGTAAACCGTTACTTTTGTCATAGTTTTCCAGAATACAGGACAGCTGGAGGTGTTTGCGAGGAATATTTCGGAAGAATTGTCTCACTCCTCACGTGTCTCATTCAACTCTGTCACAAAAATGAGCGCGCGCATAACTTTTGCCGCCTTTTTTGTGGAGTCACTTCGTGTAGATCAACCTGAAATGTCCAGATTAGGTGAATTCGGGAAAGCGTGCTAAAGAAAATTAAACTGTTTGTAACTAGATGGGAGCGTCTTCGTCGGAGTTGTCCTTAGTATATAAAAAGATACTGAAGGTTGTGATTGGTTATTGCGAATTAGTTAACAAAGAGAAGAAGAAGTCTCGATTTTCTCCAAAAGTAAAAGAACAATGGCGTAGAAAGGGAGTTCTCCATACGTTTGTACTAATTTGCGTTTCTTGCTCACAGGAATGGCCATTGATCAAGTGGAAAAAGTCTTATATGTGGCAGACAGTGTAAGTTCAGTCACCTTGTATTGTGTAGCTAGAAATGTTGGCCTGATTACTTATAAACAATTCAATGAATATTATTTCTTGCTTTGAATGTCAAGGCTTGATTGGATTCTTCTCAGAAAAAAAGCTGTTCGTGAATCAGAAGAACAATCTTTCTCCGTCTCTCGTGGGATTGGGACAAGTCAGTTGCACCACAACTCGCCGACCAGGGTGTAACATGTCGCAGTTGTAAAACACTCCATGTGAAGTCAGCTTGTCGCCATAGGGAGGCTCAGGCCTTATTCCCAAAGGAATTAAGACGTGGTACCCAGTTTGTCCGCGGGTAACGTTACCACGCGCGTTGCGTGGATGTTTTCGTAGAGCCTCTACGAAAACATCCACGCAACGCGCAGAGTAACGCGCAAAGCCTCTCGGGCTGTCCACGTGATCAAAATTTGCGTCACAGGATTGTTTTTTTTTTTTTTTGATTCTCCTTGGATTTCCAAAACCATTTGTGACCAAAAAATAGCTTGAGGAATGACCGTGGGAATAAGGCTGGAGGATTAACTGTCTTATTCTTCAGCCTCTGTTGATTTACTCTCCATCATGGGTTGGAATTAACATGGTTGTTTCTTTTGTTGATTACACAGGGAAACGATCGAATAAGGAAAGTTGATCTTAAAACAGGTGCCTTCAGTTACTCCTTCCTATGTTTGTTTCATTTGGATGCACTGTTGAGGTAAAAGTTCTCAGAAAATTGTTGCGCAAAAATAGCTGACCTTGCAGTTGTTGTTTCAGCTGAAGTAACCACGTTTGCCGGCAGCGGGGAGCCTGGATTCCATGATGACGTAGGAATCAAAGCTAAGATGACCAACCCTCAACATCTGGAAATTGACAACATGAAAAGAAGGCTGTTTCTTAGTGACACGGTCAGTTACATCGGGGAAGCCTACAAACGTCCACGTGTTTTGTTTTCTTAGATATTATGATCTGTTCACATTTCACCATGACTGTGTACTGATCTACCTCAGAGCTTGTTAGTGCTCACTTAAGTCACAAAGTATTTTGAAGGTAAAACATTGCAAGTGTCAGATCACTTGTTTCAGAATAGACTATCCCTAACTTCAGTGAGCCAATATACTTTCTGATGATTTTTCTCTCTTTTTCCACATAGTTTTACTTCCGTGAGACTTTAAATAAAGTGTGAAAAATTTGTTGAAACAAATCGTATAGCAGATCAGACACCGTGCGGTAAAAAGGAAATCAAGTAATGCGTTATGTTTGGTTGAAGTTGTTACATTAAATACGATGTCTGCTTTACACAGGATAATCATGCAATAAGGATCATTTCGTTGCCTGACGGTAGGCTGATAGAATCATGTGTGAATTTTGTCTTTATTTTCCACCGATGAAATAATACAAACCTTTGCTTGGTTGTTCGTTTGTTTGGTTTAGTTTATTGAGTCTTTCCTTTCGCTTATTGCTTTAGATTCTGCTGTAAGCTTTCACCTTCACCAACGTTTATTCCAACAGGGAAAGTGACAACACTGGCGGGTGGTAGCCAGGGACTGGTGGATGGTATTGGAAGAGAGGCTAGGTTTTACCATCCAACAGGGAACTCACTCGACGTGTATTCTGGGATATTATATGTGGCTGATCATGTACGGGCACTAAGTACCTTTTTATTTTATTATTTTTTGACATTATTTGTTTAGCAATGGCTCTCGTTAAAACAGGAGAAGAAGGCATACAGCGACGAGTGGATAGTGGGGAACATTCACCACGTTAATTCAGCCGTTTCTTGTCATTTTCCCATTTTCGATCTTCGTCAGTTCCTTCTCATGTCTTAGGTTTTTCTCTTTCTCAGTTGTATAAGATCTTATAGCCTAGCCTACGGTACAAATAGATAAGACATAACGTAATTGCTATTAACAACAATTACAAAATTGCTCCTTTTTCTTTGGTGAGCACGGACGTTTGTCTCCCACCAATGTGGCCTGGGTTCGAATCCTGGAGGAGTTTGTTGTTGGTTGTTTCATTGTTCCAGTGGTTTTTCTCCGGGTTCTTCAGTTTTCCTCTCTCCACAAAAACCGACACCTCTAAATTCCAATTCGATCTGGAAACAGTGGACGAAGAGCTGCCCCGCGGACTTTGCTACTGTTTATTCTATTTAAACAGTAGCAAACAGTAACTTGCCACGTGCTCATTGATAAATTTTCACCATTCACTCCTATTGTTTTTATTATTGCAGTATAACCATGTTATACGGACGGTGGACGTAAATAGTGGTAAGTTGATATTTATTTTCTTATTAATGTCTCTTGGACGATGTGTTCTGTCCTCGCTTATGAGTTAGGTATGATTTGACAAGTTGTTATACCTACAGCTCTCTCTACCGTCAACACCGCCCGCAAGTGCGTTAGATGATTGCGTTGGCGCGTATTCGTTTGCACTTGTCTCCCCTCATGTTCGTTCGTTTGTACTCTTATGGCTTTTAATATTTACGTTTGTTTGTATTCGTATGTCTTCGTACGCGTTCATTTGTATTCGTATGTCTTCGTAGGCATTCGTTTGTATTCGTATGTCTTTCTGGGCGTTCGTTTGCATTTGTCTGCCTTTGCATGCGTTAGTTTGCGTTCGGGCACCTTCGTCTGCGTTCGTATGTGTTCGATTGCATTTGTGTGCTTTCGTTTGGTCTCGTGTCAGCCTGGTGTATGGGAAAATGCATTGCTGATAGTTAACTAAAACTGCAAGGGTGACGGACGTTACGTTGGTGATAAGAATTACAAGCAATCTGTGTGTCTGCATGGTTTGCTGTATGTAGTAACGTTAGTATTTATATTTGAAGGCCAAGTAAAAACACTTGCTGGCGGTGGACGAGAAGGATTCAAGGACGGTGTAGGAAAAGAAGCCCGGTTTAATTATCCCGAGGGACTATACTTTGACACGGACCATCAAATCCTTTATGTTGTTGAGTTTGTGAGTATGTTAATGTCTCTTCAGGTAACAAAATTTGTTCGGTTGACATTTTCATCAGTTTAATGTGATCTTGAGAGGCTCGCAAACCTCGGTTTGAGTTTGTAAAAACAGCACTTGAAAAATTTGAAAAGAACATGTTGAGAAGTGAAGTAACTGACGATAGACTTCAACACATGAGGTTTTGTCTTTCTTAGTTAGCTCTGATTTCTTTGACATTCGCCAAAAATCGTGTTACACTGACCCAACCATCTGTTTTCTAAGAAGAGCTCTTAAAGAGCTGATTCAATAAATCCCGAGTTAACGCTTTGACCGACCTCTGAACCCAGCGTCACTTAAACATTTTGTTGAATTGCATTGCCTCATCACAAGTATCTCATCTTGCTAACTGTAGAAAACATCGCCAAAGAATTTGGCGGGACAGTTAGTGCAAACATTTAAGATGCCAAAGAAATATGGCGATGGGCGTGGTCAGTTTTAAGCTGTACCAGAAGCTTAGAAACAAATTGCTTTTACTGTAACTTCTTTTCTAGGATAGCCACGCTGTAAGGATTGTCACGCCAACAGGTAAGTGTATGGACTTAACAGAGTTCCATCTCATTCAACGACTAAAATCCTTTGGTTAACTCCAGTCGTCAGGGAGACCTCTGTTAGTGAACAAAGCAATTCTCTTTTCTGGATTTCCAAGAGTTTTTCCTACTCTGAGTTACATTACAAACTTTCTAGTTCCGGGGTTAAGGAAAATTTTCCATGGAAAGCTTGTGGTATTGGGTTGCTGAAAAATATGCTTTACGTTTTAACCATTAAGACAATGAGAACTTTTAAGGGAGTTATGACGCGTTATTATTGTTAATGGATAGGCGAAGTTAGAACGCTGGCTGGTGGTACAGAGGGCTACAGGGATGGAGTCGGCAGGCAAGCTCAGTTTTTTCATCCCACTGGACTGACTTTTGATCATAAAAGAAAAATCGTCTATGTTACAGACCAGGTGAGTATTCTCGTCTGTTTTGAAAGATCTTACACTTGGTTTCAGTAGTTTGACCAGTCAAGAAAGATCTATTTTCCTCTCGAATCTCAGATAAAATGTACCAAACTTTAGTAAACCGATCAGAGGGCTCAAAAAAATAAAAAGGTTTACATCTGTGGTGTATGCTACACCAGCTATCACACACAACACTAACGGAACTATCTACGATTTTTGTTTGTATTCTTTTTTTTCACACATTATTACTTCATTTTGTATTCCAGTACAACCACATGGTGCGGAGCATTACTGGTGTTGGTTCAACACTTGTGAATCCTAACAAATCAGGTACGAAACTTCAGTTGACTCGTTTAAGGAGCTATTTAGTTTTTATCCCAAACCGCCCCTAACCTTGTACATGTTATCTGGCCTCAAGGAGAGCCTTCACCAGTGAGGGAACGCGACTTATATCAGAGTTTAAACGGAAAAGGCGTCGTATGTCGTTTAGCCACCAAGTCGATTAGCCGGTTAGCCGCTACCCGGTTAACCCATAACCAGAAGTCGATTAGCCCCCATTCACGCTCAAAGAACGAGAAATAGACAGTGTTTTCGACTTCTAGTTGGGGGAAAATGGTTAGAGTATAACCAACTTGGTTAAACGACCGGTTACTAGTCAGACCGTCTTCTTAACTTTACTAAGTGAGGGTTTTGTCTTGGTTTTCTCTTAATATCAGATTAGTTCACAAGTTAACCCTTTTGGTTTTTGCTTTGTTTTCAGTTTTATCCAGGACTCTATTGAAGACAAGAAGCTCTCCCTATTTATTCGCTTGTTTCGTGTTTTCTGTTGCCTTTTTTGTCGTGGTTGCTTTATGGTTTCGACGAAGTGCTCGATATTTACTGAGAACAAGACTTGTTTAAGGATTACCCAATTGATGACATTTATCAATTATTTGCTCTATTGCTCCAACTCAATGCGACCAGCTTCCTGAGGAATTTTGAAATTCAGCAATTCCTAAAACGTGTTTTGAATACTACGTCAATTAATTGAGTTCTTAAATAATATTCATAGTTTTCTGTATAACTTAAATTTGATTGTTTTGACTCTCGATAACGCGGACTCCACGTACTTCTCATATAACATAATTATGTCAAGTTACAGTCTGCTGTTCATTATTTGTCAAAATACACTTCAAAAGACTTCTGGAATATTTATTTTCACATCTATTCTATATTTGTCTGCACAATAGCCCTTGCTTCACAGACATTGTCTATGTTGTTTATTGCACTTTTTTTTTTATCTCATACCCCGCCATAACGGACTCTTGTGTTACGGACACTAAACGACGTCCCCGAGTGTGTCCGCCACAATGAGACTTGACTGTGAAGGCTTTGAATTTGTCGCTAATGATGTGTACACATGGCTACCCTGTGCTTGTGTTTGAGTGTGTTATTTCCGATTGTGTGATACAATGACAATTTGGGAAAAAACAACAGCACTGTTTGCCACCGGCGTTTGGTGACTTGAAACGTTTTATAATCTAAGGGAGGACAGTTTTAACTGACTCATATATTAACATTATTTTAATACTAATAAAAGTCACTATTCTTTGGAAGTGTGGAATTTAACAAATCGAATGTGGTTTAGCGTGGTCTGTATTCTTATCGACAACGATACGCGTCATTACAGTGGTAAAAATGTTGTGGACAACAAATTTTGACCACTGTGATGACGCGTATCGTTGTCGATAAGAGGACAGACCACGCTAAACCACATTTCGATTTGTTTTTTACCCCAACGTCAGAGAAAATGTTTTTTCAGAGCGCGAGCAGAAAAAGGCATTACATGACACATTGACGCGAGCAGTGTTGTCTGGACTCTTATCGACAACGGCAAATTAGCTAATCAGATTGCGAGATTAGTAGCAATTGTGGTAAAAAAAATAATATGTTATAGCTAGCTTGTTGTAGCACATTGTCACCATCTTTAATCGAAATGGAGTACCCGTAGGTTTTTGGTTCTTTTCCATACGATGATTGGCCTTGGCCACTTCTTGGATTATTTTCAGATGTCTCTCACCGAATGTCCCCAAACTTTGACTTACCCAGTCATCATGGTTGGCCGCTCACTTTCACAAACTCACTGAAATTGTTGAACTTGCTCGTCTCAATACTCCTGTGGTCAACTTGCTGAGAGAAATGGGCTCTCCTCTGGCTCGGTAAACTTGCTTATAGTGGTCGGCAATATTCGGAGAACTCGTGATTCTAATCGGATCTCTTCGGCAAACTTACTTGAAGGAGTCGGTCATTTTCGGTAGTTTTCGACAAAGTCCTAACCTAATATGGTCGGTAACGTCGATCATTCCTAGGTCTTCTGGCTAACTCTGGATTGTATTGAGAATTGTACCTGAAACAAAACCAATACACAAGGAAGAATTTAAACTAAATCAAACAAGTAAGTACTAGTAATTGGACGGAGTGAAGTACAATTTAGGGAGTAATCGCGCAAGTAATTCAGTTCAAAACCGAGTGCACGGCGCGAGGGCGATTTGAAATTACAAGCACGATTACTGACTCCCTAAATTGTACGACACAAGATGCAATTAGTACTTAAGGACGTTCGCGCTAATTGTTTCTGCGCATCCTTACTGCGTACGCAAATTCACACGCCACGTCATGTGTGAGCGCGCGCTAAGTAATAAAATGAACAATGATAGGGCAGATGGCCATTGCTTTTCTTGGATTTAACGATCTTGGACGTCCGGTTACCCCTATTTTTCTTTTGATGGATCATTTTCTCTTTCGATTTTCTACGTTTAGCGAAAAAATGAAGAAAATCTATCGACTAGAAGTTTGAATTTTTTGCAAAATGCACCATCGAATTTCGTTCTCTCTAGCTCTTCGTTTGTCTGTGCGACGCTTTCAAATGCCTCTTGAAGGGTTAGGTTTTGTGAAAACGTTGGTAACATTTGGAATTATTTACGCAACAGACCCATTTCTACAAAATACAACTAAGATCGTTTTCCTCGGTTGACTCACCTTCGATATTTTTAACTACAAATCCCTGAAGACCACGCTGAATTACGTGCGTCAATTTTTCAAAATCAGGGTAGTTTTCCACACGCTTTATCTCTGAAACGAAGTCAGTGACCCATTTTTTTTGCATTTCTCACACAAGTAACTCATTATCTGACTGCAGTAAAAGTTTTAAAAAAATCTATCGACTGGAAAATTTTCGCGCAAACGTTCTTAATTGTATCAATTAAAAATTCTGTGATCAAAAAATTCCTTTGAGAATATTGGAACGAAAAAAGCTGGTAGCGCTGTCCGAAAGTTTGAAAAACTGTAGGAAACACTAAGAAAGAAGCCTTAAAGCGCAGCTAATTGACGTGCGAATGGCGTAGGTATCCAATTACAGGCATCCAGTTAAAAAGGTTGTAATTGGACACCCACGTGATCTTGCATGGATTACGTGACAAATAGGCGTGCCAAGAACCAATCACGATCGAGAATTTTGTTATAGATATGACTAATAAGGAAAGAGGTGGAAGTAAGTTGTAACTTTCCCAGCTGGATATACACACCAAAATTAACTAAAACAAGAAAATCTGTTTCAATGAGTGAATACCTAGAGGTTTCCTGGCCATCAGTAAGATTAGTTGTGGCCTTATTATTGTTTTCCCCTCTCACAGACGCAAGCAGCTTCCTTTCTCGTTCATGTTCTTCTTGCTCTCGTCTTAATCTCTCTTTTCTCATTTGTTCAACACTTTTCTTTTGTTGTGTTTTAGAGTTCTTTTCAGTGTCTCTATGTTTCTTGTGCTTATCTTTGTGTTTCCTGTCTTTGTCTCTTTTGTGAGAATGCTTGGCTTCAAGGAATTTACTCATGTTTTGCAGCGGATCCATTAGCTTCTTTCTGTCACTTTCTTTAGAGCTAAACACAGAGGAAAAGAAATAAAAAGACACAAAACAAAGAGAGCATTCCTCTGGGGCCCACGAAAATTTACTGTCCTTTGTCAGTATTAGAGAGGGTCTGCACTTAAAAAGGTTTCCTTTAGAAGAAAATATGTGAGAATTTTGTTGGGACATAGAGAACTGTATGTAATAGAGAGGTGTTCATATTAAAGAGATGTCTGTAAGGAGAGGTTTCACTGTATTTATTATGAACTAACCTGTTCAGCTGGGAGAGCTCGATAATTATGACAGTTTCTGTGGCCCTTGCATGGGTTTAATTGTTTTACCAAATCATTAACACAAATATCAGTGTGAACGGTAATGAACTAACTACAGAAAAGATTCACAATCAGTTACCTTTCACTTGTGGCATTAAGGTTCATTCTCTCTTGATGTGATTTGACATACCATGGCTTTGCACCTACATGTAAGGAAAGTGGAATAACAAACAATTTTTATTGTTGACTGGCCACGACTTCACTGTGATTGAGTGGTAGTCTCTCCAGCAAACAGCCATATGTCAAGTTTATACACAACACTTCACAGCAGATTCCCATTCAACTTGATATCCTTGTAGTACCGTCTTCAGCAAGCTTGATTAATTGGATATGCGTGCACTATCCACTTCTGATTAAGAGCCAACTTAGTGTTAACACTCATCTGACATTGTAAAATAAGAAAGAAAATTGGAAGAAAAAGGCGCTCACATACCAGTAGTTCATGAACAAGTTGACGACTGCACAAGATCATTTGGAACAGTATCCAGTTCAGTTTATTTTAGATATTGGCTGCCTGAACTAACTTAGTTGAGTATTGAGTAATCTAGATAGGAAAGAGTACTGAACAGACCTTGTGCATCTCTTTCACTCTGTCCAAGGTAAGTTAAAAGGCCGATGGCTTTTTCCCTTTTTTCCTGTTCAGCTTTTTTCTCAGCTTCATATTCACGGTTGTTTCCATGACTGAGCTGGAACAAAACTTATGAATTACCTGGGTGTATTTATTATTATTATTAGTACCATGCAACATTTTTCTAGTAAACCCTTCCCTCGTGATGTTCTAAAATTAGCTGGTCAATAAATTTATAGTCAGACAGTTAAGTGTGTTGTATGGTGAATGGTTTTGTTTACTTTTTTTGACTTTCACCTGTCCTAAAGGTTCTACAAAATAGGAGCACAATTCACAAATAATGTATAGTGAAACTTTCCTTTCAAGCTGTCCAAAAGCCCATTTACAAAACATAAAATTGTTGTCACAGTTCCGATATAAATGGCAGAGACTACTTTTAACACAATGTGTCTACCAGGAAATATTTGAACAGGTCAGTGGATAAATTGAGTGTCAGGTACAAGACCTTGGCAAGTTTTTGACCACAGACCCTCCTGTTATCTGGGACATTGATTGTATCATCATCAAAAAATATGTCATCAAGTTATCCAAGTCTTGTGTCACAAACCTTCTCTTCAATGTCGGCAAACAAATTAAGATGTTGTGGTTTGTTGTCAACTGTAACAACTGCTTTTTCATGGCATGTTTCATCTTTGAGTTGCTTTCTGGTAGCACGACCACGTAGTAAGGCTGTTCTGGCCTCTTGCTCCTAAACACAGTTCAAAGTTTTAGTCTAATAAATGATACTAGGAGCACCTACCGTAATTTCCGGCAGTTTACCCACACGGCAGATTACCCGCACCGGTCGTTTTTTGCCAAAATGAGAAAAAAGATTCAGCAGATTACCCGCACTGGCAGATAACCCGCACCAAAAAACAAGAGAAAGTTATGCTAAATCGAGAACTCACAAATTTGAAGTGATCGAGTGAAACTAAGCCTTTCATGTTCGTGTCCATTTGGAATAAGATAAAAGTTTCTGCTACTTGGCCACCAATAGGGTAGTACGATTTATTGTGCATTTTCCAGGAAATACCCATACCCTGCTCCCACAGAAGGGGTTGGAATTTCCTAGGGGTGGGGTGGGGGTGATTTCTGTTAGACCAAAAAATCACAAGTAATATATGAAGCTTAACTGGAGTTTTCAGAGGGGTGCGAGGGAGGAGGGGGGGGGGGGTCATAAAAAATCCTGTCTGTGGGGAAGGTATGGATATTTCCTGGACCTACATATCGTAGCTTCGCAGCTTATAAAAATAATAACCATGACAACTCACTGCCAGAGCTTTCCTTCTTTCTCTGTCCTGTTCTTCTAATCTTGCATTTTCTTCATCACGACATACTCGCTCAATATTGTCGATGTTCCGTACATGCCAGCTGAAAAATCAAATCAAATACACAATTGCTGTAGTAATAAAATAATTTTTAAGGCATATTATTAGTTTCAAAGGAGTGAAAGGAACATGTAGGTATACATGAAACCCCAGTCTGCCCATATTATTTACTTTTAAATCCTCAGAGCACAACAATTCCTACTACCCCTCCCCCACTACAAAGTCACCTTTGTAGCAGGGGAGGGGTAAGGGCAAAGGTTGGTAGCCTTGCTGAAAATGACGCAGGAATACTGCAGGAGGAAGAAGAGGAAGAGACAGGAAGCTGAATTTCTGAAAAGATGGAGACTGGAGAGGAAAATCTTCATGGGAATGGCAAGTGAGAACTTCTGAGTACCTCCCACTACAG
Organism: Orbicella franksi; assembly: GCF_964199315.1. Classification (NCBI taxonomy): domain Eukaryota; kingdom Metazoa; phylum Cnidaria; class Anthozoa; order Scleractinia; family Merulinidae; genus Orbicella; species Orbicella franksi. The sequence continues at coordinate 4,178,346 of NC_138154.1, read as the reverse complement.
ACCTGCTGACTTTTATAACGTAAAAAAGAACTGGAGATGTTTAAACCAGGAAGATTTCAATTTATTGAAACCTAGGGTTTTTCTAAAAACAAAAGCAAATGTTGCAACAGTTCAATGAAAACTGCTAATTTGCCATACAAAATTATGTGTAGATGCTGACAGATGTTGAACAAAACCAGAAATCTTTTGGTGTACCCAAAGGCAAGATGTACAAAGCTCCTATAAGTTGAGATAAATCCCCCTAAGTATTGCTTCTTAACAACAGGGTTTTGCATAATTTTCAAAGAATGTTTAGGATAGTTCTCAACCCAGGAGGACTTTGTGAATCTGGCCCAGAGGAATGAGCAGTTTTGCTTCTGTTATGTGATGGAGAACAAAACCTGTGATTTTATTCACAAAAATATACTGTTTAGGTTTTAACAAACTGACTGAAATTGTTTGCGAAAAGCAAGATTGGTTTACAGTCAACTTCATCAGTTGCTATCCATGATATACTTTGAATAAAATTAAGATTGTTAATACTCTAAAACATGTTTTTGAGAAGAAGGCTACAGTGTCAGTTGTGTAATTCATCATCATCATCATCATCATCATCATCATTTTATTTAGTAACGCAAGTTACAAAGATTGGCAGCCAGTGAGGCTGATGTGGACCTACAATTAACTAATAAATGTGAAATAAACAACAAAATGATTTATAAAATTACCCTATGGTATTTAATATACAACTGACCATAATCAAATTAAAAATAAATTCAGTATCAAATCACCCGCTCTAAATAAAGTTTGTATTGTGGTGGGAAACAGCACTATATGCCTGCTGTCAGTTTCCTTGGTCCTATGATAACAATAGAAGACAGGAATGTTTATAGTTTGCAAGTGTGACCTCACGGATGGTTTTCCACAATTTCGCTACAATTTAGTTACCTTTTTTTGGGTAAAATGTTCATCTTGTTGCTGTTTCTCTATATTGTATAAGTACCAAAATGTCCTGCAAAACAACGCTCAAAACATCGTTCAAAACGTCGTTCAAAAGGGTTCAAAACGTTCAAAACACGATCGAGAGTATCGAGTGCATCCGCAACGCACTCTGCCAGTGGTTTGGTTGTACACGATATGCGCACGCTGACGTTTTGGCGCGTGTTTTCTGGTAGTTTACATCGCGGGCGATTCAATATGGTTGACGAAGCAGAGCTGAATTGTTTTCAATGAATTCGGCAAAATTATGAGCGAAAAAGCCGTATCAACAGCAGTGTCTGACTTGGTTCTAGCGGGATGTTCATTATATGCGGCGGTCCATGTTCACGGAACATCAGTTTATGCTGCCTGGGGTTTCTTGTGTGTTTCCATTGCTGCATCTTTTGGCGTTCTAAAGTTTGGAGTGGCTTTTCCAAATGTTCAGTCTAAAGTGATTCGATTGCATGCGCTTTTCACATGGATAGCTTCAACTGTAGGTAGGACTGGCAAGGCTTATTACAGCCCACCCCTACCCCCGCAAAAAAAGTAACATGAAAATAAGCTCAGCCTATTCTATATAGTAGTGCTTTAGGTATTAGTGGCAAGGCCTATCATCCTGTTATCTATTATTCCATAAAATAAATGCGCGTTTGCTTACTCATCATTCACAGGGAATGGTTTAATAAGGAGTAAAGAAATTGGGTGGCTAGCCACGCCATAAATCTGGCAAAAGAGAAAGAAGCATGCTCAGTGACAATACACACTAGTTCACGGGCAGGTGTAATGTTGGTCTCAGCAAATTTAAAATAGATATCATAATTTTCTTGTCAATTTGTCTGGCTCTGTAGAAGAGCACAAATGGACATCCTAGGCAAATAAAGAGTTTAGATAATTTTGTAATAACATATTATCCAAATTTTTGTAATTGTATCATTAACAGTAGCTCCAACCCCCTCAAAAGAAACTAGAAAAGAAAGCAACCCCTCTCCCCCCACCTCCAAAATTTATGGATTAAAAATTCTGTAACTGTCCCATTGGTTTTTGTGTTCAATGATGATTCTCAAACATTTTTGTGCCTAATATTTTACAGGGATTCCTCTTATTGCAGCAGGTTTCTGTTTCCATCACCACAAACCTGCAAATGCCAAGTTCCATTTGGTGAGTTCTGTGATTGCGTTTGTTCTCTCCTTAATCCACAATCCAGCAGAAAAGATGCTAACTACAGCAGCCAGCACCATAGCTGTGTTGGGAATACTTTTAGTCACTTACATGTATTCAAACTTTTATGGGACTACTGGTGCTCTTGCTTATGGACTAGCAAGCGTAGTTGAATCCATCACATTTCTTGGTTTGCCAGGTGTAGATTGGTTCCATTACATCTTGGCTGGAGGAAATCTTCTTCTAATGTATGGGTTGATCAAATAGGGTTATTGTGACATGCAAACACTACTGTAGGAAAAAAGGAATTGTCATAATTTTTGTCATAAGTCATTGCCATACTTGATTCTCTAGAAACTGTCTATACTCTCCTGATAAAAGGTCACTAGAAATTCCAGTGAGGTGGGTGGTCATAATAGTCAGGTTTTGAACTGGAATTTCCAGTGTAGGATTCAAACCTGAACTATAAATGATGGGTATGGATATTCTCTTGAACAATACATTGTCTCTTTAATATTTCATTACCCTGCATAGCAGTTGTTCCAGTGTTGGCAAAGCAAAGGAAGAGTAGAGTAAAAACAAATAAAATTGAAAATATTTCTTCCTTTGCTCAACCTTTTGACTTGGTTTCTTTTAGCATGATTCCTACATGTACGTAAATTAAAGATTCAACAGCATAAATAACATTTCCCTTCCTTGCAACAACTGCCCTGTCAGACACAAATCATCAGATAGACGGAGGATTGTACGCATGAAAGTTGATCTGTAAATAATAAACAGACGTGCCAAGCAAGTTGTACAGTGTCTATATTTTGTTTGATACTTTTCCTTTCTAACCACTGACAGTAAAGGGACTATGAAATGGGCATGACTTGGAGTGAGGACCATGTTACCCATACATACAATTATTGTCTTCACCAAATAGTCGTTTTACTTTATGAAATATGCTGTTAGAAAGTCTAAAGTTGTGGCATATGAAAGAAACTTTTCTTATTTAGCAATGTACAGTTCCAGAAAATATTCATACCCAGAAATTCCAAGGGGGAGGGTGGTTTCAAAAGTAAAAATTTTCAAAGGAAAGTACGAAGCTGATCTGGAATTTCCAGCGGGCTGGGGTTCAAACTAAAAAACCCTTCCATGGGAGGGATATGGATATTTTTTGGAAGAACACATTGTATTATTTTTACTCCAAGGAGTATTATAATTGGAGAAAAGACCATGGCTTTGTTTGGATTTCTGCTGTAGTAGAGACGAGGTACTGCAGGTAATGGTTAGAGATTGTAAGTGCGGGACTCCCATGGTACAGGTTGAATCTTAGGGTTAGGTTTACATTAGGACTGGGTTACTAAGTGGTTATCATGAGCAAGACTCAATGCTCAATGACTTAATGCTGGAAGGGGAACAGTGAATTGAACTTGTATCCTATCCAGGTGAGTCAGTAGTAGCCTTGTGAAGTTTGATGCAGGATATAGTGTGGGGTTTGAAATGAATCAACTGGGCTTTCCTTCAAGGGCTTTTGACTTAGACTCCCTGCCTGGGGGTGCAGTAGCCTCCTGAAGCCACATGCATGCACTTACAGTGAGTACTAACTGCAATATCCCCTTTACTCTGATGAGAGAATGCTAACTGGAAGTGACTTATCTTGGAAACCAAGGATAAGGGTCATACTGGGAGTTCAAGCTCACATGAAAGGACATGTCACAGGGAGATGTTGCAGTGACACGTTCCCTTGTTTGTGCTGTTACTTTTCATTCTGTGCAACACTGGTTGATGCTGCTATGTGTTGCTGCTACATATCCCTGGAACGTGTCCTTTTGTACATGCAGACCTTATAGATAAAGAGCAGTCACTACAATTCTCCCACTTCAGTATCTGGCAAGCTTGGTTAAAAATCAAATGTAGTATTTTTCGCATATAACTTGCGGTTGAAATCAACAACCCAAATCAGGAGAGTGAATTGGAAGCGTCAGAAATTTCAAGTCAGGTAGCAGCTCTTGCAAGGTCTTACATGAATGGTTCGATACCCTTCAAGGAAACAATAGAACAAACAACAGAAACAATGCCCCCAGCCACAAAACAATAACAGCTGCTACACTGTGACGACAAATAAAATTGCAAGCTTAGGAGAGCTGCCACACTTTCAGAAACTTCACCAATTATTCAGGCTCAGTTGTCCCTCATGTTAATAGTGGCTGTAACAATATATTTAAAAAACATGAACACTGGTGTAAATAGGCAGATCAATAAAAGGATGCAGTTCAAAGAACTCCTAATGTACCATAATGGCAAACTGCCTGCATGTTCTTGTTTATTTACTGATATTGTTCTAAAGCTGACTTACTGCCATTACTAGCTTTTCTCAACCTTGACTAACAGGTGTAGTTCAATTGCTGTTTAATAGTTAATTCTGGTTTATTACAGTTATGTACATATATAAAATGTGCAATATTACTCTCTGATATTGAGAGCTATTACAAACTGTTAAAACTGAGTTCATTTCAAATTGTTACACAGTCATGTTCAAGCCCAGCAATATTCAAGCAAAGAAATTAATATAAGCTACTGTACTTGTATACCTATATTAGCTTCTGCAAAGGTCTTCTCTTAACACTTCAAATAAAATATTTACATCAAAAAGATGGATTTAAATTAATTTCTGATTGTTCAAGTAGTTAGGACGATGTTCACCATTAATTCATCAGGCCCTTTACCTAACTAGGAAATGGGCCTTTAAAAAGATGGAAGTGAAACAAAATTATTTTTCTCTTTAAGATGCCATGTTCAAACATAACACTTTCTTAGGGGAAGCTGAAAGACAAAAAAGAAATCGAGGATACCGGCTAGAGGAAATCTTTGGTGTTAACAATCCACACATGACTATGATCCAGGATCATCAGTTTTACTCCAAAGGAAATATGTTACTAAATGGTCCTTACTTAAGTAATTTCATTCTAGAACAAAAATTATTATACTATTCAAACTGTTGTCAGTGACAAAGACTTGTAATGATTGGTAAAATTTATATTTAAAACTCTCTCGATCCATTATGGGAAGTATTTCTACAACAAATCAAAAAAAATGTGATAAATCAAACATGATTGATTTAAATATACTTGGCATGCATTTTGTAAATTTTTTAAACATAAATACCAGTGTCAAGAAAATGGCACCTTTACATGCTTTATTCCAAATATTAACAGGAAAAGTCGAGGGCATGGTTGGTAAATAAAACTATGTACACTCAATTCTTTGTACAATAAAATTATTCTTAATCTGAACCAGGAATCTGGAATATGATCATTCTCAACTTAATTGTATTTGCCTCCAGCATCTTGTTGCATTCTGTGGGGTCCAACAGTACAAGGTCATGGTAACTGCTTTCTTGCAAATCGCAACTGAACTCCTGTTGATGAACTTCAGGTTTGATAACCAAGTCACTGAAAGGACTCCGCAGCATTAAGAACTTGACATTAAGGTTGACTTTTCCCTTCTGTACAAGCTGATAAGTCAAGACACGCTTCAAGCTTTTCTCGTTGCCGACAACATTTGCTTTTACCACCCACTGTTGGCCCAGAGCATGAAATCTACTGCTTTCATAGCAGAGCTGTGGTAGATAGTCATCAGAACGGTATGGCTTGAGCTGCAAGTCTACAGATGTTAGGAAGATTGTGAACATGAATTGGTTAGTAGGAAAGCATGCATCCCTGTCAAATGTTCTGTGAGAATGGAGAGTATGTAGTGCAAAAGTGCAATTTAACTTTTAGTTTCCACAAAATCTCTCAGCTCAGATGAAACAAATACAGTTTTGCAATAGCAAATTGTGGAGCAATTTTATGGCAATTTGCAAGTTGCTGCTTTGCCTCAGTGCAACAGTCTTCAAATGAAAATAAGTTTGATTTACATGAAAATGAGCTTGTGAGTAAAGCTTACTTTCAATGAAAGGTGTAACACCTGAGACTTGTTTTTAAAATGTCAGTAACCTGTACAGAGATTCAAGCCTTTCAGTGTACCTAATGAATAGTATTAAGACCATATTTGGTCAACTTTATTTGCTTTAACATACGCACAGAATCATAAGTCTAAAGTCAGGCTAACAGGAGGAATTACAAGTTGCGGCAATACTCTGAAACTGAAATTTTTGTCATGAATGCAATTGCCCTCCCACCCGTAGCTGCAAATTAATTATGTGGTTAATAACCAGATACAACATATGTAATGGATGAAAACGAATCAAATTCAAGCAGTGTTAGTAGTATCTGTGAAAGGATTTTGGTCTCACCATGGGTTGGTACTAACCAAGCCTGAAAAAATCGGCAACAGTCAGAACATGATCAGTAATGATGATGAGAAAAACAACAGTGTCACACCAGTGGCAGAAAATAATCAGTAAGTTATTGACTAAAGAGCATTAAAACCAACTTCACTGTCTAGCTAAGATATTAAGTAAATTATACACCAGATATAGCATTTCATTTTGAGTAGTCAACAACACAGGAAGATAAACCAATGTTGGAGGAACTAACCCAGCACAAAGGAAAACAACAAATAACAACTGATTTACTGGATAAAGCAATTGAAACAAGCCAACAGAAAGAAAGGAAAATACATTATTACAGACACATTAATTATAGACGTTAATAACAAAAGAATAACAATATTAACCATTTATAGCAATCTTTTCAAAGGACAGCAAGTTGAGGATGTTTTGGAAGAGTTCCTGCTCGTTCTTGTGATTCTTATCAACCACCTCTAACGACTCCATAAGTTGTAATCCAGTCATGCCTGGATGAACACAGTTATCCTCATGATCCCTTTGCTCATGAAATGGACCCTGCCACAGGCAACCTAATCTTTTGAACTTGCAGTGCACTGGCCTGAAAAACACAAAACACAAATCAAAACAAAGACAAATGGGTTATCAACAGTTGTTTAAGGCTGAAAGATAGAATGTGGAAATTAGTATGGTTGCACGTTGTTGAAGGAGGATTTCCCCACCTGTCAAGAGAAAGCAAAGACAAAATATCAATATTCTCTGGTCAAGTAGATATGAACCTCTATCACGTCTTCTAGTGTTACAAAATGAAACTGAAACTGATACTAAGCATCATGATCTCCTTTCTGCCTTATCTTATCACAACTCAACTTGGCCCATTAGTATTTCCAACTTAAAATATTCCAATATAATCACTGTTTCTCAACAAATTTATTGACCACATTCAGACTGGTTCTCATCTAACAAACTCAAAAATTATAATTTATCTTTTAGAGCGGTTTTCAATTGATTTGTCAAAAGTAACCAGGCAATTACTCTGGTTTTGGTTTTACTATGGTTCAAGTTTGGCTGAGTATTCTAATTGGAAAGCTTTTGGTTTAGTCTTACAACGCTCAATTGAAAACTGCTCTACGAGTGGCTCTTAACTTTGACAAGGCTTGTGCCAGTGCACACAACTTGTGTTCTGTTACACTGTACAACATTTAACCCCAAAAACTGGCAATGGTAACCAAGTATTACACTGCTCTTGTGACTAGTTACCATGGCAACAGTCCAGTAAATCACCCTTTTATGACAGCAACTCCAACCCACATTTCTGTTTTGTTTTAATTGGTGTGCAATGAAATTGCACTGTCTGAAAGTTACAAAAAGCTCTATTAAATTCACTGAAAATTTAGGAGGGCACCACAGTAGCTTGTTGACACAAATGTTCACTGTTTTACGAGGGGCTCTTGGTTTAGTACAAGCAAAACAATACATGGGTATAATTGTCAATGATCCAAGTTAGGCTTGATTTCTACCCCTTCTTGTATCCTGTGTCATGCCTCCCTCTTCAGGGGAGGAGTATAGAACCCTTTCCCAAACTCTAGGTGGTAGTCAAACTCCAAACTAAATCAGAGCACTGGGTTTCTAACTTCCATATGCCTTCTTAGAAAAATGTAAAGGCACTTGTTGCAAGTCTAACGATGTAAAAACAACTCCCTTAATACTGGCTTGGTCCTAGGAACATCCTAGAATTGTAATTTGAAATAAAAGTACAAGATACCAGTTAACTGTTTACCAATGCTATTTATAGCAACATAAATACATGGCTTAATATGCACACAGCTTATGAACACAGTGCTCCTAAGAAGTTACCAGGACAATGACTTAAACACAAGCAGCAGTTATCCTAAATATTTTTTACAGCTTGATTAAGTTGACCTTGGTTAAGTCATAAGGAAGCTGGATTATTTTACGATTTTCTTCATTTAACTTAAACGCATTCCATAAATATTACTGTTCACTTGTGCACAAAAATAACATGTTTTATAAAATGATACACATTAGTCAGATAATGGAGGCCTTTCTTTAGAGACATTACTTCATAAACCACTGTCCCAGGATTTTGTCACAAAAAATTCCATATTGATGACACTGAACATGCCAGGTCCAGAAAAAGCCTGTTTATATAGTTGTTGCTATACAGTTAGCCTGCGAGCAGGCTCCCATACACTGTGGCACGAGCAAAGATGAAGCTGTGAAGCTAAAGCTGCTTTGTGCCAGGCCCTTTGTCTTTAGCACCTTTGCCTTTGCTTGTTCTGCACTGCCAGTCAGTCAGTCAGTCAGTCAGTCAGTCAGTCAATCAATCAATCAATCAAACAGTAAGGATCCTATATTTCAAGCCAGTAGTATGGAATTTTTCAGCTAAATCTTTCTTGTGGTAGTTCAGGAAGTAAGGTTAAAGAAGATGTCCATTTTGTCGCATCTTATTACATTACCAATATATTAGTAACATTAATGCAATCTGATTATTGTTTTAAAATCTCATGGTTGGTTTCATCACCATCAGATCTGAAAACAATACATATGGGTTAACAACCAAGCGTGAGAACAAGATGGCTGGATGTTGGCCAAGTTCTGTTTGCGTGTTTATTGACTAAGCACATTTGGGGTCTGTTAACACACACACAAAAAGACTTAGCCAATATCCAGCCATCTCAACTGACCAAGCTGGGTCAATAAAGGATTTATTATATGGCATAACAAACATTTCCTTGTTGGGCACTAGCCTGTGTCGCAAGTGTTCCAGTACAAAGAGCTATTTCTGCATTTCCACCACACACAAGTAAGAGTGAGAGCAAAAAAAAAAAAAAAAAAATCCAATGAAGCAGGGGGTGGTAAGACGAGCAAGGGAATGCTTGCTCCCAAACCCTTTCATTTTGAAAAACCTGTTTGCCCACAAACGGGGCTCCCCACCACCCCTATTTTCCTTGATTGTTTTTGCTCTTGCATCAGTTTGCACATGGCCAGAATGCAGAAGCTCTAATCTCACAGGAATGCTTGCTACACAAGCTAGACACCGCAGGTAATCCTGTGTAGGCAAGATAGCCCCTCTTTCCTGCTCTGGTATTCAACCACAGTGCAAGATTTGGTTCATCTTGCCCACATGCTGAGCTGCCATATAATACTTTTTGTTACTGCCAGCAGTAACCTCTCATTTGAGTCTCTTCCTTTTGTCCACTTTGTTCCTTTTCTGGTCTCCACAAACCTAAAGCATTAACACTAAAACACTGACATCTGATGGCCAACCTTTTATCTACAGACAGCTTTGTTAAAAATTCCAATTATATGAATACAGAATTAGTGTATCAAGTGCAAGACAAGGATTTCTTAAAAAATTCTGCTCTTTGGGAAATTGTGTGCATTTTTGGACAAAATTAGATTTCAGTTTTAGGAAAGTGAAACTGATTTAACTGTTAAAGTAATTACGTTGAAATTTACTGGAATGTTCATTGTTTTACTGTCAGTCAGAGGTACAATATATGAAACTGAAACTGCAAGAATAATTAATCTGAAAGGTTTCTCGTTTATATTAATGCGGCGAAAAAAGTTATTGCTGGTGAATGTGTTATTACACAGTTAATATGGCACTATTGTTTCTCACAAAGTGGTCTCTTGTGATGTAGGTCACGATGTATTGATCTTCATCAGGTGATGAGCGTGATTAGTTATGTCTCCTTATGTTACCAATAGGTTGGCTGCAGTACGCAGATTTCCATGACCTCAGCTGTGATTGGTGAATTTTGCTTCTACCAGTTCTGTTGAGTTGAAGTGCAAAATGCAACAATAACAGCAAAGAATGAAAACTAATCAATCACAGTCAACCATTGTGCTGCTTAAGGTGGCATGTACCCAATCGACTTCATCACATGATCAAGACTAGCATCAATAGGGCTCCTGCTCCACCCAATAAATCCCACTATTTGTATTACTCCCAACCTCACTTATGAGCAAGTACCATGCGCTTATTTTGGAAGTGGGAGTCCAGATAGGAATATTATATTTATCTGATCTAATATTATTGTGTACAGACTAACTGTCGAGGTTGTGTACCATGAAAAAAGCCCAAATATTTTTCTGTTTGCTCTAAACTGCATCAGATGATAAGTGAATTTGTTACACCACACATTTTGCTCTTGTTTTTGGTTGGAATGCTGGGAAGGTACTTGGTGAATGTTGAATTGAGATTGCAATATTAAGGTGGCTGACAAACATTTAACAGCTCTTTCCATCACTTATACTTTGATTGATCAATACTACCACTCTTTGTCGTAAGATCCTACAACAATGGTACTACACAAATACCCAATCATTGGTAGAGTGTTTTAATAAAACTGGTTACCATAGCAACAGTACAACTTGTTTAAGGCACTTTTAATGTCTCTTTAAGAACCTATAACTCAAACAAACTCAGCGACCTCCATTTTTATAATGGCATCATGTTACTGAAGTAAGCAAACTTAAAAAAATTCTCAGGAGGGGTTCAAAGCAACCTTAAATTTTCTGAAGCCCCTCTTCTGAATTTTTTAAAGTTTGCACACTCAATAACGTGATTGGACAGTAACAAATGGAGGTTACTGTGCTCATTTTGAGTTAAAATCACGTAAAATAAAATTAAGGGTGTTTTTAACGCATTGAACTGCGGCTATGGTAGCCTGTTATATAGAAAGGATGACCACACTTTTTTTTTTTTTTTTACAAATGATTGGATAAGTGTGTTAACATTGTTTTAGGATCATATGACAAAGAGAAATGGTGTTGATCAATGGAAATATGTGATAGAAAGAGCTGGAAATTGTTGTCAGCCACTTAAATGAATGGCTGATGAGTGCCGAGTCAATTGGTTCTTCCAGTCCTCATGGGTTAATTGACATATTAACTATTGGTATTGCACAGTGGCATGATCAAGTATAGCTTTGTAACTCTCTTGTAGTTTTCACTGCCCTTGGACTTAAGTATTCACAAAAAGTGTGACCGGCTTATTGACCCAATGGGTAGGCCTCATGGGAAAATCTATTTGGCTCAAGTCGACTTGAACAGACTCAATACAGTGAGTGAGATCCATGCAAAATGGCCAAGAGCCAAATATTTGCCCATCAAGGTTGAACGAGTTCTGTAAATGCCATCTTTACTCAGCTTGACTTGTAAAAATGTCTTATGATGTGTGTGGAGCCACATAGCACATTCTGGACCAGCTTATGTCAACCAGGACCCATCTAGCCCTACACACATCAACTTGTGAAATGTTTCTAAACAACTGCATCAAGGGGGCCGCACAGTGACAGTCAGTTTTATGGTTTCATGGTGTGCCTAGCATTCCATTCAACAGTCTCCCAACAATACTGCAACAATGGCCATATGTTTACCATCTGACTTTGTTTGAAACTTGACATTTCTGTAGACATTTCATGACGACAGTTTAACTGTCAGCACCTGACTTTCACGTATTGACTCTAATGGTTAGTGAAAGGAAAAAGCCATGGCTCATTATCTGTTAGTTTGGGGAAAGCAAATATTTGAAATATCAGTTGCCCACAGTTGAAATACCTTTTGACCACGGTTTATTAAAAAAAGTATGTTAGATACAGTAATGGCAAACACACATTCACCATTTGAATCCATTTTATTTCAACTCTTCAAACGTAATATTTATTGTCAAGAGTCTAACATACAGAGATTGCTACCAGTACTAAATACAGTAAGACCTGTTCAACATATGACACTGTTACACCTACACTATATTTTAAAGTTCATATTTGTTGAAATTACTGTACTAACAGTAAACCACTAGTATTATTACAAAAAATACATTAAGCATGCTCTTCATTATACAAAGTATACTACCATTACAAAATTGATTGTCACAGAATTTTTCTTTGATGTTAAGGCAAGATAGCAATACCATGCTCAAAGTATCGGTGTTATGTTATGCTTGTTTAATTAGGCAATTTTACTATGGATACTTCATTCATACAGATTTTGCTAAAAAAAACACATAGATGAGATGCAAACAATATGTTTTGGTCGGTGGGAATGACTTGCAAAGTTATGGTGAGGGTAGAGAAATGCTGATTCTACGAAGTTAGAATCCAGCTGCAGAATGATATCAACCCACAGTGCACCCTCCCCATTCATCCCTCCCAACTAATTCACACAATCAGAGATCAATGCAAACAAGTATTTTTTCACTGTTTTATTTCATCAACATTATGAACTCAAAAACATATCAAGGGCTGCAAAAAGACTGAGAAACAAGCAACAGTAAAGCAGTAATTCAATGCAAATCATTTCAATATTGAAGAGAATGACACTGATACAGTAAAAGGGCTCACTTACCTGTTTAAGCATTCTTTGTCCTCATGATTTTTCAAGCAGCTTCGCGGTAGTTCATGACTGCAGTGAGAACATTCTGTGGGAAGCTCAGATATGGCTTTCTCGACAGCTAAGTTACGGGAGCAGACATTGCGATTTATTTCAGTTCGGCAGTTTGGACACGTAGATTGCTCATTTTTTAGTCGACTATCAGCCAAAAGATGCGTGAAACAGGATGCACACATCAGGTGTCCATTACGACACTACATTGAAACAGAAAAAAGGGCTGAAGTCAACATCACACAGAACACACAAAATTTGGATATTTTGGTCTTTAAGTGGCTGTTCACACATTGGGGAGGGGTGGGTCAGGAAAGTTTGGTTACGTGTAGGGAATCTTGGGAAAAAACTGCACATTTCGTAGCCAAAATCATGTTAACAGTGGCAAGTAAGTAAACGTAATACACAGTTCAGAACAAAATTAAACTGGGTCCATCAATCTTTCTGTGTTTTGGTAAACACCACTAAATCACTAACTTGAAGACAATATTTATTAAATTCAAACTTCTCAAATAGTCACAGGTTCACCACCTACAGATCTTACTCTGTCATGAAATTCTATGTTATGACACGTAAGAGTTTTAAATGAAAGCAGCCTTGGTACGATGATTTTGCTTCTCTCATTGAAATGCTGTCACATGATTTAAGACTTAGCATTGAAATAACTCCACCAGTCCCCACCTAGAGTGTTTTATGATTTTTCAGTGACACATATAAAAGCCAGAGCAAAAGAAAGTGATTCAAATGGTGCCATATATTGGCAGGTTTCTCCCTGTGTGTTTGAAAACATCTATTACTGTAAAAAAATTAAATTAAATATTCACATATAAAATATTAAAAACAAATTATTGTGATAACTAAACTAATACACCAACTGATTGAAAAAAATTTGCGCAACCAGGGTAAATATTTTGTTTTTTACTGAAGCGTGTCATGTTACAAGAGCATCGTGACAGGCCACGTGAAAATGTCGTGCAATGTAAACTTGAAACAAAGAATGTTTCAAAGTTTTAAACCGAGGTCTATCACTGACATAAATATTTAAATACTGAAAAATCTTTCCCATTCTATTTACCTTTCTTCAACACCAGTAGCTGGCTATGTTCGCAAATTACAAAAACCACTCTACCACCAGAGCAAGTTGAAAATACAATATCCTTGAGGGCATGCCGGCCGGTCGAAAATCAACAGAGCAGCAAAATTCATGGAGCTTATAAAGATCTCCGCAATTGTTCAACACAAAAATTTGTTTTATACAGTGTTTGCCAGCTATCAAAAATGTAACCTATTATTCAAATAGTATTGCGCAGTTCTAAATGTTCATGAAACTCAAACAACGGAACGCCACGTCAAGTAACCTCAACGTGTTGAATTAAACTCATGGAGTTTTGTAGCACCACACCGTATTTGATGAAGCTTAGGTTTACAATTCATGCATGCAAAAGCTGGATTAGGGTGTATCTATAAACATATCTTGATTGGATGTAAAGCAAAAACAAAGCACGAATGATGCAGGTATTGATGGATGTGACCAGAATTGACATCGGCAAAGAGTGTTAACCCGAGTACAGAAAATCATTTTTAAAGGTAACAGAGATTTGAACAAACAGCGTGACATTTTATACACTGTTGTAACTCAGTTCGATTCTCACCTGGAAAACGGACTTGGTGGGCAAATCGAGGCAAACGGTACAACTCAAAATGTCGTTCAATCGCGCCTCGAGTTTACCAAGACGATCAATTTTTCTGTCTTCTCTTGTCTTTACTTTCTTCAAAGGAGGCTCGATATTTTCTTTTTCGGAAGTGTCTTCTACCTGTATCGAACCTTCAGCTTCTCCCTCCGACATACTCCCCTTTTTGATATAAAATCCTACGCCCTTCAAAACACCGCTCAATCGATAGTTTGTTTTGGTCCGGAAAAGATGATGTAATGTTTACTACATCTGCGCCTGCGTCACAATGAACGAGCAAAGGTCAACAATCCCAAATTAGGCGAAAGGAAGTCACGAGACCATCACGTGGTATCCAACCGGAATCTTAAAATTCTTAGCTCAGCGGCAATGCCCTAAAAGATAGGTCTGCTTGGCATACACATAGAGCCGCGAAGAAACGTTGACATCAACGGGACAAATGGACATAAATTTCACTACAAAAGTTGTTGTAATTTATGGATCAAATAGATGGTAGTTGTTCCTGAGTATTAGCATCAGAGCTGGCTAGTTAATGTATAATTTTTGGTGTCTGTTAAAGTTGAATTACTGTTGAGGTTGCTACTTTTGGAGAGTCACGGTTTTGCTACTGACAGGACTTGCTAATGACCATTAAATTTTATAGCTAATTTTGAAAGGTCATCACTTTTTTGAGGCCATTATTTTTGGAACTTTAAAGTATATAGTTTAATTATATAACAGTCAATGAGCTCATTAATAATTTTTTCCAAGAGGCATTATATTTACAAGTTGAACCCAAAGATGGTTTGTTTGCTTACAGAGCAGTCCAACTGAGAGAGCTTCTATATGAACTCAATTGACCTGGCTGAGATACAACCTTTTGAGAATTTCTAGCTCATGAACAGGCTCTCTGGTTGAGACCCTAAGTTGTCCTTCGCCACAGTGATTGCTTTGCATTTGGATGAAACTATTCTAGTCCTATGTCCACCCTTCTACAACCCCTACTGTCACCTCTGCCACCACCCCCCTTCATTAGAACTTCATGCTTGACATTTTGTTGTAGCCATTATCCTTGCAAGAGTTGTGTCTACAGTTAGGTATGTCTGTGATATGTTGCACTGGTTATGAACAAGTCCATCAACAACAGTAAAATTGTACTTTGATATCCATGCACATATTTTATTTCATAAAAACTGGTCAAAAGTAAATACAACACTTAGGTGTGGAAAAAAGGACATGGATTTTCTTGTACTTATTTTACATTCCAGCCTTCCTACAAGAAACACAACTACAGCATTCTATCACTAACAGCACTGCACAATGACGGTACTTGACAGGTAATTAATACTAATTCTTTTGTTACAAAAAGCCCCCCCTCAGGGCAAGGACAAGATGAAGAACAGATCCACCTTGGATCTTGTAGTCTGCAGCGGTTTTGTCATCATTCCTGTCAACAAACAGGTCAAATAATTTTATAATAATAAAAACATTATCTAGGTTCTATCTGTTGCTATGAAATTGCAAAACAATGAAGCTGAGAATCACGAAAATTAGTCATGAGATCATAACATAAGCCTTTTTTGATAGATTCCATTAAGCAGGGGTCCATATTGGTTTTTCTCCAAGATGTCAGCTGGGCAAGTATGCCAGATAACATACTTGCCGTGGCAAAATGTTACTTGCCAATTCAATAGAGGAGGGGGGTGAATAGGTTTTCGGATCGACGGATTTGGCCTTAAAAAGAGCACAGATTGTGGAGTTTTGCAGTAAATTGAGTGGATTCACCGATTTTGCAAACAAAGTGGATCATGGATCAGCTGTGAATTTTGTCGCGGATTCTGGATTGTGCCTGTCTTGATGTTCGAATCTTGGGTTTTAAATGAAATTTGGATCATAGATCTTTCTTCAGCCTTGGTCTGGATGTTACATGTAATGAGTTCATCCAAATTATTTCTTTTTTCGAACAAGCCTACTGAAGAAACTGTTAGATTCTCAAATGTGACCTTATAAAGATGTGTGGCGATCAGCAAGTAAAATTAATAAATCAAGTTTGAAACCTTCAATGTACTGGATTAAATACAGAAAGTATACTTACATTTGCTTTCCACTAAATATCAACCTGGAATAAAGAAAATAAAATTTACAAGATATTTGTTTGAGTTCTCAACTTGCACAGGGCAGAGCAAGATGGAGAGGTACTGTTGCTAGCCTACATTCTACTCTGAGGTAGACAGGTGTAAATAAGAATATGAAATTCTGAAGTAGAAAGATATCTAAAAGAATAGACAAATGATACCGTTTTTTTTGCTTTTTACTAGACATGACAAGGGTAGTGAAAGTTACAAAAAATACAAATACTTTGTTCCAGCAGAACTCAGTTCTTGTACATTATTTATCAATTTTTGTGCTCTAACTATAATGCAAGTTACAATCATGGCAAGCCCACTTGGTATTTTCCCACACATGTTACAAGAATTTTCTCCACAGAAAAGTTCAGAGGGCTTCACAGATATGCCAAAAAAATCAGTCATTAAATAATTGATATCAGACAAACATACAAACAAAGAAATATTACATCCATGGTTATTGAGATAAGGAACATCACAATGTACAGTATAGTTTACACCATTAAGTCAACCATTTAAGTCCAACTGGCTCATCTCTCTTGCTGCATTACTCCAGTTTCTACCCAGAATACTTGATCCAGGGCCAGCATGTTAACCATTAGGCCATCACAATTCTTGCAATTATGCTGTTACTAAGTGGAAAAGCCAAGACAGTAGGGGATGCTTTACAGTTTTAGTTTAGAGGGAGGCTATAATGACCTTTATTATATGCCTGAACTGGTCCCCGATGAAAAGGAGAATTCTGCTTGGTTCCCTATGCTTGCTGGACAAAAGAAATGTAAATGCATGCTTATCTTTTGTGTGCAGGTTTATCTAGAATGGTTTGCAGAAACACATCAATTTATGATCCACAGATTAAAGCAAGCCATTATAATAAATATGTTATTGAACTACAATCCTGGTCAAAAGTCTTGGGACACTTTGCACTTTTGCCAACATATGGTCTTTCTGTCCACCTCCCCCTCCCCACCCCCAACACAATGTTGATGTTGATTCACCCAAAGTAGACCCAGTATTCCAACACTGTTTTTGGGGGAGGGGGTATGGCAAATTAAATAATGACTTCCTACTCCAAAATAATGCATCACCAGTTGTCATTTTGTCAAGTGTCCCAAGGACTTTTGGCCAGGATTGTAGCTTGTTTGGCCCATATTGGAGAATATTGGTCTTGTCCTTTTTAGCAAGTCTATGGACTGAGCTACAGGCAAGGTCCGTAAAAAATGAACTTGGCCAATATTTCTCTAAATTATATGGACCTCACGCTAGTTCAGTAACTTCTATTATTATATGGCTACAATCTTGGACAGAATAAAATAAGAAATAAATCTGCAACCAAAACACGCCATATTTTCCCCCACTGAAATGGTGGGAAGGGTGGTCTCAATTTTTCATTTAGTTTGACCAAGATAGTAGCTCCATGAGCAGGAAAGATGAACCGAATCCTGCTTTCCTGGCACACACACACATCTCAGGGGGTGAGGGGGTATTCTGCTAAGTTTTATACATGGAGGCTCTACCCAAAGGTCTGACCCCTACCCTTTCGCATACCATTTTGACAGAAAAGGTATCCCTTTCACATACCTTCTTAAGACCAGTGCATCCCCTTGGAAAGAAGTTAACATCAAGCATAACCAGAAGAGATGTTAACCACAAAAACAAGTCCTTTATATTCAGTTCATGTTCATGTTGGACTTAAATCACAGATTTCTCTACCCTTTCATGTACCTCAACTTGCAAAATCCCTACCCTTTTGTACACCTGAAGCCTGAAACAGGCACTCCTTTCAGGTGGAACCTCCCGTATGGGCCATTATATGGCGTACCCCCCCTCCCCCCGCCGGCACTCCTAGGGGCTGTGATGGGCTATCTGAGCAGGCAAGATGGTGCTATCTTGCCTGCCCAGGATTACCTGCTGTGTTCTAGAAATAAATGTGTTCTTTCCCAATATAATAAAACCTTTATTGATCAAGCTTGTTCTGTCAAGATGGCTGGATATCGCCCATGTTCTTTTGTGTTTTTATAGACCTCGACTCCGTCTCAGTCTATAAACCTTCCAAAAAAAATTGGCCCATATTCAGCTATCTTAACTTCATGCTTGGACCCGTGTGTATGACTGTTAATATAATATCACAAAAGCTATAATGGATGGCATGTTCTCACCTCTGCTGTGGGGGAGGGATTCCTTCCTTTTCTTCAACTCTTTCTTTTATTCTTTCTACCTTTTTTGATGGAATTGGGAGATAAAATAATTTTAAGGAGCCAAAAAAGTAAATGAAAGTCTGCACTCTGGCTCATTTAGCCTCTGATTTTGCATTAGATTATCCTGGTTTAAACAGAACAAAACAATATGAGGTATGGTAAATTATCAACTAAGTCACTCCTCTCTAATAAACCCCGCCCCCCTAATTAACCAAGGCCACCCTCTCTCTCTGGAGCCTCCTCCTCTCACTTCTCTCCTTGTTTGTAACTAAATCATCCAAAGACAGACTTAAATTATTCACAAGTGCATTTTTATCATGTCTGGGTACAATTTTAAATACAGTATTTGCAAGCTTTGGGGAAATGTTACTGGTTTGTCGGGGTATGGGGTAATTCTGAAAAGAACTGTTGTTGGTGACTGATGTTTTGAGAAACGTCATCATCAGAGTCAAGTTCAGAACTACTGTCACCCAGATGATCACACTATATGAACAACTGATAACCAGTTACTTTAGTACTCAGAAAGAATAAGGTAAGATCCTTCACTGATCAAAACACTGCACAAAAAAAAGTGTTACGCTGGTATAACCTGCCAGTGTGTTGTTTTAAATAAAATAAGATCCCTTCTTTAAAACCTGCTTGAACTAAATAATCTCCTCCCTGAAGGGCTTAATAGAAAATCTATGACATTACTACACCCCCCTGGATGAGATGCTATGTCATTGCAGCTAGATCCCCACATTTTTTCTTGGATTACATTTTTAAGATGGCCAGTTCCCATTGACACAACCAAGTTGCAAGAGGTACTGTGAGAGTGGTACACCTAGCTACAAATCAACTTGAAGCTGATAAAGGTAAATTAACTGAGTGTAGTGAGTTAGTGAAACTGAAATTTTGAGTGTTAGTGCTTTGTCACTTCTGTGAGAGAAGTGTCCAGCTCGTGAACACAAAGTAGTGATCGTAACCAGTTTTCTCAATCTGCATCCAGTGCATTACCTATGTATATTTGATGAATCTACCTCCCACAGACACAAAAGTACAAGTGAGTAAGTCCACCAGTCAAGTTATACCAGCACCAAACCATAGTGATTAGGCCATTCCCCTTTTTTTTCGTTTATTGTGGAATAAGTTTTCTGATTTTGGGTCGGTTGGTCAGAAAAGGAAAAAAAAAAACAAAAATAAAATTGGAAAAGGAGTCTGGAGCTAGGAGGCCCGGTACCTCAGCATAATATCCATGGAGCCTGGAAACAACAAGGTGTGGTTACAAAGTCAACATGGTGGCAATGGAGGAAGGAAAAATCAACGTCGTTGTTAAAATCAAACGAGAACAGGGAAAAAACTAAAAATCTGTAAGGCAAAAAATTGCTTATGTTTCAGATTAAAGTGACAATTGTTTGAAATAATGTGTCACTGCCTTCATCGCCTTCTGCATAACTTTTTTTTTTTTTTGAAAATGTGAAAATCTGAGTTGGTTGGATGATGCTAAACAGAGAAAAAAGGGGATGGCCTTATGCAGCATGAAAAGTTAGCAATAATGAGCTCAATGGATGAACAGATGGGATACAGGGACCTTGAAGGTTTTAGTGATGGCTAATTTAAGATTGATGTTATTTTACCTTGTCTGTAGGTTCAATGTCAATCTCAATCTGCAAATCGGAAATATAACAAGATAAATTCAACGAAGTCACTGTGTTTTACAGCAAAACTTAATGAGTCACAAGTACAGTACACCAAACACTTCTGGAATTTCCATTGACTGGCTACTGATCACATGTGAGATGAGGACACAGAAAGAATCCACTTGATTTGCACTCCTCTATCTTGATTCGCTCGTATTAATCTGTACCTCGTTTGCTCTAAGGGTCAGGGTTATAGTTTTTGTCGTTTATCTATTGACGGATTTCGCCAATTATATGGTGTAGGTCGCTCCAAATTAAATAATTCCCAATTCTTATCCAGTTTCACTCTTACCTCCTTTCCAGTTAAGGTCTTTGAAGATGACGGAGAGAAAAAGAAAACATCATTACAAAAACGAAAACGCAATTAACTGCTTGAATCAAGACGTTAATACCTTCACTTTGATAAGCATGCTGAAAACTAGTTCCTTAATTTGGCGTTCAAAAGGGCGAAATTTCCCTAAAGATCGACTTGAAATCTGACGGCTACTTGTACACACTGATCGCTGGCTCAATATCGGAGCGTTCTGTCGGCGAAAAGCTGGTAACTAATCAGCCGCTCTGCCGCTGATCAGTCATGTTTGCGGGGTCTTCGTCTCATAGCTCTCTTTGTTCTGGCAGCCATTTTCGACTGATTGTGTGAAAACACAGTCAGAGAATCCGTTTCCATCTTGCGAGAAGGAACGGTTTTGGAAATAATCCATCATGTTTTCTTTACTACGGAAATTTCTTTTTCTGTTTCTTTTAGTTTTACCGGCATCGCTTGTCCTGGTCGGCAATGGTGAGTGACTTAATCTTGCGTGATTCAGCGTGTGTGTAGTAAATAGAAAGTCTGAACATTCATTGTGTGTCTCTTATGTCCTGTGATGTTTTAGGCATTTGGAATGATCGTACCGATGCGAAGGTATAAACAGCTTGAATGAGGCCTTCCGAGAGATGCCTTTGGTGTCAGAAGTGTTTTACTTTTGTTGTCGTTGTGTTCTCTCGACTGTTGCTTCCTTCAGTCCGTTCTTGGAAGAATGGAAGCTGTTTTCCTTCGCTTTGGGCGAATGATTTCCCCTTGTTTTGTCTGAGGACTGGATATCAAATAGCGCTAAAGCCATAGCTAGTAGCAGTTGGATTGGTTAGACTACGCAGACGGTTCATTTCCTGTTTTATACTGATTTGATTTTTTTTTTGCCGCGTTGTATACGTGGCATTAAACTATTGGGACATGACAAGATGTGTGTGTAATGGCGCGAGAAGATGAAGTGGAAAACGAGCAGGAGGTCGCGCAACCGACTGAAGCTGATGCTACAGAGGCTTCTGTTGACGAGGAATATGTTGAAGATGTTGGTGACGATGTGGACGATGGAAAGGTTAGTGTAATGTCATACACATCTTTTTGCACTAATTGCTCTTTTGAAAAAAAAATAACATTTGTTGACTTCCTTCCTGCTTTCAAAGTCATATTGAATGTAGCCAAGAAAATCCTCTGTTTTCCTTAAAAAATTAAACTTGTAGTACAAGACAGGTACAATAGACTACTTTTTTGTTACTCTTTGTATTGTTATTTAGAAGGCATTGTTTGTCTATGATTTCTCTAGTTCTCTATCCAGTCAATTTGCAGGTTGCTATGCCTGTGAATTACAAGGACAGAATAAAGCAGGCCAAAAATCCAAGTAATCACATGTGTAGAGCAGTGCGTAGTGTTAAAACGAACTCGACAAGAACTTCTGACTACGATGTAAACAGAGTTTAATTGACAGGGATCAATGTTCCATACAGACTCAAATGAAATGAATCACATGCCAAGACGAAGGTAGAATTAAACCACGTGCTGTAAGCTTAGCCGTAAGTCGTATAATGTAAACCGTATGCCGGTTCGAACTGAAATACAATAACGAAAATAGAAGCTAACGTAACTAACATACCGAAGTATAAAGATAAAATAACACAAATGAAGAAACTATTGCTAGCATTCTCAATAACGTCCGTAACATGGAAGTGTAACATAATCAGCACTTATACTGATCGTACGGAAGGCTGGAAAACGATTAATAGGCTACATGGTGTGTAACTTGGACAGTACTTTCATGGCAAAATAACCCTATATTGGAGATATGGACCTAATCAAGCGCGATTCCGAGCATACAGAACTAACTAACCGATTTAGTAACGATAAAAGGAAACTCAACCGAAACAAATAACAATAGAAAACCTAAGAACTAACCCTAAAGAACAAGGAATAGATTACTCACTTTGGTTTGCACACGCACTGAACTTGACGTGATAGAATAGACGAGTAACAGTGTATAGAGAAACTATGGCCCAATGCCGAGTAGAAGTTGACGCAGTGAAATCTGCACTTGAACTGACCTAACCGAGGAAAACCTCGTGGATATATCTAACCGGAGAACACGTACGCAAAACCTAGCGGTTATGACTATTTCCCTAACGGACATAGCAGCTGAAGGCTGGTCAACCACAGTAGATTAAGTAAGTAAGTAAGGCCTTGTTTGAAAGTGACAATTACTTGATAACATCTACGGTAAAGTAAGTTCCTGCGACCAAAAAACGAATTAACATCACGTTTCAAAACCAACAATGCCTGCCCTACATTTATGTGTAATAAAATTGGAATTCTCTTTTGTATTTTCAAATAAGGTTGACACTGAGGAAGAAGAAGAAGAGGAAGACAAAGAAGACAGTCCTGCTCCAACAGACTCTGTAAGTGTCGAGTTTATTGATAATATAATATATAAAATATAGAGTGCAGGATGCCAAGAAAGCCATGTCTGTTAGCCTGGTGCTATTTGATTTTGTAGTGGAGCTAGTCAATTCTATGGGAAAGTGAAAATTTGAATTCTTCTTACCAAAGTACTATAAGAAATGGTGTTGTTGTAATTTCTAATTAATTATTGCACTAATTAAAAAATTTCGGGAGGGTTAGTATTACACGCATTTGGGCGACTAGTACATAAGTATTTCCAATTAATTTACCTCATCATTAGTCCCATAAGTCAAAATGTCAATTCTCCTCTCTGATTGCTTTATGTTTCAGTTATGTTTGTTGGGAGAATTTTGTGCTGTATCAAGGAAATTTTCCCACTAATATTCTATATTGCTTCACAATATAGAAAGAAATTGGGATTGAGAAATTTTTTTGATTTTGTTTTTCTGTAGAAAACTGATGCTGAAGCAAGTGAAGAGGAAGAAGAAAAAGAAGAAACTCCCAAGCCATCTCCAGATGCTGATACAGTGATTCTCTTTACCAAACCCTCTAACCAAGGTTTGTTCACTGCTCCTGTATTTGATTTGTTTTAGCACTTGACAAACTTAAATTATGTGTACACTGTAATTAGGATTATTAAGTTTCTGAAATTTAATTGCTTGGTCCCACAAGCCTTTGGCTAAAAACATTGACCAAGTGTAAATAAAGGTTGTAAATTATTTTATTCTATTTTTTTCAAATTGCATGAAAAAGGTTTTTCACTGTTTAAGTTTGGCTCTGTCCTCAGAATTTGCTACGTTTAGTAACTAGTAACTAGTTCATGAGATAAATCAAATTCTGGCAATTCCATATCAAATTACAACCTTTTTGTAATGCACTGTTTCATCAGCAATATATCAATATATCTTGATCTTCACAAAGAAGATGAAGCACCTTGAAAATTCTGAGGATTGGAAACTACATGCATGTGTCCAAAACTCTCTGTTTGACCTGTAGTGCCATCGTTATACAGGGTCTGGAGACAAATTTAAGTATGCAAGGTCTACTTCTGCAGTGTTGAGTGCACATTTGAAATATGTCAAATTTGCTGTAAATTGACTCAATTAAGCCCTCAATATTACTTTTGTCTAAAAAGTTGGTCGTCAGCACACTTGCACACAATTCTGCCTAAAGATCTGGTTTTGACAAAATGCAATGAACACTGTCAGTTGCCTGTAGGGAATGCAAGTAAGTAAGGGCTTAATTTATGTAAGGTAATCCACTGTGTCTGTTCTTCATGGATAGAATTTCCTGCTGGTGAAGTGATCAAGTGTCTCATTGGTCTGGGAAATAATGGCAAGAATGATTTCATTGTGGAACTTGTTGAAGCATCTCTAAGGTAACTACATCCTATCAGATGTTTTACTCTACACAATAATTTGTATTTCACGTCTCTCAGCATTTCTGCAGCATTTTTTTAGCACTTCCAGGACTGTTCCGTATTTTGAAGGCAGTCTCATTTTAGAATCAGAAATTTCTATGTTGCTTACCTGGTTGGGTTAAGTATTTGCCAATATTCCATATCAAAATTGGCAAAGAGGGTATCAGTCTGGATGTTGCTATTGCTTTAAAGTGATTTTATTGAAATATGTTATTTTCAGGTACCCTCAAGATTACACATACTACATTCAAAATGTAAGTACAATGTACATGTAAAAAATGTTGTTATTATCTCTCATACACAATGACTTTGGAATACTCAGAAAGTACTTAAAACTTATCAGCCTCTCTGATTGTAAACATTATTTTGTTATTGCTACAGTTCACTGGATTCCAGTATAACACAGTTGTACAGCCAGGCAGTCAGGTATGTCCTCAACATTCACTTGCTGAGTTTTAAAAATATTTGAGAGAAATTGTTCAGTTATGTTTATTTACATTCAGATATATTTGAATATTGTTTTTGATTTTGGCTCTTGTAGGTGATGGTTGGGTTAGTGCTCTGTCATCTTTTTTGCTGTGTAGCTTTGAATCATTTTAGTTATTCAGTGTAACTTACCACATTCAATTAAAATATGTTGATGTGTACATGTAATAAAGAGATTACATTGTCTTTTTATTTGTGACTTCAACAGGCTTCTTTTGAATATGCGTTCAAGCCTCATGAATCTTTTGGAGGACGCCCATTTGGTCTAACTATTAACTTGGCATACAAGGATTCGGTGAGATATTTATGCCGAAAAAGCCAATCAATAAAGCAAGGCAGGAAAAAACCCAGGTCCGATTGCCCAGGGCAAGTAAATTTTGCTCTTGGGCAAGTGACAAGAGAAGTTCAGTGGCCCCAGGGGCAAGTAAAATAAGCCTCAGTAGTCTTGTGAGTCTGAATAAAAATGTCAACTTGATAAATGAAAATTTTCAGTCAGAAGCTATTTCAAAACTTAAGACTACAAGATTAGTTAACCACTAGATTGAAAGCTTGGATTAGTTCGGAATCCAAGCATACTTTGTGCACTGATGTTAATTTCAGATATGTAGTATTTTGTCATTTATATGTCAAGTAATCTGCTGTATACTTGGCAATAACTACAGCTCACAGACAATGAAGGGTCGTTTTTTTTTTCTGTTCAACATAGGAAGGCAAGCCATTCATGGATGCAGTGTTCAATGAAACAATTAACATTACAGAAAGTGACGAAGGAATTGATGGTGAAACGTAAGAACTGCTTGGTTAATTGATTAAAATGTCATCTTGCATTCATGATGCTTAATTTAATAGAGTTTCGCTTAGAGAGCTTGATGATATTTAAAGAAATAGTTATTGTTTTTTTATTAATCTCATCTTATTACATTGGAAAATGAACCAAATCCTGAACTGGGATTGGCTACTCAAGCAGGCAAGATTTTTTGGCAGGTTATCTTGCCTGCTTTGTCCTACAAGGAAATGGTGCTCTTTGTGCCATATAGTAAGTACTGTCTACCTTTCCTTGTTTGGTCAAGATGTCTAGAGTGAGACTTGTTTTCCTATAGTGAGCTGTCTTGACCTCACACTTGGTCAATAAACCATATATCTATGACTTCTTGATACCTTTGTAAAAAAGGTTGTTATATTAGGTGATTGCTCCATGAAGAGTTCATTTTAAAGTAAAAGCTTTGGTTTGTTTGTTTGTTTTTTTCAGTTTCTTCCTGTATGTGTTCTTGGTAGCGGTTGCTCTGTTGTTGGTCATGGCTGGCCACTATGCCTTGACTTCTGTGAAGGTAAACTGAGAGCTTGCATTTAACAGGCAGTAATAATTTTTTATGTAGTAGAACATGTAAAATGTAAATGTAAATCTTATTTATAGTGGTCATGCACTTAGCTATACAAGCGCTAAGCTTGGCTAGTTTACAGGCATGCCACTAAAACAAAGGAAACAAATATTTCAAAATAAACATAACATAGTGAAAAATCCCAACCGGCAGGAGGCAGACCAGTTGGCTATTTACAAAGCGGGACCAAGGATTTGAACTTGGAACTACCGAGAGCCAAATGCCACTAGTGGCAGGGTGGAGGCCTTGAACCTGGGACCTCGAGATTACAACACCAGTGCCCTAAACCACTTGGCCATGCTGCCTCCTGTAAATGCAGAAATAATGTCCTCAGCCCCTGTCAGTCCACTATTAAGGTGGTGTAGACAAAATCCAAATGGCCTGACATTGGAAAGAAATTGAGGTGTAATTTTTTCATAAATGAGAGTAGTATAAGATTGGTTCTTAGTCTTTCTTTCTTTTCTTACAAAGGGCAAGAAACCAGCTGCTAAGCCAGTAATTGAGATGGGTACACAACAGAACACTGATATTGACTATGACTGGCTGCCAAAAGAAACCACAACAGAATTTGGTATGTTGTGATTTATGAACAAGCTTGTCACATGCCCTGAGCATGACTGCATTAATATCATAGGTAGTTTCACTGATTTTAATTGTCCCAGGTAAAGCATAGCTACACCTCTGTAACGACCATGATGTTATATTTTAAAACAAGTATACTTACCAACAAGAGGGTGAACATAAATATGATGCAACTTCACGTGAGGTGGTTACTTGTGTTGTCTGATTTGGACTTATTGTCCCTCAATGGCATATTTCTGCCTATAATATTCTGACAAACTTGTTACAAAATAATCAATATGTATGCGATAATTAAGCCAAGTTGGTCCATCTTTGTGTTGTGATACCTATAATATTTTCTTCTTGTCTCTCTGTAGCTGGCAAAAATTCTCCACGTCGCTCGCCAAGAAACAGGCGGCAGAAACGTAACACAGGCTCTGATGAATAGATATAAGTTATTACACTTCTTCAATGTAAACTTCCTGAAGCCATTATCTTGGTGTTTAAAGAAAGTCTGAATCATAAACTAAAATATTTCTTAGAAAGATAATGAGGCAGTTTGTTTATTGGCAGACAGCTTCTATAGACAGACAACCCGTGTCAGCAGACAATTCGTCACAATCCCCACCATGTACAAAGACTACATGGTTAACCTTCCATAACTGGACATCTACTGAAAGAGAAAAAAATAATTTTCTTATCCAATGGTTGTCCACTTATGGGAGGCTTGACCTTGCTTTTTTTTTCTTTAGTCTGCTCAACACAGAGTAGAAAGCTTTTACAATCAGATGCCATACTGTCTTATGCTTGACAAAGTTTTCAACTTATTTTGATCAGCCTCTGTTGGTTTCCCTTAACTTGTCTAGTTAAAAACCCAGTTTTGGTGAGAAGCAGAAGTCAGACCTGTTGATAAATTAAACATTTAAATCCTTTGGTCTTTAATTGGTTGACAACTGTGGCAAGCATCAACAGTATGGTTAATTCTAATAAATTTCTCAGAGCTAAGGAAACGAGTTACAGTCTAACATTGCTCAACTAAAATGGCTGCAGAACACACTTCATGTACAATTCCCGACTTCAAAGCTGGAGTTTTTACACTAAAAGATATTGAATAAATACAATATTTCAAAGTAGTGAGATTTGGTCTTTTTGTTTCTTTCCTGACTAAGCTTGACCAGGAACCATTGTTGTCACTATTTCTCCTTCTACTTGACTCTGAAAGACGCCTTTAATACTGACAGTGGAGTTGGTCGTTAGCCTGTACACAACGAGACCCATTGGAATTTGTTTATTTCTTGAGACTCACAATAGCATTTCAAGAAACTGTCAAGAATAATTTTCCACATTTCATAGTTTGTTGTCGTTGACCATGTTTAACAATTTAAGATGGGTGGGATGCAAGCAGATATGTTACAAATTGTAAGAGTCCCCTGTGTAACAGTACTTCCTGTTTCCTCTATCCTTACTTTAATACTGAAATTTAGGAAATAGGGAATACATTTACAAAGTTAAGGAATGTTTCATATCTGGTTTTAGAACATGGTATGCAAACAAACATACTGGGGACTTGCAACATTTCCACTTGATGTGGGTTTAGAGTTGCTATTGCAGTGGCGGATCTAGGGTAGGGGCCCGGGGGGCCCACCCCACCTTATTTTGGGTAAAAAAAGAAGAAATCACAGAAGGAAAGAAAGCTGGCAGGGCAAGCAAAACAACCCCTCCCCCGCTTAGCTCAAGGTCTGGAGCCGCCACTGTATTGCTCCATGCATTTTGAAATAATACATTTATGCTTGTTCAGGAATATTTGTAATTTTATGCTGATAACAGAACGTTTTCGTTTTGTACTCATTTCTGTTATCTTGATTTTTTTTACTTTCCCTTCTATTCTCTGGGTGGTGGGTCGCACGGCGAGTGAAGCCTGGAGCAAACCATCTCTTTCTGCATGTCATTTGGCCAATACCAATACACTATGGGACCCTCTAAGAGTGGATAAATCACTGATTGTGAGAGGGTGTTGAACGGAATAACGTTTCTTCCTTCGTTATTGCTTCGCCTATATTTTCTGTGAAGTACGCGCGGTGTTCGTGCTGTTCATAAAAGGTTTGTATTCGAGTATCTTAGCTTTCAAGAAACTAAATCTCTTCTTCTCTTACCTGTAGCAGCTTGCTGTTATAATCTCGAACCATATTAGTGAGTATTTGCTGTCGCTTTGTCTTTGTTTTAACGTATTCAAGCTCAATTGTATTCACTTACACTACTAATGCTTGAAATTGAACTCATTTTGGGACGAACAATTATGCATAACGCTTCTCCACTGTGCTGTTTCGATATTTCCTCACTCTTATAAGCTGATTTGAAGTCGTGCAGCTATTAAAACCCAGACCAGCACCCTTGTATCCAGCCTTGCGTCGTCGTCTACACTCGATTAATCCTTTCAATCTGTGCAGTGATTGGCAGCTTCCGCTAGTTTGCCGTATCGAATCTTCTACATACTCCTTACTTTTAACCTTTTCCTACTCTATCTTCTCTTATCTCTTTGTGCTGGTTCAAATTCTTGGTATGTGACTGAATTTGTTTCCGGTTTTTCTTGGTAATCGGACCGCAAAGTCACGCTATGTTGATGGCGACGAAGAAGACGAAGAAAAACGTGCTGAGGCCTGTTCTCGAAAGCTCCGGAAACTCTTCGGGCCCGAAAAACCATTTTTAGGTAATCGGTATGTAAAGACAGAGAGGTGTATACGCCTGGAACTTTTTGTACGGAATGGAACCCCTGTGTATATGAAGAATACGTGAATAAAACAGCTCTGTAATCATGAGGTTTCAGATTTTGCTACGGGTTTCCAGGTGCGAAAACTTTTCGAGAGAAACGGGTCCCTGGAAGCGATAAAGGTTCAAGATTAGTCTAAGGGCCCCTCGACTTCCATTGACGAACCGGAATGGTCTTCGAATACTCCTGTGTCGTCTGTGTTTTTCTCCTTAACTTTGCAGAGAATATGTGTCTGTAATGTCCTGTTCCATCGGTTTGTGGTTTCGTGCCGGTTGAGTTTATCTCCTGGCGTGGCCCGAGTTGTCTACGAACATGCTTGAGCTAAAATCTCGCGTCAATTTTGGGAAGAATACACCAACTTTAAGTGAATTTTTAGGGTATACTGATTTGACGGATTTTCGTTGAATTTTGCTTTTCTGGGGATAATGGCAAGAAATGTTGATAGTAAAAATATTTTTTACGTCACATCCTGATTTACGCTACACGTCGATGTGGATATCTGGAAAACCAATCCAATTAACAAATTGACGTCAACTTTTTATGCGTCTGTTCTCTTATTGATGACAAATTGCGTCATAACATTGTCAAAGTGGCTGTGAATCACGAGCCGCAGGCGAGTGGTTCCGCAGTAAACTTTGACAATGTTATGACGAAATTTATCATCAATAAGAGGACAGACGCATAAAAAACTGACGTCAATTTGGTTTTTACAATAACAAGACCCCAAAATGGTCAAATGCCGGGAATAAATGAGGGGAAAAGACGCCGTAAACATGTAGTAAACAAAGATAAGTGAATTTTATTCAAAATGACGCGAACATTGTCAATAGCGTTTCTTGTTTTTTGATTAGCTACTTAAAAAAAGTTGATAAAATATCATTGGTTACAAAGTTGACAGTTTGACAGCTGAAAGTTGAACTTAAAATTAAATTAGAATTAAAATTTTATCCGTCTGTACCCTTATTGATGATAAAAATGAGCCAATCAGCGCGCGAGAAATTAGACAGGTTTCCACGCTCGCGCTTTTAGTTTTTTCTTCTTATCTCCTTCCCCTTTGAACGCCTGCTACGAAGGCTATTCCGTAGAAGAAACCTTTCATTCGTTCCAAAGTAAGTTAAATTCATGAAAACGCAGCATGTAGTGTTTTCCGGGGCTACCACGAAAAGCAGATGGAAAAACTGGTCATTAAATTTTTCATTTGGCTGGATAATGTGGACATTTCAATCCCGGGATTTCAATTTGTTTAAATGAGCTGATGATAAGAAATGGCAGCAAACAGTGGTGCAAAATATTCATCGTACAAACTCCTCAAAAGTCTTGACTACAACAGTGACGCTCAGAATCGAGTATAGTGAATAAAAGGAAAAGACTGGTAAAAAGACAGGTAACCTTCTTTACTGAGGTGCTAAGCTTAATTTAATTCTATACTGAAAAGCTTCTTTTCGGTTTGTGGATCTTCCTGTGAATTTTTTTCCCGCCGTTTTCTTCACTGAGTCGCTCAGTTTCTGGGAGAGCATTGTATTTCCGCGGTAGAAAACTCAAATCTCAAATCATTTTTTTCCGATGGATTCATTGCTTGCCACAGGAAAAGAAATTAAGCTAAACGGCACTCGCTGTACTCATTCTCCATGGAGGGTCAAACACAGGTACGACAAAGATTCAGTGAACCAATCAGATAGCCAGAAATGCATTATCAAAGGTCATTATTAAAGTAGTCTGAGTTACTATCCTTCCTTGTCTGTTATAAATCCACTTTTTGATGGACCTCTGAATAAACGCGATTTTTCCACCTATCACGAATACAGTACGTAGGATGTACAGCTTTGAAGGGCTACACTCGTGTACGCATTTGTTTGCTGAGCATTGCCAGGTTTGATAAAATGATGAACTTGGCAAAAAATCGACGGTGATAATGCAGCAGAAGGAAAAATAGCATTCCGGGTCGGTACGTTTTTGAGTGATAACCGTAGGATCAGCGAATGCAAAAGGATTCTTTACTTGCTATTGTGAAGAGAGAATTTGCCGATATCGTACACATAGGAAAACCAGCAGTAAGCAGGGTAGTGAAAGTGCAGTAACCATGGTAACCACTTGTTAATCTGTATTCTAGTGCAACATCTTGTAATGAGAACTACAAGTAAGTAAGTAGCTAATATTTATGAGCAGAATAACTGACTTGCCTAAAAGAGGCTGACTTGCCTATCAAAAAACAGCATTGAGCTCATTGGCAATCAATAGTGGTTTTAGAATTAGTAAACAAAGGATTAGTTCATTTAGAGGCTAGCATATATACAGGTGCTTTTTAAATTGTTGTTCGGTTATGTCCCCGGTAATGGGACACTGGATACTACCATCCTATCTTGAGTTACGTTCTGGCTGTGTTCTTAAATTAAACTCTACTATTGGAGCCAAGTTAAAAAGGAAAGAAGACAAAATTTCCGATCCCTTACTAGAATGTTCTCGACAGCTGTTGGAATTGCCATGAAATAAAGCTCTTTGATCCCGTTTCAGGGCAACTGATCTTCTATTGACATAAACTGGTGCACTCAAGCCTCTTCATGGCCAGTGTTGTCCCATCAGTAGCATCCTCGAAAGAGACGACCAATTACTCTCGTTTGTGTCGCCTTCTGGTTGATATTTGTTCTCAGGCCCTAAGAGACACATTCGATGGTATTCATGCGTCCGGAAGTCTTCACACAGTTTTGGCCAGTCGCCCTGTTCACAGTACTCTTCAAGCCCTTTTCAAAGGGAAGAAAAAGATCTTAAACCCAGCACAGTGGTGCAAATTGTATCCTGCCATGGCATCTTCTGTGTCTTCGGCAACTTTTGATATCACACTTTTGATGGTTCTCCTTAGAAATATATGCGATTTGAGACCTCCAGCAAATGGCTGGGGTAACCTACCATCTGAAGAAGACAAGAGTCTTGAGGCTGACATTGTCCGCATAAAGTATTTCAGAAATACTGTGTATGCCCTTGCAGCGCAGGCCTCTGTTAATGATGCAACATTCAACACCCATTGGCAGAACATCCGAGCAGTACTGGTGAGATTAGGGGGAGCCAAGTATGAAGATGCAATTGACAAATTGAAGACTGAGTGTATGGACCCTCTTATTGAGGAACACTTTAAAGAGCTTCTACAGCAATGGAAAAAGGACGAGTATGTCATTAAGGAACAGCTGCGTGAAATGGGAGAAGATATAAAGTATGTCAAGGAGGCATTAAGAGTCGCTTTAAGTAAGCATGGGGAGGAGGGTAAGTTTTCTATAGAGTTCATGTTGATGAGATGATGACATCTAATTCGGTTCTCTTGACTTCTCATTGCTTCACGAAAGGCCATAATTGAGCTGCAATAAACATGCGAGCTAACCATATGAATGTGAGTGCAATTGAGGATTTCCCACTTATGATCAGGATTGAGTGAAGTATTGTTTAATTAGTACTTCATATTTGGCAGGGTTATTTGACATTTTCATTTTGCTTCATATTTGACAGAATTGTGTGTGTTTTGGTGACTTTTTACCAATGAGGACACTTTGTGATGCTTATCATAAGGAAATTGAATCTCATTAGCGTTCAATCCTGGACATATCTGGGGTTTCCACCACGAGTGACATTTGAAAATCCTCTCAAAATGGTACGAGCTTTTCGGTGAGGGAAATTTGAAAGAATTTTCAAATTTCATGGGTAGGGTTAATCGTTAATTGCTCGAGCTTCCATATACGAGTATTTATTTATTATATGAGTGAGAAAATTACGAATGCGCCTGGAAAGTTGCACTGCGAAAGAAATTAAAGATTAACGACAGATGTTTTTGCTCTCAGCCAATCACAATGAAGTAATGTTTCCAGTCATATAATAACCTACATTATCGGCGATATTTGTACGCCATAACATACAAAGTGGCACCGAGAAGATAATCCGGTTTAACGATAACATCAATCATTGGTTAAAAGGAAATCACATGTCAATTTCTGTAGTTACAAGCAGTAATAAAAAAATATATAACGATTTCATTTTTTGGTTCATTCCTTAGAGGTACACCCTGAAATGGAACATAGAAGGCAACCTGGCAGCGAATGTGTCACCGGTGCACCGGAGGCCACAGGATCTAGAATTGGAACCACAGGAGGAGCACAGCCAACCAGGTTGCTCTGTCAAACGGAAAAAAATTTCACGAGTCAGACTGCAGTGAAAAGTGAAGTAGAAGGCTCATCGCCTGTTCCATCACGGAGGACCTCAGCACAGAGAGAGCGGGCTCACAATCCAGCGCACAGCTCAAAAAATGAACGCGACACTGAAGTATCGCACCAGGGGAAGGCGCCTCACGCAGATGTGAAACGTGATGATAATGGTAAATGTGATCAGTGTTTGCTGGAGGGTACGATCATTTGCATACACTGTCACAGAATTGTTTGTAGAAAGTGCAGGCAGATCTATGTGACCGATCTTTGCGGTGCGACTAAAGGTGACCATGTGTTTGCGGATTTGAAAGACAACAAACAGAGGTATACTAAATCTGTTGATTCCAGAGCTTCTTCGTCCCAGCCTCATACAAACATGAATGGAGGGTCTGTAAACGAAGATAATAATTGGTCTTGTTCTGATACAAGGGGACTTGCTGTGGTCACCCAGAGGAGTACGGTACTTCTATCAAGTAAAGTTTTACCTAATACTAATGGATATCATTCCAAGAGTTCTCCAAGAACGGTGACACGCGTGCATGTGTCTGCTTCTGGGGATGCCAGGTATGCTAACGTTAAAGACATCAGCAGCTACTCTGGTCAGAAGTCGATATCGAACGAATCGGATAAACGTATGTCCACAAGGGAAAGTGCGAGACTGCATGACCGCAGAGATGCAAAATACGGACCAACTGGCACTTCTTCCTGTGAACCGATGGAAGTAGAACAAAGAGAAAATTCTCGTGTGAGTCGGAATGATGCCACTTTTCAACACAACGGGATGGCAGAGGGGACATATGGAAAAACCACAGTTCAATCAGGAGTTACAGATTTAAACGCCACATTAAGGCAGCAGTTAACCATTGAGTCTAATGTTCGCTCAGCTGGCAAAGAATCTAAACAGGTCAGTAGTACGTCCAGTGAACATAGAAGGCAGCCTGGCAGCGAACGTGTGACTGGTGCACAGGCCACAGGATCTAGAGCTGGAACCTTGAGGGGAGCACAGCCACCTAGGTTACTCTATCAAATTGAAAATAATGTAACTAATAAAGGAGCTACCCGTAAGAGCGGATCCAGTGCAGCTGACCTTAAGGATCATAGTACAGCGAAACCTGAATCAAAAGGTTCATCACCTGGTCCGTCACGGCGGACTTCAGCACAGAAAGACCAAACTCCAGGGACCAGTTCAAAGAATGATCCTCAAAATGAAATATCGCGTGAAAAACGTTTTCTTGAAAAAGGTACTCAAGGTGCTGCTGTTTGCGAACTGTGTGGATTGCAAGGTATAATTGTTTGCAAATACTGTCTGATAATTGTTTGCATAGAGTGTATGGAAATCTATGCCACCGATCTTTGCAAAACAACCAAAGGGCAACACGCGTTTGTAAGGTTGAAGGACATCAAAACATCAGGTTATTCCAAAGCCTATTCCAGCCAAGAGTCTGGCAATACAAATAAAGCCTCTGGGGATGGGAAAAAAGATTGGCCATGTTCCCGATGTACCTATCTGAATGATCCAGAACACAGAATATGCATCGTCTGTGGCGCAACTCGTGGAATTGGCGTTGTAGAAAGCGCAAAACCTGGGAGCAGAGTATGCAGGAATTGTACTCTACACAATGAAGAGACAGCAGCGGTGTGCACAGCCTGCCACAGCCCATTGACCAAAAGTAAGACGGTTTTGTAGAGAAGAGCGTGGTAGTTCGATCTCGACATGACAATTGAAAAAAGTTGCAGACATAAAATGTAATGTAAACTGGTACCTAATCTCAGTTCATTGTTCCAGATTTTCCCAAGGATAGAAAAACATTTCCTTTCGTCAGTTAGTTTAAGCGTCCAAAACAGGCTGGAAGTAGAGTCTAGGGCATGTCATAACCAGGAGAACGCAAAAGCGTATAGTGATATCTAAAATTAATCAATCGCGAGGTAAGTGTTGTAACTTTTAAAATTTACCTTTTCTTTTATTATTCTTATCGCCGAAAAGCTCATCCAGTGACTGTTGATTTTCTACAGCTCGCACAGAATAAAGATTGAGACTGCCATGTATATTTGTGTTAAATAATACTGACATCATGGTGTGTTATATCGTAGTTTTGCATATCGTTGGTGGTCATTGTAAATAGCGGAGCTAAGGAGAGACAAACGTGGCCAAGTAGTCACCCTGCAAATTGGGTCATGTGTCCTGGAAACAGTAGTCACACTGAAACAAATAACGAGGACATTAAGGAAAGAAATTAAGAAATTAAACATTAAGAAAGTTAATCGGGAACACGGCCAATCTTTCTCTCCATCCCGAGAGGCTTTATTTGTATTGGCAGACTCTAAACATTAAGAAATTTAAAACTGAATAAAATGCTCGTTCCGTTGCGGTAAACCTCAGTGCAAACGTCAGGCTTAAAGAAAACTTGGAAGAATTATTTTCACACTAGCATATTATATCGAGAAAGCAGGCA
This sequence comes from Orbicella franksi, assembly GCF_964199315.1. Taxonomy (NCBI): domain Eukaryota; kingdom Metazoa; phylum Cnidaria; class Anthozoa; order Scleractinia; family Merulinidae; genus Orbicella; species Orbicella franksi. The sequence goes on along the minus strand of NC_138154.1, from coordinate 4,141,911 downwards.
ACTTGCATATTTTTCAAAGTAATCCACTTTTTTCGAGTCACATGCGTGCGATTTGTATCCTGGCAGCACCATGATGTACGAAGACGATAGCTTATATCCGAAGACGTCCGAATAATGCAATGCAACCAGAAGCAACGTAAGTTTATAAAGTTCACGAGTAACCGAAATGTAGTAGACGAAATCTGCTAAAATAATGTTGATTACCCCGGGGGTGATAACACAGCTGACTGGACAGTAAATTACCCCGGGGGTGATAACACAGCTGACTGGACAGTAAATTAGAGGGCAAAAAAAAAACATCTGGTGCGAGGTCTAGAACCGATAAATCTTCGCAAACTGTTCGGAGACTCTAAGACAATGCCTTGAGAAGTACTGTTAATTTCTCTTGCTGTATTAGATATATAATTTTAGATGCGTTTTTTTTTCGCCAATCATAACTGGGCTGATGTGACTTAAGTAGTTATTAGTTAGCTATGTTTTTGTTAAGCCAATTGTGAAAAAATCTGTTTAAAGAGATTTTAAGTAACTAATGCATTATCACATTTGTTTTTTATACTTGTAATACTATTGTAGGATACAGGCTTATTATTGATGCTTTCTCTGGATAATAATTCATTAAAGCGCTGCTCAATATATCATTTTAAGTGTGTCAAAGTTTTCTTTAAGGTTTAAAGGAATTTGACCTCCGTTACCATCAAGTAATCAGTGAAACATTGTAATAATGTTTATCGAAGTAGTTACCGCAAGCCTTGGCAAGCCTTTGTGCAGTTTTGCTGCTGTAAAAATTTGGACCACGTTCGTTTAGGTTTTGACGCATTTTGTCTAGCCACAGCCTTGATTGGTGCCAAAATCTTCAGTTTTGAAACAATTCCCGGACATTCGGTTTAAATTTTTTACTGGTCTAGTTTCGGCTGCTGCGAACACTCAAAGGGTTTAGAAACCAGTAAAAAGCTGTACCGGGTAGGCAAGTTGTCCCTAAGAAAACGTTTACAAGGCAGCTAGGGTTACCCTTACACCAGGGTAATCGCCTGTATTAAACCGCTTGTGTTAAAAGTAATCGCTTTTATTATATAAAACCAATGAAAAACCAGGTGAGCTTTCGCGCAAAACATGATATGTTCACACGTGAAAAGATCGCCGTTACTATGGTTACACAATAAATGGCGCCTGTCGCAGCAACAGTGAAATGGTTTGGGATTTCTTGAACATTACATGGCCGCCTGTAGATAGGAAAATTCTCTTCTTTTCTCACTCGTGAAATATTTTTTAAAACTCGAAGAGAAATTTCGTATCTCCATGCGGCCATGTAATATCCTCTATGTACTAAAAGTGCCCCGTCCTTGAGTAATTTTAAAAGCTTGATAATTGAGCATCTTTAGTTTCAATTCTTTATTCTTCGGAAATTTATAAATTTGTTATCATACTCATATATTTTAGCATCTTTTTCTCTTATTTTACTTAGTTTTAAGATTTTACAAATTGTATATATCTTTGTCACCTAGGGCCCCTACTGATACCAGTCTCGTTGCTGAATGAGCTGCCGTGGTAAAATAAATATACTTAATTGGCCACTCCCCATTGGGGCTTTTCAGGACAAATGTAAACAAACAAGGATGAATAAATATTCAGATAAACATAACTAAGTTAAGAATCCCAACTGGCGGGAGGCAGACTAGTTGGTTATTTACAAGCGCAGCCGAGAGGTTGAACTCGGGGCTACCGAGAACAAGATCAGCTAGCGGTCTGAACGAGATTTGAACCCCGGACCTACGGATTACAAATCCGGCGCTCTAACCACTCAGACACGCTGCCTCCAATAAAGTTACCTACTTAAGCCCGGCCAAACGATCACAACACTTCAACGCAACATATCGCAACATTGTTGGGTGCAGCAAGTTGTGCGCGTTTGGCCACCCTGTTGCGACGTGCTGCGACATGTTGGGTGTTGTTGGCTCAGATTTGAAAATGGTCAAATTTGTCATGCAACATTTGTGGTTGTTGTATGATGTTGTAGTCGTTTGGCCAGGTTCGTGCGACAATGTTGCGCCCGGCCATGCGCACTAGGAGGTAATCAACAAAATCCGCCGATTGAAGTTCGCAGAAGAAACGCTTGAAGTTCGATTCCTCGGCAGGGTCTTTCAAAACGTCCCAGTCAGCAACAACAAAGTCATCCACTTACTTTCGTATACCTCGAGAGGGTGTGGCTTCAGGGTCAAGTTTAGCTCCTCAGTGAGGGTGGTAATCCAAAATTCCAGACGAACGAACGGTGTCATTCTCAGCTTGAGCGATCTGTAAACATTCCCAACAATGCTTCAGTCAGCAAGACAAATATACTTCCTAGCCAGCCGAACGATATTTATCTCACAGCAAGCACAGAGCCTCTGCAAAACACCTGTTTACTTCGAACTGCAACAATAGCTGATTTGCCCGTTGTCGTTATTTGTCTGCGTCGACTAGAATCCCTTTCGTTTCTTCCTTATTATTTAAATTTTGAATTCCTAGTGGTATGACAGTTACCCTTCGTAGCAGAAGAAACAGACAAAGTGAAGGATTCTGGAAGTTATAGTCAAATGACTCTATCATGCAAATTGCGTATTCCTTTGGCTGCCTCAGCTACTTGGAGTTGGTTATACTTACTTATATTTACATGAAGGTCATTCCTCACTTAGTCTTCATACGTTTCAAATAAAGAGAAAGAAAGAAAAACGTTTTGAACACAGTGGGAGTCAAACCCGAGAAATTCGACTCAGGATACATCCACTTACCACCACATCATCCGAGCGCTGGCTGTCAAGAACCCGAAGTTTTTAACTATACACACTGAAAGCAAAAGGTATAAATAATACAGGGTCACCAAGAAAACAGAATGGACGCTAACCGCAGGCAAACCCGAGTGGAACTAACCGCGAGCAAACGCATGCCACAAAATTATTATTTCAATTTGGTGATAATCATAATTTCGGTCTCTGGTCCATGTTGTCATCCTCGGAGATCCAAGGACAGTCAGTGGAGACGAGGGACCCCGACGATGGAAAGTCAAAACAACGGGGAAAAAAACGGCGAAGAATCGACGTCGTCCCCACTGCCTCATTTTCGAAAATGACCCTTGTTGGACACGAGATCGTTACCGACCCACCTCGGGCACCTCTTTCGTTGCAATCTCGTATCCAACGTAGGCTCTTGGAATAATTGTCAAATCGTGTCTAATTGAATAAATACAAGATCCCCACGGCTCCCTATTGTCCTAAACGTTGTTCCCGAGTGAGTAGGGGTGACGGTGGGGAGCTTACTTGTCCCCATGCAGGAGTCGCAAAGGCTGACACTTCAGAAAATTGATGGGCGGTGGAAGCAGGCCTGATATCCCGGCTCGGTCAACGGTTGGGTCGCCAGGAAGACTTCCCTGTAACCCAACCGCTGTACGAGCTGAAGAGTCTAGGCTCGAGATTAGAGCGTGACTCACGAGAATAAGGAAATTAAAGGAGCTCAGTCACGGTTTGCGCACATTGAAAAGTTTAACCTCAATTTTTCAAATTCGTCGTTTGTAATCCGTGTCAATCTTCTCCATCCTTAGCCATCCTTGTTCCTTTATGGTTTATCATTATCTCTTTGGTGTTTTTCTATCTTATTAAACTGTTATTTTCAGGTTTCCTACCATTTAAAAGTAATTTTGTATGTGGCTAAAATAACTCAAAATACCGTGACTGAACCCCTTTAAGCAATAACCAACTAGACTGGGTTGTTTAAAGCCAGAAATTAGGCTAACCCAGGATTACCGAGAAATTTGATTTCAGTTTTGTGTTTTTTTTTTTCTGTGAGGTCTCCTGTTTATATTTTGTGTCATTCAGTTTTGAGCTTGAGTTACCTCAAACTACGCAAATCAAAAGAAGTGAAAATATTCTTATACAGAAAAAATGATACTCAGTTAACTTTTAATCAGCTCCTGGGTTATCGTTATTGGTTTTCAAACCACCCGACCCAGGGTTAAGATGGGAGGGTTCTACCTAAAATTCTGTAAAATATTCGAATTTTTGTTTGTACTGGAATTTGAATGTTAAGATATTGAAGTTTTATTTTGAGAAGCATTTCTTTACTTTAGCCTTTAAGTAAAAATATCTTAAGAAGGATGTATGCTTTTGACCTCAAATTTTCAGGATTGTTAAGTCTCTCTGGTAAATTGATATGAGCAAGGGAATTTGGCATAGAATTCTTAGCATAGAAGTTATCAAATTAAAAATGTTTCACAATTTAAATAGATTGTGCAACTTTAGATGGTTGCCATAGCTCCGCATTTTCAAATTTTGCAAATTCCTCATTTTTATCAGAGGATCATTTGTTTACTTTAGAATACAAGTAAAAAGACATTTAAAAAAAAAAAAATTGTACATAAATATCTTTTCTCAAGTGCATAGGGGTCATACACAGCATGTGGTACTTTGAGAGCCCGGTGTCAAATTACAATAATTGACGCAGCACTGAAATATACATTTTTGGAATTTGCAAGCAATTAGCTTTTCAGTGATATATAGTTTGTTAGGACTTTGATGAAAATCAGGGTTGTGATTAAGCAGGGTACTGGACCCTGGGAACGAGGTTGACCGCCGGTGACCCACCGCTGACCAAAAAGGTCTCTGGGCTCGATTGCATCGTCGATTCCGTCCTCTTAGATCTCTTTACTTCCTGTTTGCTTCTTCAACACTCTTTGACACTGCAGTACCGTGTGGTCGGTTATACTAATACGGGAGATCAGGTTTGTTTGGTAGCATCTGGTCATTCAAGAATTTATATTAATATGTTGTTTGAACCAGTACACGGAGTTATGATGTTCCGCCATAGTTACGAGCGCATTTTTTTAGTGCAAGCTTGAGCAAAAGGAATGTACAAACTGAATGTAGGAATGAGTTGGGAGTAAGTCACTTCTTTACCGTACTCTGAGTTGTGCTAGTGATTCGATTTTTACACGAAAAACTTTGAATGTTTAATTATGACCAAGCTTGACGCTCTTGTAACGCTCGACTTGCTTATCGTCAGTAGAAAGGAAAATACAGTCTGCATGAGAATGTAGGCTCGGTCTACCAGTCCCTGGTAGTTGTTGCAGACATAATGCAGTAACCTTATAGCCACAAAACGCGTACAAAACGAAGGCTGAAAATGAAAAGTGTTTTCTTCATCAAAAACTCGGCGCTATTATTAAAACGGAAAATATCAGTAGTTGCGGGAGACATTTTTGTGGTTTTTGTTAATTTTGCATAAATTAAATGGACAGGTAAACACCAGGTACATCGTGTTAAAAAAAATAAGCTTAACAGATATCAGGTGTTACTCCAGAATTCAGAAAATTAAACTTTACAAGAAACTAAAATTCTACATGTAATTAATTAATTGATTATTTAAATAACAAGTCAACAGTATTTCAAGTCATGAAGTTTCCAAGTTTGTGCTAGCTCGCTTTTGTCTATTTGTTTTATGCTGTTGATTGCAGACAAAGAAAATATTCAAATAAATGCTTCACTTTGTTAAACGTTTCAGAAGCAAAAGCCCCTTCTATTTTGTAACGCTTCTCAGAAATTCACTTGATTAGTTCATGTGTTAGGTCAATGCTTCTTCATCACTTGTTTCATGATATCTAGCTCAGGAAGGGAGACGGCTTTGAAGGGTGGAAATAAATTGTTGTGTTTAGGGATAAATAGAGCCTTGACACTTTGTTAAGTAATAAAATGCAGTCAAACGTCAGTTAACTGACACTTGCAGGCAGATACTAGGTCACCATACAAATGCTTTCATTTTTTATCCTTCAAAGTGTTTAACATTATCCATATTCTATCTGCATATAGACTCTGTATTTACCACACTCTTGTTATCCTTCCATTAGTATCAAAACTGTAAAATGAAAAATCTAGAAATGCTCAGCCTTTCCACTGTAACTGACAACAGAAAGTTATTCCCAGAGTTATTAAGGTGTCTTGTGCTTTCAAATGCCTTTTGTTGAGCTTTGGCTGGCAACTTTTACCTTCCGGTCTGAAGACCATTACAGAAGGCTGCCAAACTGTGTGGTTGTCAGCCTTTTACTCTTCGCAAAATCTTTATGGTTCTGAACGTGTGTAAACTCAGCAGTTTTTTCTGTTATATCTGCTTCAAACGGTCTTTGTCACTTTTTTTCAGAGGGCCTTTTTATCCTTCCCCCCCCCCCCCCCCAGAGTTGAGGAAGACATGTTTAACATGCTTCATTCTTTCTTGAATTTTTGTGCAGGAGCATGTCCATAAGTGACCATAGTTGTACGGGCTGGAAGGGAGGTGGTTGGCTGCAGCCCCCCCTCATTTCTGAAATTCTGAAATTTTTTGGGCAAAACGCTCATCAACAGTGCTTGGTAGAAAACATTCCAAATGATTTCGAGGCTGGTAGGCTATTTTCTGTGACATTTGCCTTGCCAAAAGGACTTTAAGTCAAATGATATAAAGGATCCAGGTATTCTGTTTTGGACAAGCACAGAAATCCATGATATGGATATTCATTCCATTAGCAAAACAATGACAACAAAAGGTTAAGACTTTTGTTTTTTTGATGGCTCTGCAAAGAGCCATTTTGAATAGCTCCGCAAAGAACCATTTGAAAGTTTTTCTTGTTCCTTTAGTAGGAACAAGGAAATAAAACAGAGTGATTTTACTATACTGGGAACTTATTTTTATAACATATGTCTCAATACTTCTAAGAGCAAAGCATATATAGAAACAAAAGAAACCATCCAAATTCAATGAGATGCAAATGGGTGGCGTGGTATTCTACAATCTAGCTGAAAAAAACTTTTTCTTTTAAAGTTTCTGATTTGCTGTCAACCAAGGTTATAGAGTATGCAAGATTTCAAAATAGCTATAATTTATGTAATTCTATAAAGCAACTGAGATACTACATACGCTCTGATTGGTCAATAGAGTACTGTTCTAGAGTACCTATGTTCTACTGTACCGATAAACCACGGTTCTGGATCTATGGCAGCTCTACCCGGGAACTAGAGAACTCGGAACTCTAGTGATAACAAATGTAATAAACAGTTTTGCCTTTCACTTGCTGTGATATCAATAACACAAATATCTTTTCATTCAGTATATGAATGGAAATTTGCAAGGAAAAAAAGGACCAGAAGTTGGTCGTCATATAAAGCTTTATCTTTTTTTTCCACGGCAAAAATTTTATGCCTATTCCAGTTATGTTTGAGATTAAAATCAAGGACGTTTTAAACCCTTTTGTCGGTGCTTTCCACAGTCTGTGGAGGACGAAGTCAGCTGGGCTTGAGCGATCAATTTGGGGAGTCAAAATGGCAGGAAAAGATTTCTTTCTATCAGACATTTTGAGTTTAAACTCAATGCATGCATACATAACACGATAAATGAATTTGGTTTCCATAAGCTTAGCTTTCAAGCAATAGTTTTCATTTAGCAAAATACAGAGAAACATGGACTTCATAACCTTCAGCATAAGTAAAAAAATTCTGAATAAATTTCGGAAGCAGTGTTTCTGCAACTAACCTTTATTTCATTCGCAAAAATTTGGAAAGTTATCATTTAACACTGTGCTGAATCACTTCATCAAGTACATGAAGTTTGGACTACTTGCATACTTTTCGCACAGCCTTTTACTTTTGTGATGACCGATTCCACCAACGAATCCCTGCATTTCCCCTTTAGAATACTCTTGAGTTAATTAATACACTTTTTGCCTTTCACTGATAACCATTTCCTTTTCTTTCTTAAAACTTTCTTAGCATGAAATGTTTTCGTCGCTTTGCTCTGCGGATTTTGTGTCCAGCGTGGAGTCTGTGCTTTCATTCTTTCAGTCGCTGTGATTAGTTTGTCACGTCATCTCATGAATTTGATGAGAATAAGCTACTTGATCAGGAAAGTACAATAAATTTTCCTCTCATTGACAGATGTTTTCTATAGTTATTTCATAGAAGCGATAGACCACTCTTTCTATGGGTTTACTGGTACAATAAACCACTTGGGATGTTGGGAGAACACTTGGAAAGCTTGTAAATCACTTGCCTAATGGCTCGTGACTTACAAGCTTTTCTCATGTTCTCCTAACATCCTGCATGGTTTATTGCGCCAGTAAACCCATAGAAAGAGTGGTCTATTGCTTAAATAACAGTTTCATGACATGTGAGAATTGTCAACAGTTTTATTTTCTCTGCAATCAGTTGAGTGTGTTTGTATCGCAATTTTAACACTCACATATTCGGGCATTGTGTAATTTTTCAGGCATGAAGGTTCCCCCCCCCCCCCCTAAGTCTGATGGTGTCTGTACACCTATGAGCATGTCCCCAACCCCTTTCCTGCCTCCTAGGAAGGAAACAGGTTGGCTATGTAAGATTCCCAACTGCTGGAATAATAACCCTGCAATGGAGTAGAAACACTCCTAGTTGCTTCCTGCTACAGAAACTGGATTAAGCTCCGGCCTAGTGGGCCACTTGGCTCATATGCAGACTTTACCTTGTTGTTTTTCAAACCTATTACTTTGAATTGCTTTGCGGTATTTTTTTAGAAGGGATGTCAAAGCCCAGAAAATAAAGATTGGCAATGTTGCATCCAAAGTTGTTTGGTTGTGAAATTATGAATCATATATGCTATAGTCTTCACCCTACTAATGGCTACTAAAACCTGAACTGAATTCATTTGGTGCAGTCTAGCCAATGACGGCTCATTTTACAGGGTTCTGCACAAATCAAAAAATCTGTCTTATCGTGATGTCATTGTCAGAGATGCCAAGCAGATCTTAAGTTGCTGTCATATGAGTCTGACTCTTGGTCATAATAAAACAATAATAAAACTGGCACAGGTCATGCCACCATTTTTTATCATACCTGGTGCTGAAAAATCCTCATTGTTAGACATTATGCTGAATTTTTTACTAGGTACAAGGTAGGAACTCATGGGCTCAGAGTTTTGGGAGAGGGATTACACCTGTGATTAAATGCTCCTCAGCAATAACAATAGGTGACAAAGTAAGTTATACTTCTGTTAACTATTACATTGTTTTGACTACAGGTTAACTTTTTGAAGCGAGTCTCTTCATGGCTGATTGTGGGTTACCAGTAGCATCTTCAAAGGAGACAACCAATTATGCTCGTCTTTGTCGTCTTCTGGTAGATATTGGTTCACAAGCCCTAAGGGACGCATTTGATGGCATCCATAAGCCAGCAAATCTTCACACTGTTTTGGCCAGTCCCGATGTCAAGAGAACTCTTCAAGAGCTTTTCAAAGGGAGGAAAAAGATCTTAAATGCAACTCAGTGGGACAAATTGTATCCTGCCATAGCATCTCCTGTGTCTTCAGCAAATTTTGATGTCACTCTTTTGATGGTCCTTCTGAGAAACATATGCCATTTAAAACCTCCAATAACTGGCTGGGATGAAGAACCCCCTGAAGCAGATGAGAGTCTTGAGGCTGACATTGTCCGCATAAAGTATTTCAGAAATACTGTGTATGCCCATGCAGAGCAGGCCTCTGTTAATGATGCAACATTCTTCACCCACTGGGAGAACATCCGAGCTGTACTGGTGAGATTAGGGGGAGCCAAGTATGAAAACGCAATTGACAAATTGAAGACTGAGTGTATGGACCCTGACATTGAGAATCAATATAAAGAACATTTAGAACAATGGAAAAAGGACCAGCTGCATGAAATTGGGACTGATATAAAAGGCATAAAGGAAGCATTACAAGCTGCCATCAACAGTCAGCACATTGGTAAGAGTAATCTTTTGATGTGATTCTTTTTACTGGTCATTCCCTGCCATTTGGTTTTCTGCAATGATTGAATAGCCAATAGAATATTTGCTCTTTGACCTTAACAGCAGAGCCAGATGACTTATTTACTGTAGTATGATGTAATTAGAAGGATTGGATGAGGGTGGAGGGAAGGAGAGCTTGCCATGATTTTTGAAAATCTTGAATGCCATCCCTTTAAACCTCCTACCACTTCCAGTTGTCTGAGATGTCAAGCTTCAGCCAGTCAGTGCAGGGTGGAGACAAAATATAGTTATGTCAATAATTAATGAACTTTTCATTTTTCTAAATGACTGTTTATAAATAAACACAGTGTTGATTTAAGGTTACTGTAGACCTTCAAGGGCCTATTTTGTCCAAAATTTTTTTTTACACCAAATTCAAGACTTCTACTTTATTTGAACTTTGCAAAAAAAATTATTTTAAAAACTTAAAACGTGAACGAGTTCTCCACAATAACCTAAATTTTTTAAATGAGTCAATGAACTGCAAACTGTGATAAGCCAATTAAAATGTGTCGACCCTTGAGTTTAGCAGTAACAATTTTCGCAGCAACTGATCTCATCCGCAGAGTCTAATTTCGCTTCTTTTGTTTATCCCTTACATCTTGTAATTTCTTGCACTGAAATCTTCGCTTTTGTTGATTGTTTTTGTCTCTTAAGTGATAGACCAGGCGATTTTGCATGGTCTTTGCGTCCCCACATTTGAATGGAAGCGCAAATCGCAAGGATGGGCAAGCGAATGTTTCATCGATGCCCTGCTCTAGCTTCTTCTGGCACAGAAGTTGATTGCTGCAGAATTACCGATGAATTTAATCGCTGATATCTGACAAGGCAGCTTCTCCAAACGCTCCTTTTCTCTGCTTTGAAGAGTGTTTTTCGATATTCTAGTAAAACAAATAGGCCGATGAAATGCGCATTTAGAATTTGTTAAAAATGTGTAAATATCCTCATTCGACTCGGTAGGCCTGTTCATGGCTATTCTGCTATCATTCCTCTTTTCCTTCTTTACCATTTATCTGCTGATTCGGTTAATAAACTGCTGAATGTTTCATGGCAGACTTCGCTACTCCCGATGTAAGATATAAAGATTTACTGTAAATGTAAACATTGCACATTAATTCCTACGAAGCATTACTGTAACCTGCCGGGGAGTTCAAAGCTGTATTTCTTTGGTTGGCGGCAAGGCCACGTTGACAACCGCTTCAGTGAGCTGCGAAAACTGTGAATTTTTTTTCGAGGCCGAAAACTCAAGGTTTATTTTTGCATGAATTACCTCTATTCAAATGAATTAATAGGGTATGTAGATTTATCAGATTTTAACAAAACTTGGCCAAAATCTTTGTCAGATATTTGCGCACCAAAGTATTTGAGGCTTTTGTGAAAATCGAAATATTGATCCTGTGACATCCCATTGAGTATCAGCAGTCAGAAACTTTTCTATTGTCCAAATTTAAAAGGCATTTCCCAAGCAACCAATAGAAATATCGAAAAAGCCTCACACCCTTTGTTAGCCCATCAACTCCTGATTGATAGTGTCCAGTCAGTTTGGATGTCCGCAGTAACACAAAGGCTGGTAATTCAGTTTGGCAAGTACAGTCATTTTTGCGTTGAAAGGCTTGCGCATGCCTGTCAAAACAAAAATAGCAAAATGTATTGTTATGTTCGGAATCTTCAGTTTATTAGCTTTACAATGATACTGTCAAACCTCTATTAAGCAGCCCTCTACTAAGCGGTCACCCTCTATTAAACGGACACTTATCAAATTCCCAAAAAGTAGTCCCCTTATTTACTGTAAATTTGACCTCTATTAAGCGGTCACCTCTATTAATTGGATGCGGTCACCATTCAGAATTCCCAATTAGCTAATTTTATTGTATTTCACCCCTATTAAGCGGTCACGTGGTCAATTACAATGCGATATTTCAGGATATTTTGGCACAATGATATGCGAACCATGTCCAGTTTCTTTCAACAGCTCATCAAACACAACATGATATACTGTTGTTGTGAACCGAGACAATATACTGTATACATGCTACAGTTCCATTTTTACCATAGTTTATACTACATTTTGGGAAACCTCTATTAAGTGGTCAACCTCTATTTAGTGGTCAGTTGGCTCATTCCCCAGGGTGACTGCTTAATACAGGTTTTACTGTATATATATGTAGTTTACTTCGGTTTTCTTTAAAGCAGCGTGTAAAAAAAGCATTTTCCGGAAGGCACCCCTGAAGGTCTACAGTAACCTTAAAACACTCAAAAATTGTTTTCTCAAAACCACTTTACTGGATCAAATTGAAAAACATAGTTTTTGAATTTTTTTTAAAAGTACAACTAGTGCATTTGTACCCTGTTTGTGGGCAATATCACTCTGAAAATCCAAGTTTAAGCTTTTGAGTATTCAATTTTAAAAATGAAGTGAAGTGTGTGCTGGCACTGACGCATGTAAAGATCTTGAGGCATAAAAGAACACAGGAACAGCTTTGTGAAGGCTCTGTAATTCCATAGTTCTTAAACGTCCTATGCACAGCAACTGTTCTCCAGCTCACGTCAGCACTGGGTAACCAGGCCACTATCTCACAATATCGTTACAACATATGGGAAATAGTTGTTTTTCCGGAACTAATGAACCATTTGCAATGGATCAAAAGGTTTCCTTGAAAAGTATTTTCAAAGAGCTGAACAGCAAAGTTATTTAGTTACTGCATCTTGGAGGTTTACCTCCAAAAATGCCTTAGTAGTCATAGACACACAACTAGAGCCATTTTGACAGGTACTTGTCAAATGACATCATCAATCAAAGTACCATCCATTTGCATATGTAATGGGTTTGATTGAGATATCAAATGACACCATCAATCCAACTCTTCTGATGGGTTCATTTGAAAAATACTTTTTTCTTGATGGGTAGGTCACTCAAATAATGCCATACAGTGACATTTTTTTGAACAACTCTATTTCACCAAAATGTTCTCTAAATGAACATAGCAGGAGGTGTGTGGGTCCTAGTGACCTTGCGCCTTGAGTTTTTAACTATTTAAAAATGAGAAATGTGTGTGTGCAAACCGATTGGAGAATAGTAGGGAGAAAGTCTGTTTTTGTAAGGTTGTGCATGTAGGTTTTTTCTCTATTCAATTCTTTCTGGTTCTGTGCTTTTTTCCTCAAATTCTCGAATTCTTTTCTCTTTAATTTCCACCAGGTCTTCAATTTCAGCCACTCTAAACTTTAAATATGTGATTGCAAATATGCTGTCCATGTTTAGGTTTCAAGTTAATGCCTGAATGTATTTTTGTACAGTGTAATGCAGACTTGCCAGCAGCTAACCTTTTTTCTCTTTCTTTGTTTTACTAATCCCCTTCTTTGCCCTCTACTCCCTATGGCAAATGGCAGTTTTTCCGAAATCAGCAAATAAAGACTCTGCCTGTGTACAATATACATGTATTTAAGAACTGACATCAGCAGCTTTGAAGGAGGTAGTCATTTTGAGGGAAATTGTTTTAAAATGTGAAACTGAAAAGCTTCCAGCATGTTTCAATTCTCAAATATCTTAGGTGTGCCCCTGAACTATAGCTTATTTAGTAGGTCTTAGTGCATAGCTTGATTTGAAACAAGTCTTTCATTCCATGTGCATCTCAAATGATAAATTAGAAATTATTGGGGGTGATCAACCATGTTTAAGATAGGAGGGGGTCACAATTTTATGCCTTCAATGAGCAGATCTTTACAAGACAATGATTGTAGCAAAAATTCGTAAAAATCCCTCAAATATTCACAAAGTTATGATGTTGTGTGTCATATGCCACTCTTAGGGAGCAAGGGGTTAATTAAATAAAGGAGACTCCTAATTGGTCTTATTTACATTTCTTGACGTGAAATATAATAAACTGTTTGCCTCGCTTTTTTTCTTTTATCTTTTCCAACAATTATTACTGCGCCAAAGCTATCAAGTGGTTGTGTTTGAGGTCATTTAAACAGTCAACAAAAACTAAAACACGAGAGACATTACGTGGCTTCTGTAACACACACATACAAACAAAAAGGTTATTTTAGGAAGGATTGTTTTAGAACGATCACTGAGATCCCTTTTTTACATTTCACTATGTGCAATGCAGAAACCAATCATTTCTTCTTTCATTAGTGTGTGCATTTACTTCAATTGCATATCGGGTGAGTTTATAACTTTGGTTTATTCATTGCACATAAAGAAATGTAAAAAAGGAATCTTGGTGATCCTTCTTAAATAATCCTTTCCAAAATAACCTTTTTGTGTGTTTCTGTTTTATGTGTGTGTTATGGAAGCCATGTAAATTTTCTCATGTTTTAATCATGTTTTGTTGATTATTTAAGATTCTGTAGGATCCTATACATTCTATCCATCCTAAGTAAGAATTTGGTATGACATGCTCTAGGTACACTACTTTGAGTACCGAAGTCTCTAAAACTTGTTTCAAAGTCTGTTGACTAGAGATGAATTCACAGTGACAGTATTGTTTTAAGGTTACAGTATACCTTCGGGTCGGCAATTTTCTTCAAATTTGGATTTTTGGGTCAAAGTAGTGGTCGAAGAATAATCTCTAATTTCTGAAAAAAAAAATTGAAAAAGGCTAAATATAAGCGGAGAAATGGCCGTTTTACGTTTTCACCGGAAGTAAAAGTGTACCTCTTGATTGACAGCTCTATGGTGCGTATGCAATCAACCGAGACGTATTCGCGGGAATTGCCTGTACGGATGTCACGAATTGACTACTCAGTTGATCAGCATTGTTGTTCTGACTACCCAGCATTTTTGGTATTAGGTGTAACTCTATTAAGTCATAAGTAGACATAGACCACGTTGAAGCCATGGACCAGTTCGAAAAAGCGAAAACAGCGAAGAACGAATGAAAATACATCAAGGAGTGAAGAAGCGAAAGTTCGCCTCGAGGATGAAGCTATAGCTATCGTATAAGGCGGGCAAAATATTCATGGAAAGAGAAAAGAAAGGTTCTGTAAAAATTTCGGAACTTGACAGCAATAACAGGGATGTTGACAGAGACTCTTCTGATGAGTACGATATTGACGAATCGCCGGACTCATTGAGACCATTTGAAATATTATCCATGCACAGTTGACCACACACAGTTGCTCCCCGCGCTTTCTTTTGTTTGTTTTCCTCGCTCAGCCACTCTAGCGTTCGTATCCTTTTTAGTCTTCCCCATTTTGCCAGACCACTGAGCTTCAAGAAAAACCGAGCTACAGAAAAATTACCTCTCCGCCTTCGGTTCCTTGAGCGCATTGCGAAACACAAGAGTTTTTTAGAGATTCGCGCGTAAATTTCACCAGGAGGTTAACGGTAGTAAAGTTTCCCTGCACTGATTGGCTCAGTTATCTGAGAACCCAGTTGAAGGCGTTTGTGGGCGGAGTTTGTTTGCGAAGCAGAAAATTTTTCTTAGCGCTGTTTTCTCGAATAAATTTTTTCACTTGAAGCAGACACTTTAAAGAGTTCTAACTCAAAGGGAATTTGTTCAATTACCCTCAAATTTGAACAGTAGCTAGCTTAACATATAAACTAAAAAAGCGTGTCTGGGAATTGTTAATTTCGAAATACCTTTTCGTCGAGAGCGATTTTTGTACGATTACTCCACATTTTTTTAATCCTATTTCGAAAATGTTCTGTAACTTTTTACTGCAATTGAATATGCCAAAACGCAGACACGTTTTTTAAGCGCTTTGGACCCTGAAGCCGAGGAAAAAATTACATTGGCGAAAAACGAAATTCGCTTTGACTTGTAGCTTTCGAAAGGTGATTCGGTCGCTCTCATTTAGTGGTCGTGAAAAATTCGACAATTCATTTTATTTCACAATTCTTGGTATAGTTTGATAGCCAGCTCTATAAGCTTTAATTTGATATAGGGGTTTAGGTATCTAAAGCTTAAACTGCACGCGCTACATCGCTCGCACGCGAGACACCCCTGAAGGTATACTGTAACCTTAAGGTTAAGTAAGTGAAATTGTGCTTTTTGTTGAACTTTCAATATTAATGACCGCAGAATTCAGTAAGGTAAATCGACTCATTGCCCGAGGAAAGGTATAATATCTCAAAAACCTGAGAACTGGCAAAAAGCTGACAGCTTTCTTCTTTCAGAAAAAGCAGAAGAATCAAACAAGGGGCTGAATCAGGAATTACAGACAGTTTTGCCAAAAGGTTAGTTTTACTGCTTGTGAAAGATTGGTTTAATTTGGTTAAAAAAAATGGCCTTCCATAAAATTACGCCAGACATTTATAAGAAATTAGTGACACTAAATGATTTCGCCTTGGCTGGTGGAATTAGGGATAGAAGACGGCAGGGCGAGTGAAACATGATGTACTTTGGTTGTTTTGCCTCAATCCTCTACCGCGCCTTTGAACAGTACTTGTAAAAGACACGCTATAAGTAGTTAATTATCATTTATTATTAACATGATTTTTGCTTCCCAGACATTTTTTTTTACTATTGCATACAATACTAACATTACTTACATTACTAAGACTTCTTACAATACTAACATTACCTACAATACTTACATTACTTACAATACTAATATCACTTACGCCACTACTGACATTACTTACAATACGACCGTTACTTACAATACGACTACTACTAACACCCCGATTACAAACAACAACTACTACAGATGCTCTGCCTACACAACTGATAATACAAATCTTGCACTACATTGTACTCTAATTACACAATTACTTTTTGTGTTAACAAGATACTTTATATAAAATTACAATACATGTATTTAAATTATCATGAATGTACATATAAATTTACATAATTTACAAGCAGCACTTACTCCTTTACAAAAAAAAAATTGGATTGTTATTCAAAACTAGGTTCCATTTTGCCTGAAAATGTTTTAAGCTTAAGATGCTTTGAGAGGCTATAAGCTTTTCAATTTCATATTTTCTCTTGACCACATCTTCGAAAGGCAAAAAGAGAGGGATTTGTTTATTTTTGCGACAACTCCATAAATAAATTTTACCTAAAATGATAAAGTAGTTGAGCAGGTTAGATCTCTGATCTAATATTCCTAATTGCGTTCGACGAAGTGGAACGCAAACCTAATTTTGACCTGTGGCTTTTCAGAGTTGGTCTCCCTGTGCACGGTTCTAAGCTGAAAAAAACCAAAAATGGCCACCCCGCTTGATTTTTGCAGGGGCATGTCACGGCCAGTAAACTGGTACCGTTTAATGCTAAGACATGTGATAAGACATGTGGCAAACATGTGAGTATGTTAGCAGGCCATGTGAGCTCGTCTTTCCGATGGATCTTTTTTTGACTTCTTTCCAGTCAGTCGCCGTACGCCTCGCTATTATGTGCTCTCAGCGTTAGATTTTGGCGAATTTAAACGCTTCGACGGCAGCATTTATCGCAATCTGAGGGAATTGTCCTTGTTTATTAACACGACTTGGCTTTGGGATGATAACCATGGGAACAGCTACATTTGGATTGCATTTGTTGATTAGTTCCAGTCGCGACAGATAGCTCAGTCTTTATCCGGTCGAAATTTTATTGTTTGGAATCGGTGGAAAAGTACTCTGAAGGTAAGATCCATAAGACTACTTTATTCATCAGGGGAAATACTCGAATTAGTCGCGAGACGAGCACGCGACTGCAAATGCTAGCTTAGAATAATGTACGTAATTTAAATATTCTATGAAACTTGAGAGACTACAGAAACTGGCAACGTGACGCAACGTATCAACAAATCGTGACCTCTTCACTAGCATGGACTTTGATACTATGCATGTCTGACTGTAAAACCTCGGTTGCTGCTGAAAAATGTTGATTTTAGCAATGGACAAAGGTTGAAAGTCAGCTAGTGAAATAATTTATTTACGATGTATAATTATATATTAAAGTGAGAGCGTCAAACGCACTCTCATAATCTCTGATTACTACTAGTATAATGTTAATTGCGTTCGACGAAGTGGAACGCAAACCTAATTTTGACCTGTGGCTTTTCAGAGTTGGTCTCCCTGTGGACGGTTCTAGGCCGAAAAAAACCACATTCCTGTAAGGACACCAAAATGGCCACCCCGCTTGATTTTTGCAGGGGCATGTCACGGCCACTAAACTGGTACCGTTTAATGCTAAGACATGTGATAAGACATGTGGCAAACATGTGAGTATGTTAGCAGGCCATGTGAGCTCGTCTTTCCGATGGATCTTTTTTTGACTTCTTTCCATTCAGTCGCCGTACGCCTCGCTATTAGCGAACTTAAGCATTGACGCTTTTACGACGCGGACGCTAACCGGAAATTTAAAGATCTAGTTCCAGGCGTTCACTACAGCTTTTTGGTCAGGAAAGTTTGGTTTAAAATACAAACACGACGACTTTCCAGTTGATCCCACAAGGTCAGAAGCGCGCCAGAATTAGCTCCACTCCTCTTCCGGTTGCCGTCCCGCGTCTCAAAAACGTCGCTGCTTAAGTTCGCTATTATGTGCTCTCAGCGTTAGATTTTGGCGAATTTAAACGCTTCGACGGCAGCATTTATCGCGATCTGAGGGAATTGTCCTTGTTTATTAACACGACTTGGCTTTGGGATGATAACCGTGGGAACAGCTACATTTTGATTGCATTTGTTGATTAGTTCCAGTCGCGACAGATAGCTCAGTCTTTATCCGGTCGAAATTTTATTGTTTGGAATCGGTGGAAAAGTACTCTGAAGGTAAGATCCATAAGACTACTTTATTCATCAGGGGGAATACTCGAATTAGTCGCGAAACGAGCACGCGACTGCAAATGCTAGCTTAGAATAATGTACGTAATTTAAATATTCTATGAAACTTGAGAGACTACAGAAACTGGCAGCGTCACGCAACGTGTCAACAAATCGTGACCTCTTCACTAGCATGGACTTTGACATTATGCATATCTGACTGTAAAACCTCTAAACCTGATAGTTTTCCAAAACGATCAAGTAATTTAAAGAGATTTTGTGTGGATGTTAAATCGGATAAAAAGGCAGTGAGGTCGTCTGCATATTGGACAAGTTTCCATTCCTCTAAGTCTAATTTAATTTCTTTAATATCGATACTAGTTCGGATTGCAGCAGCCAAAGTCTCAATTGCGATCACAAATAGATATGGCGACAGAGGATCCCCTTGCCTAACACCTCTGCTTAACTCAAAATTAGCAGAAAAAGATCCATTGTTTATAATGTAACTGGATACATTACTATAAAGTGTTTTCACCCATCTTATAAGACTGACCAAAGCCGAAAATTTCTAAGCATTTAAACATAAAATTCCATTCAAGGCTGTCGAATGCCTTTTCAAAATCTATGAATAATAATATACCCGGAATATCGAATGTTTTAGTGTATTCCATGACATCTAGAACTGATCTAGCTGCTTCCCCTATGTATCGACCTGAAACATATCCAGTCTGATTGCTGTGGATTATCTCTGGTAAAAGTTTTGGTAATTCGTGTTGCTATTACTTTGGATGCTATTTTAGTGTCAACATTGGTGAGAGAAATCGGTCTCCAATTTTCAAGACGGGTTCTGTCTTTACCTGTTTTTTCGAGAAGTGTAATGACCCCTTGCCTTTGTGAGTTAGACATTTCTCCCTCTTCATAAGCCTCGTTAAAGCTTTCGACCACCATTTCACCGATTGATGACCAAAAGACATTGTAAAATTCAATTGGCAGACCATCATTTCCAGGATTCTTACCTAGTTGGAGTGTTTTGATGTTTTGGCATTCTTCAATTGTTATTTTTCCTTCGCATTTCTCACTTGCTTCACTTGATAGCTTTGATAGATTTGGATTTTCAAAGAAGAGTGCTGCATCTGGAGTGTCTAACTTTGTTTTGGAACCGCTGTACAGCTTAGTGTAAAATTGCTTTTGTGCGTTCATTATCGAGAGTGGATCGGTAGAGATAACTCCACTAATGTATAATTTTCTAATATGTTTCTTAATATGGTGACGTTTCTCCAAATTTAAAAAATATTTTCTATTCTTTTCTCCGTGTTCGTGCCATCGTGCCCTAGCCCGTATAATTAAACCTTCAACTTTTTTGTCATACATCGATTCAAGTTCGCTTTTATATCTTTCCATTGTTATTCGCGTATTGTCACAGGGATTATCTTGAAAGGCAGCTAATGATTCTTGCTATTTGTTGGTTAATTCTCTTTCATGCTTTTGTCGAATTTGCGATAAACGCTTTGAGAAAATAATAGAATCGGTTCTAATATTAAATTTTATCCAATCCCAAATTGATCTTCGGTCTCTGAGATCCTTTGCTTCCTCAAGCCAAATAGGCAATTTATCAATGATCATCTTTTTATATTCTTCATTCGCCAATAGCGTCGTATTCAATTTCCAATAGCCAGGACCTCCGTTATTTTCCTTAATTTCTTCGAGTTCTAGGAATACTGCAGAATGGTCTGATTTGATTGAGCGGAAAATATCCACATTTGTATCTAATCTACAAAATACAAAAGGAGAACAGCGACCCCAAGTGAAACTTTGTTGATTTGGATTTTTTATGCGCCAAATGTCATGGAGACTGAACTCATCTTGAATTTCTTCAATAGATTTTACGACGTGCTTCCGGGGAATTTGAATTCCACCTTTTTTTATCCAGATTAATATTCAAGGGACAATTAAAATCACCTCCCATAATTAAGTTCTCTTCATTTCCAAAATCATTGGTTCTTAATAGTTTTGACAGTTTATGATAAAATTGAACAGCTTCTGCATCTTTGTTGGGCCCGTAGATATTTGCAATTGTATAATTTTCCTCTTTGATCAAAGCTTTAAACAACAAAAGTCTTCCACTCGATTCTGTCTGAGACAACATTATATCAATGTCAAAGCCGTTCTTTATAAGCACCGCGACACCTCTGGCGTTTGTACCCCCATGAGAAAATAATATCTCTGCACCCCATTCTTTTTTCCACTGAGCCTCACGCTCCTTGCTTGAATGCGTTTCTTGTAAAAATATCAAATCGGCTTTTTGCTTCCTGCAACAGGAAAATATTGCTCTTCTTTTTTTAAACTTACTTAGGCCTCTCACGTTAAAGGATAATAATTTAATTGTATCAGGCTTCGAGTTTTGTTTACTCAGCATTTTAACTATGTACGGGAGGTTGTTTCATTGCCTGGAGTAACTGCCGCTTTTTTAAATACAATGATGTTAGAGATAATTTTTTCAATATGCATGGTATCAGTTTAAAAGAAGAGATTATTGCATCCAACAGTAAAGTATTCCGCGTAGTGCAAGCAAGAACAAAAATCAACACACACACAATGACAAAAACACACATACATATAAACGAAAGTGCACTTACCATCCCCTGTGGTTGCAATGCACTCCCGTCGGGATCTCCACATAAAGGCGATTATCACTCGAATTGAACTAGCGTACTATACTCAATCCTATACTTAAAGAAGAAAACTAAAATAAAGCCAAAAGAGTATTCTAGCTCTTAGAGCTTGACATACACTGCAGTAGTACCCTGGTAATGTTCTTACAATGAGATGTCAATATCGGTGTTAATAAATCTGAACTCGAATTAATAACTAGCGTAACGAACAAACTCACCATTTAATATCAGAATGTTAACAGCGAGACATGTTTAATAACTCTCATACCATGTTTGTCTGTGGCAACTGAGAAGTCAATGCACTTTTCCTTGCTTTTATTCTCACGTATATTGAAGTCCATCATAATTCTGTTAAAAGTTTGCATGACACAGAACTAACATCTTTTGTTTCTTTCATTAAATAAGCGATGGAGCTACCAGACCAACCGCCAAACGTCCATGGCCATGAAAAAGAACTTGCTGAGATTGTTGACACCCTCATTACTGACCGTGAGGTGGCGGTAATTCTTGTCAGTGGAACAGCAGGAATAGGAAAAACCACCATTGCTATTCAAGCAAGTTATCGATTAAAACATGCAGGCAAAGACGTCAGGTTTTGCGACTTGCGTGGAGCTTGTGCAAACGAAGATGAAATGGTCAGAGCAATTTTATACGACTGTGATTCGGGTCACCAACAGACGAACACAAAACCCAAGCATGTTCTTCTTCAGTGGTGCAGGCGGCTTCAATCCGAGACAATACTTGTTCTCGATAATGCAGAAGATGTAATTGCAGAAGACAGTCTAAAGGAAGCGTTCACTAAATTATTAGGAGAAATGAGAAAGTACACTCCACAGAAGAATTTAATTAAATTCTTGATCACGTCAAGGCATTCAGACATTAACAGTCCAACAACGATTTTGAATGTAACGCCTATCCAGGTAGGCCCTTTGAATGAAGAGGAAAGCCTTCAAATACTGAAGGATGGCGCTGGATTGTACTCTGTGTCTGACGCGGAAACAAAGAGGAAATTCAAGAAAGTAGCTGCACTCTGTGAGCACATTCCACTTGCACTTCGTCTAGCTGGTCCTCTACTTTCTTCTGATTCTGAGTACAGTTTTCAGGAACTTATTCAAGGGTTAGATGAAAACACTACAAAAACTCTTGAACTGGACGGAATGATGGGGATAGCATTTGAACAGTTAGACGAAACTTTGCAGCATGCACTAGTGCGCCTTTCGGTCTTTGTAAGATCTTTTGATAAAGCAGCAGCCAAGGCATTATTAGGTGATAAGTGCCCTGTGATGCTGACAAATTTGAGAAGAAGGAGCTTGATTGAAAAGCAGCACAACCGATACCACCTTCACCTGTTGATTAGAGATTATGCCGGACAGAAAGGAAGAGACCACTTCCGTCAAATCCTGGCTCAAGGTCGAGAGTCTTTCCTTAAGCATTTCTTGGCTCTGATTTTGAACAATACGAGAACGTATTGGCAAAAAGATGGTTGCAGAAGATCTTTAGATCTGTTCGATGTCGAAAGACTTAACTTTGAGCATGCTTTGAAAATTGTGTCTTCGGCGGAGAAATTTGAGGGCTCCAGAGAACTAGAAAGTGTCGTAAACGACTGTTGGCTAGTGGCACCTTACATAGGAGATTGTGTTCCCTTTGAGCTTCATGATGACTTTCTGAATGGTCTTCTAAAACTTGCCCAAAGCCAAGGAAAAGTAATCCATGAAGTAGAGATTTTATGTCTCCTTTATGACGAGGGAAGAAAACGTGCTGGTGCCAAGCAGCAGTCAGTACATGGCAGAGCTATTAAACTGCATGATGAGAATGAACATCTCTTTGAACAGAACGGCCTGTCTGAGGTATTTTATTTGAGTCACTATGGCAGATATCTCTCACAGGATTGTGATCGAAGGGAAGACGCACAGCCGTTTTTGAAAAAGGCGCTATCCGTTTATGAAAAAGAAAAACTGGCGTCAACATTCGATAAGGCCAGAATTCTCGGGCAAATGGGGCACAATGCAAAAGAACTGGGAAGACCCCAGGAAGCTCTTAAAAATCATTTGGAAGCATTGAAATTTCGCCAGGATCATTATGGAGATCACGTCTTAACTGCATTTGCACACAAAGATCTGGCGGATCATTACTTGAGTGTGAACGAATTAAAAGAAGCAGAAGAAAACTACAACAAAGCAATTCACATTTTGGAAGATATGAAAATAGCGGAACACAAGTCTGTTCGGATCTTCAGTAATTTGGGAATCTGCTTGCAAAAGAGTGGAAAGTTTGAAAAATCCCGACAAAAATACCAAACGGGGAGTGACATTGCTGATAAGACTATTGAGGGCAACCACAAATGGAAGGTTATGATTAAAACTAACTTAGCATTGCTACTTTATTCAAATTACCAAGAAGAAGTTAATACAGCTAACACAATTGCAGAAGAAGTTCTTCAAATGGCCAAAGATCTTGAACTGAATTATTGGGCAGGAATGGAAGAACTTAAACAAATGTACCAAAGCAAGAGAAATTGAGGAAGAGAGCAGAACAATGTGCCCTTTGATAACTTTTTGAAAAGTATTTATAGTTTGCACTGGGTTCTGTTAAGTCCGTTTCCATGACCGCGTAGTCTCTCCCTCTTCAACCCATTTTGCTCGTCGATGGCTGATACAACTGGTTTTTCCATGTCAAAACTTTTGATCCGTCAACAAAAGGGATGCCGACATCGTCCGCCCTGTCTGTTGCATTATTTCCACGTGACCAAAAGCATTAGACAATCGTTGAACAATGCTTTTAGTGATTTAAGAACTTCCATAACTTTTGGACTACCTGTAGATTTTGCAGTGCTTTTTTTCTGGGCATTACATAAGAGAAATGAAAAGACCAGTGCCCTATCTGTCTTGTCACGGTGACATAAATTTCACAATGACAGATAGGCCACTTGTCTCTGCGTTTCTCTTTTTTGATGCAAAACGGATTATTCTAATTAGCATAAACATTGGAAACTTGCCCCACAGCAACCTCGTTATTAACAACTATAACTTATTATGGCCAATACAGTTCTTTTGACAAAAAATAAGTTGTCAGCCAGGTCAAGAAATGTTGTCAATGGACAGTGCTACAGAGGAATTTACTCAGAGATTAAGGAAATTTCATTGAAAATCAGAACTTTTCGTTGAGACAAAAAACAATTAGGATTTTCTCACGTCAAAGACTGCTAGAAATACGGCATTGAGCAATTTTATTCAGACTTCAGTTTTAGCCTTTTTTGTAGTTGTATGCGTTTTATTCTATTTCAATATGATTTTAATATCGTTTTTTATTATATGGCTGTGTCTCACAAGGACTGGAAACTACCGAATTCACGAATTTGATTGGCTGAAATCGATATTGACCGCGGTCTAGATTTTCCCATCTAGACCGGCATCTAAACCGGTTTCATTTTCCGTTGAAAAAGTAGCAAACTAAAATACAAAAATGTTCACCATTTTCTTTTATTTTCTTCTCAATCATTTATGGAAGTGCCAAAAAGCCTAATGACAAAAAAAAAAGTAAAGAGGACGAGCAAATTTCAGCAGGTTTAAGTTAAGCTCATCGCCGTTCGCAAGCAAAATGTCAGCAAACCAGTCACATTAAACGAATTACAGTTTTCTTCTTTGCCATATAATAAACATCTTATTTAACCGAGCTAAGTCGGTCTGTATGGGAGAATCTTGACCTCGGTCGTGTGTACAGACCTCGCTGCGTTCGGTCTGTACTCAAGACCTCGGTCAAGATTCTCCCATACAGACCTCCAGACCTCGGTTAATAAGAGCTAAATAAACAACATTTTGTTATATTTAAGCTAGGTATTTTCAATTATTGGATCATAGAGGGTGAACCCCCGGTGGCAATGCTCAGTGTCACATTAATCAAGCCATTACTATTAAGTTAGACTGTCTGGTGCATTAATGTGTATCACGAGTAGCAAGTAGGAAGGCCCTTAGAGTTTTGATTTAATTATACAGGTTAGCCTCGTATATGTATATTTTGAATACTTCTATATTGTTTTCTTTCTGGTTATAAATGTTTTTAAATGAATTTTATAAACATCTGAAGCTTATTTTAAACGTCGCTTTGAGTCGGGTGAAATTTAACTCCAGTCACAGAAAACTCGCAATTCCCACAACAAATAGCAAAGTAAAACTAGTTGTTAACATGGTGAATAGATATGTAGTCGAAGCAAGATGAATTCGGATTATTCACCAATAGACCGATCCAAGTCGCCTTGTGTAGTCAACACTTACGCTTGAAAATCTCGAATTAACAAAGATAGATCTTGATAACTGGGTGAAGTCGTATTGGCATTGCTCTTCTTCCCTCTTATGGGAGCTTACTCAACCGGCAAGGGAAGTTAAAAAAGTAGTGTATCTAGCTGGTACCATGATTCGAGAGTGGTTCGCCTAAGGAAAATGTCCGTTAGCGAAGATTCAGTGGTATTTATATCTTAGTTTAAATGATGGTTCATAATTTTGTATTTTGAAACTTATAATTTACCTATTTAGACGACTTCATTCAATATTCTAAGTAACGGTGCGTAACGTTGTGTGTTAAGTTTTGTGTCTAGTGATACTGAGGACAACCTTGTTTGTTTGTAAGATTTGTAAGAAGTTCAACATTTCTGGATTTTCTAAGTGGATTTTTTGGCTCGTTGCAGCGAAATTTACAGTTTTTCCTCGTATTACTATTTCCACCACTTTATTAGAACTTTCAGATTTTAACCCTTTCAAAAAAAATATGTAGTTTTATACCGATAAACTCTAGATGCATTGGATAAACTCAAAATTTCGGAAAATTGGCTATGATTTTCATTAAATTGTCTGCAATTTTGTTAAATTTCGTTGGGGTCCTTTAATTTCTCGCAGTAGTTTGCCAATTTTAATTTGTAATCCTCCTGGGTCTTCTGTAGTTTTCCTAATTATATTTTTAACTGTTTTAAATGTAATTTAAACGCTATAAAAGAATCAAGAAACAAAACAACCACAACTTAGGATGTGAAATGCAAACTTTATGGCTGTTTATAAACATTTTTTCAGTATCGATTAATTTCAACTAGGAAGTATGGGTTATTGACCAAGTGTGAGGTCAAGATGGCGCGATATTGGTCAGGTTCTTTTTGCATGTTTATGGACCGAGATGGAGTCGAGGTCCATAAACTCGCAAAAAAAGAACGAGGCCAATATCCAGCCACCTTGACCGAACAAGCTTGGTCAATAAAGGATTTATTATATGGTTGTCAGGGAAAGTTTTCTTGCGGGACGCGGCGGGTAGACCCGAGCGAGCCAGATAGCCCCATCTTGCCCACTCAGGTAGCCAATCACAGCGCAGGATTTCATTTATCTTGCCCTTGGGACGGTGACCTCATCGGGAACCAATCCTAGACTTGCCCCACTCCATTTGCGGTCGAAGAGGTAAAAATAGGAGTGAGGGGGTACTCCCCGTTCCAAAGCATCGTTGGACGGTGACCCCATCGGGAACCAATCCTAGACTTGTCCCACTCCCTTCTCGGCCGAAGGGGCAAAATAGGGATGAGGGGGTACTCCCTCTTAGTCTGCTATATAAAACCTTCACACGTTTTGTAAGGGAGCAAACAAAGTTGTTGACTTACAAAATGGAAGTTAGAAGAAGGATAGACCCCCGAAGTAGATGACTTCAAGGACAAATGTTTCATCTGTCAAGGCGACCTTGTCATTGACTCCTTGACTCGATGTAGTGCGAAAACTTATTGCTGTGGAAAATTTTTGCACAAGAGATGTTTGCAGCAGGAGTTGCAATACTCAGGTAAGTGCGGACATTGCAAAACCTTAAATCCTCGGAGTGGATGAAGATGAGGAATAACTTTCACCTTGGGAGGAGGTGGTACGCGAGAGGATTACCAACGCAACGAACGCCATCAATAGGTATCGGCGAGGGGGATGGCCTTATCATATTCACAATCGTAATATTGTTTCGTGGAGGACCTTGCCGTACCATGTGAATCTTTCCATCTGGTTTGAATTTTATACAAGACTCACCATCTTCGTGCAGCAAAGACGAAACGTTACCCTGTACATCCATGCCTATGTCAACTTGCCGTGGATGACCATTACTCAATCAATAAGACAGACGGTGTATGGAATGTTCAGTAGAAACATCCCCACGGAAGTAATGCTCTGCGTACGCGAAGTAAAGTTTAGGTTATTGTTCCTGTCGTGGCTGCACTAAGACGCTGAGGATGAAGTGATTATCAACAGATTAACTCCTCAGTCATCTTTTTCACCCCCCATTTATCGAAGAGGAAGTAGAAGAAGAGGTTGAGACCTGAATTAGCCATGTGACTCTTATAAGAGTGTGTGAGTATTGTCTTTTTCGGCTCCTGATTGGTTACCGGTCATTTTAACGTGCATTACTACTCTTATGATACTTACAATTCTCACATCATTGACAGTACGTATATTTGCACTATTGCACTAGTACTTACAATCCTTGCTACAGTAAGGGGGAACTAACAGACCAAGTCAGTGAACAATGTTCAATTTTCCATTAAATTTGGAGTTGGGTTTTAAGTTTAGAAATATTGACGTACTTATGAAAAACCTTACACAAATAGACATAATGTTTCATGAGAAGCAAGAGAAGATCCAGTCTGCGCTTTTGGGTGGAGGTCAACAAATCTATTTCATCAGTCAAATTGAATAAAATCTGTTGAGCAGAAGGTTTCACATTTAATTTGTGTATATCGTTAAACCACTTTATGGTATTTGAATATACTGCAATAGAGATATCACACTCTAGAAATGTATGCAATATAGAATCTGTCCTAGAACATGAATTACAGTGGTGGTCGGTTGCAATGTCATGATATTGCGCTTATTGTGAGGAGAGAATATCATGCGCCGTTTGACCAAGGCTCAAGATCATAACTGTAATAAGCGTTGAACTGTAATTACTACCTGCGATAGACGTTTGTTTAACTGTTATCTACCTGTATCGTTTCGGAAGTTATTAATGTTGTAAACGACGAATTCCGTTACATCCAATCGAGCCTTCTGAAATGTGTTAGGTAATGTTTAGTTAAGACTTTTCAATAACTTAACGTAATCCTTTAGAATTGTGTTCTCGGCTTAAGTAGTCGAGCCTTGTAAAATATTCTTTGATTATGTTCCGCTTGCATTCTAGTTGTGTTCTTGGATTAAAACGATATCGTTGGATCTAAGTTCTGAGTGCTGTTGATGTCTCTGGAGGTAATTCAATGAAACAGATTCCGGTACTGATCCCCACAACCAGAGAGTCTCCCCAGGTTTTTACAGAAGTGCTTTTCCAGGCCAAAAACCTATTACAGTGGAACCTCCATATAACGAAGGGCCAAGGGAATGACACGATATGTTCGCTATAACGAGGTTTCTTTGTATCGAGGTTCTTTTCCATATATCTTGCTATTACTGGGGCGACGAATATCGTTTGTTATACCGAGGGCTTCGTTATATAGAGATTCGTTAAATCGAAGTTCCACTGTGTGACATATAATTGACACACATTGAAATTCAACTAAAAGGGATTTAAAAACCCAGAAAGTTAAATAGAGTGTAACAAAACATGGTTTTGCCAGTAAGGCTGAAATTTAGCGCCAACTTGGTTTCCGCGTCTTCGTATGTTTAAGAACACTCAGGCCAAATCAACAGCTGCCAAAACCTAATATATCAAATTCATGTTGAAACACAAATGATTAAAACGTCTCGTTATCGGTTAAACTTGCGTGCTAGTTATCAGAAGTATTTACGGACTACTGGTCTATGTAATATATATCACTGTATGATCTGGTTAGATAGAGCGGTTTTCACCTGGTGTCGAAAATAACTTACCGGTATGTTGGTTGTAGTGTACTCATTTGTTGAAATCATTAATAATTATCAAACGAGGGAGAATTGAAAGGTAGGCAAACTTATTCTTCCCTTATTTTCTCAAATAGCTAAGGCCATCATGTACAGTGTTTGAATATTCATCTTTAAATAACTATAACTTTTCTTCCATTTTCCTCTTCATGGCTTGAATCAACATATCCATGACAATTAATGGTAAAACAAAACTACGACAAATCTCATAATAAGCAAGGAAACAAATCTCCTTAAAACAGAGAGTTAAGGACTTTCGCGCTAATTGTTTCTGCGCATCACGCAAATTCACACGCCACCTCATGCATGAGAACCTACGCTAAGCAATAAAATGAACAATGATTGGGGCAGATGGCCATTGCTATAGCTTTGCCTGGATTTAACGATCTTGGACGTTCAGTGACCCCTATTTTTCTGTTGCTGGATCATTTTCTCTACCGATTTTCTACGTTCAGCAAAAAAAATGAAGAAAATCTGTTGACTAGAAGTTAGCTCTTCGTTTATCTGTGCGACGGTTTCAAATGCCTCTTGAAGGGTTAAGTTTTAAGAAAACATTGGTAACATTTGGAATTATTTACGCAACAGACTCACTTCTACAAAATATGAGTAAGATCGTTTTCCTCCGTTGACTCCCCTTCGATATGTTTAACTATAAATCCTTGTAGACCATGCTGAATTACGTACGCCAATTTTTCAAAATCAGGGTAGTTTTCCACACGTTTTATCTCTGAAACGAAGTTGGTGACCCCCGATTTGGTTGGTATTTCTGACACAAGTAACTCATTATCTGACTGCAGTAAAAATTTAAAAAAGATCTAACGACTGGAAAATTTTCGCACGAACGTCCTTGAACGAGGAACGTCAATCAAAATCAGTAGGAAAGCCATTAACAGCAAAGTTGTGTGTAATGGCATAATGTATTTCGTGGACTGGACTGGACTTGTTAAACGCGGACTAGTAAAACGAGGATTTGTAGAACGCGGACTAATTAGACTGACTAGGAGAACGAGTTATTATCTCGAATTCCGCATCAATGAAATGTAAAAAATCTCCCGGGGTAGTCAATTTTTTACCAACTCCAAAAGGTGTGATGTCAAGACACGCATGCTCCATCATTATCGCGTAGGGTTCTTTGCAAAATCTCAAAAATTCTGAGATATAACTATGACCCTTTACTGTGTTTAGGATGCCAGCTTCCAGCACAACGGCGATGTTTTGTTTCGGCCGGCTCACCTTTCATTTTTTTTACAATGGCATTACAGCCTTCTTTGTCATATTTCACAAGGTAAACAGATCCAAGAGTCCCACACCCTAGCTCTGCTTCTATTCTTCACTCCATTTAAATTCCAGAAATTGAGATGGAGGTCTTGGCCTTTTAGCGACAGATGATAGCTTGAAACAAACGGCCAACTTCGCGCGACAATTACAAATACAAATTTATTCAGAATTTTGGCGCGATTTTGGTGATCAAAGGTCAACAGACTCTTTTCCGTCACGTACTTTGCTAACCATACAGTTCCCTTTTTTAAATTTGCGATAACATACCCCGCACAGTTCTGTTATTGAGCTGGAAAGAAAGCTGTTGAAATTATTGCTGAAATGCAATTGTTCCTCTTTCACAATGTATTAAGCGTATTGAGAGGTTAAACCTCCTCACGTGAAACCTTGCTTGACGGAAAGCAAGAGAAAAAATATGGAAATCAGAAATATTGTTAAAAAAATATTTTTTGCTGTCGACATTAAGTTTAGAATTTGACGTTTTGATGCAGCCAAATTAATTGTCATTTATTTAATAGAACGCAAGATTTGTTTGCATGGAATGGATGTAATGTTACTTGGTGGCTTTAAGTATGTTAGAAGTATACAGTTAAGTAGTATTTGAAGTTCTTGAGAGGGATAAGAGAGGATAGTTCAAATAAAGACAATTAATGCGGAATTCGACTCACTTATTCGTTTTGCTAGTCCGTTTTACAAGTCCTCGTTTTACAAGTCCGCGTTTTAAAAGTCCGCGTTTTACAAGTCCAGTCCAGTCCAGTCCTCGAAATACAGTATGCCTTTCGCTCAGGCGAAGCAGAAATGAAAAAAAATTACAGAGATCAAGGCAGGCTCACTATCTTGGCGCCTCTTTACCAGACTCCTTCCCGCCGGCTAGTGTCCTTTCGGTCAAAAATTTACAATGTTTGCCGGAAAAACTTATCGTCACAGAGGTCCCCGTTATAAACTATGATTCGTTGACACGTTGCGTGGCGGCGTCAGTTTCCGTAGACTCACAAAAATATTTAAATTATTTCTTGCCGGCTTAATATTTTCACATTCACTGGTAATGTTCATGCGTAAAAGCTAATTTGTAAAAGTATATATTTTTTACGTACATTATTCTAAGCTGGTAGCACAAATATAAGCAAACATTTGAAATAGACTTGCGACAAGTCGACCTTTTTTTATTCCTTGACTTATTGATCTCCCTCGAACAATGCGAGAGGGTAATTTTCGAGCGACGAGCGTGAGCGACTTAAGTCGCGAGAGGTCGACCTTTCCAACGGCGAAACCAACTGGCCAGGAAAGAATTATTGGAAAGGACTTTACGAAAGTCCAATTTGCAATCACGTGTTTGTTTATCGTAAACAAGCTCCGTGCGACTGATTCGAATATTTCCCCAGATGAATAAAAGTAGACAATATTTTTACGTTGCAGTTCCTTGGTTTAGGCTCACTCTTATGAATCTTGCCTTCAGAGTACTTTTCCACCGATTCCAAATAATATTTGAGGGAACAATATCCGACCGGATAAAGACTGAGCTGTCTGTCGCGATTGGAACTAATCAACAAATGCAATCAAACTACAGCCAATGAAATATCCCAAGCCAAGGCGTTTCAAAGTCGTGTTCGTGAACGTATAACATAAACTATAAACCACGAGTTAGTCTCTAGAAATCCGCTTTACAATGCTCAGACTTGCTCAGACTAGTATGAAAACCATGAAGTGTGAGATAGCCTTTGCGCATATGACGTAGACGTATGATGTCATTAAAAGTGGCGCAAAAAATGCAGACGTTCGACGAAAAAGTCTCAAAAATAGACACCCTTGAAACCACAGGACACCCAAGATTTTGAACTGCGTTCTGCGAACGTAACAAACATACTGTGATAAACGAAATTAGAAATCTATGCTCAAACTTCGCACTGACGGATATTTGGCTGAATTAAATCTCCAAGCTCTGTCTTTTACGTGGCGAGACAAAGCATTCAAGTCTAAGAGCCGACAAGATTTTTCTCTTATCACAGCTGATTTAGTCAAGCTAACAAAAGAGAGTAATATTATAGACTGACATTCCATTCTCAGATCACTCTGCTATATGTTGAATACACAATCGTTCGACCAGCGTAAGAAATCTGGCCCTAGTTTCTGCAAATTTAATGCAAGCCTGTTTACAGATAAAGAGTAGTAATGGACGCTCATATGGTCGGTAACCAATCAGGAGCCCAGAAAGACAATAGGACCTGTTGTCCAATTGGGCTATTTAAAATGCCGCGCGTTTTGAGAGCGTTAATGAATAGGTGTACGTACCATCCATCGGTATGTGTCGGTGAGACTGAAAAAAATTCGTATGATTTTTATTCTTGTTGATTCGCAGGAGTTTTAAAGGCAAGGAATCGACTTTTTACTTATCGAATCGTTTTATACCTGTAAATGTTATCGGAGCATATTACGCATCGCTTAATCAAGTTGCCACCACCACCACAACCACCACTAACACCTCCTCCACCACCACCACATCCATCTCCACCACCACCACCATTACCACCACCTCCACCACCGCCATCACCACATTCATCTCCACCACCACCACCACCACCACATCTATCTCCACCACCATCACCATCTCCCCCCCCCCACCACCACCACCACCGCCTCCACCACCTCCACCACCACTACCACCAGCACCACCTCCACCACCACAACAATACACACGGCAATTTGATTATGCGCTAGGCACTGAAGGCACTAAATACTTTAGCATTTTTTATTTTTGAGTATAACAACTCGTGTTGACGATGGAGTGTGACAAAGAGCTTTCATTTCACAAGCGCTTTTGGAAGTGGAGAGAGATCCCTTTCTTATCAATAACTCTTTGGTTGATGGTACGCCGTCACCGAAGATTAGCGAGGGAGTGAGATTAAAGGAGATGAAGATTTGTTTAAATCAAAACTTCATGGCAAGAGTGCCGGAGAAACATATCAGGCACTCTAAAGAGATGGTTCTTCAGAGGAGAGTTGCGAACAGGAAGAGACTGTCTGCGTTCAATTATTGAGCAGTAAGTAAAACATCAAAACAAAAAACGGCTCGTTTAGGAACCACCACATGTCCTAAAAGCCATGATCAATGATAACATTATTTTATACTGAGAAAATAACATTCATCTAACAAGACACACTCTCTCCCCCTTCGTCAGCATGCACATACCTTGTTTGTAAATAGTGTATGGACGCTGGTCACTCAGAACACGACCTAGTTTGTAACACCAAGACTTTTGGAGAATATAATCTTTGTTTTTAAAATGAATTGTGCGTGACGCGTGACACCCTTGCCAGACGAAGACGAATTTTCATGAGTCACAGTTGGATGCATCTCATTAAAATCCCAGCATGAAAGAGAGGTAAATGGGTCTATACTGATGTAGGCTGATGTCATCTGTTCTCTGATTGGTTCCTGATAAGGTCATCGTCCCATGATGCTTTGCCACACCCTATATAGGCTAGACTCGGACCCAAGTCTCTCAGTCATCATCATGGCCGCTTGCCGGACGGACTTCTGTCGTTTAGGACCACAGGACACTGTAAGAATCGAGTTTGAAGTTGCATGACAATTTTTGCGTGACCCTGGCGTGATTTGTGTCGCCATGGAAATCCGTGAGACCGATCCCAGGTCCTCTGTCGACATCGCGCAGAATGCCGCGACACATCCGGGACTTAAATGTAGAGTGCGCGCGAAATTTAATTTTAATTAGGCTGCCGATGGTTAAACAATAAAGAAAATGACCAGAAAATGGCCGACTACACATACTTGTTAAGAGTTTACGTGCTTCATACTTGTGTTTCGTGGTGCTTGTCATAGGGCTTTTGTAGATGAGACATTGATGGAATAAAGGAGACTTTTTTGAAATGTTACGAAAAGTGGATTTAGTCGTTTTCTTTTCCTGAATTTGGTCCATTTGAGGGAAAATATTATATGAGGAAATATTTGGAGGAAGAGTTTTACTCCTTCAAAGCGCCCTTCTTAACGGTTATCATACGGCTTTGAATGTATTTTGTTAAAGGAAGCTTTATGCCAAGTTTTAACGGAAAATAATGTTTCCAAGTGGTCGTTCTGTCCAACTTTCTAACACTCCGCAAACAAACAATGGGACACACGCCGACGCTATAAGGCATTGAAATTGAGAGGTGATAAAATGTATCACTTAACCATCGTATTTAAAGTAACGCTTTGCGCGAGTTGCAATAAACGAATTTTCAGCATGTCATCTGTGCAAGAAATGCAGCGCGTTGATCGGGAGCTCTTTTTAGAGCTCATTGAATACCCGGTCAACCCCACTTTCTTGCACATGTCCACTCCACTAAAAGGCTACCACCCAATGTTTTATCTCCAAATAAACGGCGAGGCTCTCTGGCAGTGGCACGTTGTCAAGAAACAAAAACAAATGTTTGAAGTGCTTCAAGACAACTCGCTCCAACTTGGCTACAGACTATCGTCGTCTTGCAAAGATCGTGTGGGGGTCCTCATTTACTCAAATACTCTTAGGCAGGACTACATTAGCCGGTATATGAGCGTAAGTGTCGAGTACAAGTGCGTGATTTGTGTAACCCATGCCTCGCGCTTGCCATTGAAGTAACGCTTTCAAAACCGCCTGGTTGAAGTTCACGAATAAAAAGCATTTCAAAAATTAAACAGTCGAGTTTACCCTGACATTTTTTGGAATGTTAAACCGTGTGTTCAAACTCTCCTTGAATTGGTAGTTCTTCTATCAAGAATGTGAACGTCTTAAAATGGTTTTTGCTCGCCTGCATTATCCCAAAACCCCCGTAGAAAACACCATCAGACATTTTATTGAAATGAAAGTTACTGAGAATGTGTGTTCGAAACAACAAGTATCCGATGAACAAGATGTTCCCATCAGAATTGTCGTACCGTTCAAAGACCAGAAATCGGCGAATGCCGCGGTGAGACACCAACTCGGTGATCTCAGTCGAAAGATTGATGCCGTTGTCCAGCCTGTTTACACAAGTCAGAAGATCAAAGGACAATTCAAACCAAAGGAACATAAACCTCCAATTGTGAATCAACAAAACGTTGTTTATTATTACAAGTGTGGTCTGTGCGATGCAGACTATCGACACCTACATCAACGTGTGGAGGAACACAAGCGATCAACAATCGGCAACCACGTGAAGAATGAGCACGGAAAGGATCCATAGACCAATTTCAGGATTTTGAAAAAATGTCAGAGTAAACTCGACTGTTTGATTTTTGAAATGCGTTTTATTCGTAAACGTCAACCAAAATTAAACAAACAGAGTGACTCGATCCGCGCGAAGCTATTTACTTAATTATTTTAATTATTTTACTTTAAACCGTTTCTATCGCCTTAACGTTTTCATTACTCATGCCGCAATTTTCTTGTACTGTTTCTATGCAAATATTTTAAAGTTTTAGTCAGTGTCTCATTAGCATTCTTAAAATCGATTGTATATATTTGGGCGCATGCAAAACTTTTACTTTTCAACTTGAAAATGACCGTCGAGCGGTCGAAACGTCGTTGCTTTTCAACGTTAACTTTTTTAGTGAAAAAAGATTTCAAAGCTAAAATTATCCAAAAACAATGCTTGAAGAAGAGAAAACATTTTGCAAAAATCTATATTCTGCTAGAAATGTTGATCCCAATAATTCTGAGTTTGATACGTTCATTAACAACAACCTGTTAAAGTTAAAGAGGATCAATCCAAGAAATGTGAAGGTTTGCTAACTGAACAAGAGTGCTACCAAGCTTTAACAGATATAGACAGTAGTAAAACCCAGGGCTCGGTTGGCTTCTCAAGCGAGTGTTACAAATTTTTCTGGCATAATATTAAACGTCATTGTAATCATAAATTTAACAAATTGGCGTCAGTTTTTTTATGCGTCTGTCGTCTTATTGATGATAAATTGCGTCATAACATTGTCAAAGTGGCTGTGGAACGACGAGCCGCAGGCGAGTGGTTCCGCAGTAAACTTTGACAATGTTAAGACGAAATTTATCATTAATAGGAGAACAGACGTATAAAAAATTGACGTCAATTTGTTTTTTACAATAACAAGACCCCAAAATGGTCAAATGCCGGGAATAAACGAGGGGAAAAGACGCCCTAAACTTGCCGTAAACAAAGATAAGTGAATTTTATTCAAAATGACGCGAACATTGTCAATAGCTTTTCTCACTTTTTGATTGGCTACTTAAAAAAGTCCATAAAATCTCATTGGTTAAAAAGTTGACAATTTGATAGCTGAGAGTTGAACTTGAAAGCTGGCATAACTTAAAATTTTATCCGTCTGTACTCTTATTGATGATAAAAATGAGCCAATCAGCGCGCGAGGAATTAGACAGTTATTGTAAAATATGGCTTTGAAAAACGTCAATTATCGATATGTCAAAGAAGAGGCATTGTAACACTAGTACCAAAAAAAGACAAACCCACCAATCGCCTCGGAAACCTAAGGTCTATCTCACTTCAAACACGGGATACAAAATTGCCACAAAAGCAACTGCAAAAAGACTGGAGGCTGTTCTGCTGATCAAACTGGCTATATCAAAGGACGATATATCGGTGAAAACATCGGTGCAAAAAATCCTTCCCGGCCTCGCTGTTTCCCTCGACTTTGATAAGGCATTTTTAGGTTCTTGACAAACTTAATTTTGGCCGTGACTTTAAAAATTGGGTACAAACATTCCATCGCAACATAACAGTGGTTATGCCTCTGATTTTTCAGTCTGGAGCCAGGAGTCAGACAGGGTTGTCCACGATCAGGCATACTCATCGTCCTTGGTATTAAAATTCTTGCCCTTGCGATTAAAAAAAACTTTAAAATTGAAGGCGTCACAGTAGGAGCGCGCGAAATAACAACACAGTATGCGGATGATACAACAATTTTTTTAAAAAACCCTGAATCAATGAGTCTTTTGTTTGACCTCTTGAAAAAGTTTGGAAGATGCTCAGGATTAAAAATTAACCACACGAAGTCAGAAGCAATGCGGCTGGGGAAAAGGAAAAACAGAGAAGATGCTCCGTTCAACGTTAAGTAACCGAAAGACTCTGTATATGCTTTAGGGATAAACTTCTCAAACTCGATAAAAGTACGCGATAGCCTTGATTTAGTTTCTATGAAAAATTGGATGTTTTAGAAAATACTTTAAACAATTGCAAGAGACGGAAACCAACTGTTTTAGGCAAGATCAACTTTGTTAAATCTATCGGCCTTTCAAAGCTTATTTACAATGCGCCGGTACTGCCAGTTCCTGAAGACGTCTGTTATCAGGTAAACAAAATCACTTTAATTTACTGGGACAACAGCCAAATTAAAAAAAAAACACACATGTTAGCGAAAGCAAAAACGGGGGTCTGAACATGATCGATTTTACTTTAATGAAGAAAGCCCTGAAGTCCATTTGGATAAAGCGATTTCATCAGAGCGAGAATTCCACATGGACGGTTATTCCTACAGATGAAGCTACATTACACTTAGGAGACTTAACCTTCCTCGCAACCTGCAACTGCTACAGTAATGATCTTAACATCAAAGGGGTACCACTCTTTTACTGGTTTGAGTTGAAGGATGGGCAAAGTAATACAATGCCACGCACAAAGAAAACGATTATAGTCATTATATGGAATACCAAAGATACCAAAGATATCAAAATTGATAACAAGACGATCTTCTTCCGTACTTGATCTGATAAAGGAGTTTCCACTTCAAAAGACCTTCCCGGCATGAATCTACAATCATGGACAAAAGCAGTTGAGACACTCGCCGAAAAAGACCTGTTTTGTTGAACGCGTGAGTTTTTCAATCTCCAATTTTCACATTTCGACCCCCTCTCCCCTTTTCAATGTTGTAACCACGTGACAGTGTCCACGGAGCGTATTTCAACATTGA
The DNA here is from genome assembly GCF_964199315.1 of Orbicella franksi. NCBI lineage: Eukaryota > Metazoa > Cnidaria > Anthozoa > Scleractinia > Merulinidae > Orbicella > Orbicella franksi. The sequence continues at coordinate 4,103,684 of NC_138154.1, read as the reverse complement.
AAAGGGGAGAGGGGGGGCTTGACTATCGACGAAAAAGATGATAGATAGAAAGCGTCTGTTTTGCTCAAATGTGTCAACTCTTTTGTCCATGATATTGTAGATTTTCTCACATATGGAGTAATAAACGCTATTCTACTAGACGATAAAAAGGCAATAAAGCGAACGGGTGTACAGCAAGAGCATCTTACACAACCATGGCAGAACTTGTAAGTGCTCACAGCCAAAGCCATCCATAAAAGTTTCGGACGGTGAAGCACAGAACCCACCACAAAACAAGGCCTTATTGCCAATGCAAATACTTTAACTTAGCCTTGTCCATTATTAGAGAGACAAAGTTAACTATGTTTACGTATAAAATTTTACACGATATAGTTTTTACTAAAAGCAAATTATTTATAGCTAACCTTGCAAGCAAACTGAACAACATACGAATGTATCCTAGTTTTGCATATCGTTGGCGGTCATTGTAAATAGCGGAGCTAAGTAGAGACAAACGTGGCCAAGTAGTCACCCTGCAAATTGGGTCACGTGTCCTGGAAACAGTAGTCACACTGAAACTGCAGAGAAATTTAAAGGAGCTCAGTCACGGTTTGCACATTTTGAAAAGTTGAGCCTAAATTTTTCAAATTCGTCGTTTGCAATCCGTGTCAATCTTCGCCATCCTTGACCATCCTTGTTCCTTTATGGTTTATTATTATCTCTTTGATGTTTTTCTATCTTAGTAAACTATTATTTTCAGGTTTCCTTCCATTTAAAGGAGATTTTGTACGTGTCCAAAAAAAAAAAAAAGAAGACAAAACAACGTGGCTGAGCTCCTTTAAAAAAAAGGCTCGTTCCGTTGCGATAAACGTCAGTGCAAACGTCAGGCTTAAAGAAGACTTGGAAGAGTTATTTTCACACTAGCATATTATATCGAAAAAGCAGGCAACTTGCATATTTTTCAAAGTAATCCACTTTTTTTGAGTCACATGCGTGCGATTTCTATCCTGGCAGCACCAGGATGTACGAAGACGATAGCTTATATCCGAAGACGTCCGAATAATGCAATGCAACCAGAAGCAACGTAAGTTTATAAAGTTCACGAGTAACCGAAATGTAGTAGACGAAATCTGCTAAAATAATGTTGATAATATCGGGGGTGATAACACAGCTGACTGGACAGTAAATTACCCCGGGGGTGATAACACAGCTGACTGGACAGTAAATTAGAGTGCAAAAAAAAAAAACATCTGGTGCGAGGTCTAGAACCGATAAATCTTCGCAAACTGTTCGGAGACTCTAAGACAATGCCTTGAGAAGTACTGTTAATTTCTCTTGCTGTATTAGATACATAATTTTAGATGCGTTTTTTTTCGCCAATCATAACTGGGCTGATGTGACTAGTTATTAGTTAGCTGTGTTTTTGTTAAGCCAATTGTGAAAAAATCTGTTTAAAGAGATTTTAAGTAACTAATGCATTATCACATTTGTTCTTTATTTTTGTAATACTATTGTAGGATACAAGCTTATTATTGATGCTTTCTCTGGATAACAATTCATTAAAGCGCTGCTCAATATATCATTTTAAGTGTGTCAAAGTTTTCTTTAAGGTTTAAAGGAATTTGACCTCCGTTACCATCAAGTAATCAGTGAAACATTGTAATAATGTTTATTAAAGTAGTTACCGAAAGCCTTGGCAAGCCTTTGTGCAGTTTTGCTGCATTAAACATTTGGACCACGTTCGTTTAGGTTTTGACGCATTTTGTCTAGCCACAGCCTTGGTTGGTGCCAAAATCTTCAGTTTTGAAACAATTCCCGGACATTCGGTTTAAATTTTTTACTGGTCTAGTTTCGGCTGCTGCGAACACTCAAAGGGTTTAGAAACCAGTAAAAAGCTGTACCGGGTAGGCAAGGTGTCCCTAGGAAAACGTTTACAAGGCAGCTAGGGTTACCCTTATACCAGGGTAATCGCCTGTATTAAACCGCTTGTGTTAAGGTGACTCTATATAGTATTTCACAAAGCTTTGGATATTAAATATGCATAAGTAATTTCTCCCTTGGCAAATGTTTACAACATAGCACTCGGTAGAAGGTCAATAATAAAAAACCTACAGCCTTAGGCAACGTATGGAAGACACTTTCAGAACCTAAATGTTGTTGCTATGGCAACTACTGATAGAAATGCTTGGCTTGTTTTTTTAACCTGCCTGACTTCTAGACGGTGTTTCTAGGTTTCTACACGGTGAATTTTCTTTGTTTTGGGGGAAACACAGTTAACACACAAGGAGTTTCAACTGACAAAGCTACAAGAAAATCTGTACATAATTTTCAGAGGAATTCGCAATTTTCGTTTTTTACGCATATTACATTAACGTATGTATAAACTTTGATGATTTTTGCTTAACAGCGAGAAAAAGAAAAATCCTATCCATGTGCCAATTTTCAAAAAAAAATTCACCGTCTGGAACGCGCTTAATATGCGTTTTAGATCACCCAAAGACCCCTGTATTTTCGTGACGTCATCAAAATAGAAATTCTTCAAGTTACGGTACTGCGCATGCTCCCGTTTCGCTTCCTTCGCACGTGCTAGTTGAAAATTAGTCGAGATGTAGAAGCTTATTTTTCCCCACGACGGCGAAAAGTATACCTAATAAGTGTTGTAATACTTATGGAAATGCGTTTTAACTTGTGGTTTCCTCCACTGCTTTGAAGTGCTCAACGATCTTGGCTAGAATACGGGTTGTTTTTGTCACTCGTGGAGCCTTGCTAGTTGCTGAAGATGGAGGGAGAGACAATACGCCAACAAGCCCTTTTGCTCCGAACTTCTCGAAAACATTCTTAAGATCTCGATATGAAATGCCACTTCCGGCTATTTTTTCAGCAATCTGTTGCTTGATGGGGAATTCCGCGTTTGTTGGATGATAAAGCGTTCCTCGGAACGTCTGCAGTAGTTCGTAGCGACCATCAAGGTATTTCATGTCGTTTTCTGCGTACTGTGGTGTTGACATGTTCTCTGTCAACATGTCCTCTGAAATGTTCAAACGGGAGTCGAAGACCATTCTTCTTAAAGCTCTAACATCCTCCACTGCATCGTGTGCGGGGAAAGGCTCATGGAAAAGTGTCTGATAAATGGATTGTTGATTTAATTTAACTGTGGAACCATCGGGTAAGACCAGAGAGGGATGTTTACGTTTGACCAATTTCTTCAACACAGGGAGAGTGTCAGAAAAGAAAACGTTAAGACAGGAAAGCTTTTCACAAAGTTGATGTCCACCTTGACGAAGAAGAGTTGGATTATCGAAAACCTGAGAGTTGTGCCCGATTAAAACAGTATAAATATTATTATCGCCTTTCACACGCCTGACAGTTTTCTCCAAGTAGGTGAGAAAATTTTCGAGTGACTTTCCAAGTGACACAGTTTCGACTGGTTGATTGTTTTTGAACAGGGTCCTGACGCCTCTGACTGTTCGGACACTTAAACCATTTACCCTTGTAGCATGAATATCTACATCCCTCAAAGGTAATATATAGTCATTGAAACAGTGCAAACCTGATTGATCAACTGCTAAAAGCTGGCATATTTCTGCGGTTTTTCCAGACGTGTTTGTTTCAATATCGTAAATGATGAAATTGTAAACAGTGTTTCTGTCATAGGGAAATTTCTCCGCCACTGGTCTGATCGTTAATTCAGGAATGCATGTTTCAAAGTTTTTCAGCTCCTCACTTGAAATTTTCAAATTGATGATGTGGAATTCTTGGATCAGTTTGGTAGAATTGTTTGGATCCAGGTTAAGTCCTATTCCACTTTGGTATGTGTTTCCTTCCTTAGCTTGTTTTTTACCATCAAGATTTAACTTCTGCTTATGTAGTTGAGCTCTTCAGCGTTTGAAATTAATGCTGTTTTTTCTTAGTTTGTCTTGGGTAGCCTTGTGATCCATCCTTTCAATGTAGCTGATACAGTGTATACCAGGTTCAATGTTGAGGCTCTCAAGTGTTTGGCTAATGTACTGATATCCAAGGTTTACTTGCAAGATGCCACAGGCCACTCGGAAGTCATTACTTTCACTTCCACCATAGTATCTGATTTTGGGATTTTTTGAGCCTATAACACTGTTTAGGGCCTCATTTCTCTGCGAATTTGACCCAGGTGATAACTTTGCAACTACTATGTCAGTACAACCATTCATCAAAAATTCTCTCCAAAGCTTTCCTTAAGTCATCGCCATAGAGATCTTTGCCATAGGGTAAGTCAGAGTGTTTATAGTTAATAGGGTCTTTCTTGGCACCACACCATGATTCATTGCAATTTTTGTGGTCTCCAAACGAATGTGGTAGAATGCTTTGTAAGGATTTTTGAAGTGCCGATGGATTTCCCTTATTTTGAGACACGCTATAAGTAAAACATTTGACCAAGTAGTTGATAACTTTCTTTGAGAGAGTTGAAGAATTTACAAATTTCCCACGTTGGCTTAGGTTATACAGCCTTGTAGTAAGGGATCTTTTGGCATGCACAATGTCTGTCCACTTTTCTACAGGATAAGGGACCTTCTCTTTTGTAAGTGTACCTGTTGTGGAGTCTTCATCCCCGACATAAACAGATAGTTTGACATTAGAATTCAGGCTTTCAGTGAACAAATGGTCTGCTGCCATAGGCTCCATTGCTTTTGATGATGCTGTATGATTGAGTCGGCAATTGTGTTGCTTGGCTTGTTTTCCAGTTTTTTTAGCATTTGTGCAAACCCTGCAGGATTTTGTTCTTGTAGTGTAATCCATAACCTTCCCATAAGTTAAACCCATGATTGCAGCATGACCGGTTGAAGAGTTATGCCCCTTTCCCCGTTTTTGCCAACCCATGTCATATTAGCAGGGGATATTGATGCAGCCTTAGTCATCTGCTTTTACACCCTTTTTGATGGCAGCATTTCTTTCTTCTGACATTGCAGTTTTGCAACTTTTCTTTGTTACTTGTTCTACTGCATGCCCAATCTCATTTTCTCTACTCTTGAAAGTTACTGGATTCATAGAGGGAATATTTAATGTACACAGTAAATTATTTAGGTGGGTTTCACCGATTCCTGTATGTAGACACCCAAGAACAGCTCTTGAATTAACATCCTGACTGATTGGACCTCTTTGACCGCTCCTGTGTTCATTGGAGGTCTTGACAACATTCTCTGTACCACACTGCACAGGTAACTGAGAACACTGAGGCTAACCCACATTTTTTTCTGCTGTTATGTTCCACAATGACAAATTGGCTGAAAATAAAGTGAATATATTGATACTCAGGAAGATCTGATACTTTATTCTGGCAGTGTGTTTTCTCCTTTAATTTGGAATAAACGAGCACAAGTAAATTTTTGCAAAAACTAACAACATTTCAAAATGCAGTGAATGCAATTTGTGGTCTGTGGCAAATTTACAGCTGCTTGTTTGTTCCAAATTTATCAAAAACATTTTTGTTGCTCGCAATAGACAAACAATTGTGTGACGCTTGTTATAGGGAACTTGCCCAAAAATTTAAGGACCAACCCGAGGCTTTTTATGGCTGATTGCATATGACACGTTTTGTAATGTATTGAAGATATACATGTATTATCAACCTCATAATTCTTTTTTGGAAACCTGTTAATTTTATAGCCTTAAAGCTGTGTGTACTTGCCATAAAACTGAGAATTCATTTTGACTTTTCTTTAGTGTTGATTTTCTTTAGGCAGAAAAATGTTTCTTCTCAGCTGCTTTACAGTGTTGACAACATTTCAATGAACTTCTCAAAACATCCAAGTCCATAATTCTACTTCTATGTGGAATGCAATTTTCCTTCTTTGTTTGTTTCTGATAAAAATTTAAAACTTATACATTTTAATGGTAATTATTAGGTTGTAACTGTAACAAAAAATGTTGGAATTTTAAAATGAAATGTCAGAATGTTCAGGTATAATTATGTTGACAATTTGCTATGAGCTACCTGTGGTATAACACAAAAGTTCAAATTGAGAACTATTTCAGAGCAAAGAAAGTCTTGATGAAGCACTTGTCTTAAAACTTTTAGGGAATTGTTGGTGTCACGTATAGCGAAAACAAGATTTAAACCACACCTGACTTAAACGGGTTTCTCTTTTCTTCGGTGGGGACCAATCTTCGACCATTCCTTGAAACTCCAATTTCCTCTTTGCCCTCCACTCCTTTATCCCACGAGTCCTGTCGTCCGTGTTTCCACTTTGAGCGGGTTTCTTTCTTGAGAACCGACCCTTCTCGTCACGCAATGGTGGTTTTGTTTCCGGTGTCAGTTGCGCCTTTGCAGACTCTTCAGCTGTTTTCGGTGTTTCATCGCCCAGGGAACTCAAAGCGAAGCCTCCGACCATAAAAAGTACACCATGACCACTCTGTGACTTCCTTCGCGTACGATCACGACCGTCTTCTCTCTCTGATGTCGGCGCGATAAGTGCTGCGAATTGGCTTCTCAGTTTAACCACGTCAGGAGAACACGAAAGAAGTGTACTTTTAAACACATTTCTAGGCGTTTTTTGATGAACACTTGTTCTGGTCAAAAAGGATAGCGATAAGTGGAACGCGACTCGCGATAAAAGTCTCGCCGCCATGTTTATTTTTGTTTTTTACTTTTCTTTTAAATACTCGCGCGCTCGCGCCATTCGCACCCATGCCTCGCGCGCCAAAAAAACTATATAGAGCCACCTTAAAAGTAATCGCTTTTATTATATAAAACCAAAGAAAAACCAGGTGAGCTTTCGCGCAAAACATGATATGTTCACACGTGAAAAGATCGCCGTTGCTATGGTTACACAATAACTGGCGCCTGTCGCAGCAACAGTGAAATGGTTTGGGATTTCTTGAACATTACATGGCAACCTGGAGATACGAAATTTCTCTTCTCTTCTCACTCGTGAAATATTCTTCAACACTCGACGAGAAATTTCGTATCTCCACGCGGCCATGTAACATCCTCTATGTATTAAAATTGCCTCGTCCTTGAGTAATTTTAAAAGCTTGATAACTGAGCATTTTTAATTTCGATTCTTTATTCCTCGGAAATTTATGAATTTTTTATCATATTCATAGATTTTTGCCTTTTTACTTACGACTTTTTCTCATTTTTTTCTCTCATTTTACTTAATTTTAAGATTTTATAGATTGTACATATCTTTGTTACCTAGGGCCCCTACAGATACCGGTCTCGTTGTTGAATGAGCTACTCTGGTAAAGTAAATATACCTAATTGGCCACTCCCCATTGGGGCTTTTCAGGACCAATGTAAACAAACAATGACAACTAAATATTCAAATAAGCATAACTAGGTTAAGAATCCCAACTGGCGGGAGACAGACTAGCTGGCTATTTACAAGCCCAGCCGAGAAGTTGAACTCGGGGCTACCGAGAACAACATCAGCTAGCGGTCAGAGCGGGATTTTGAACCCGGGACCTACGAATTTCAAATCCGGCGCTCTAACCACTCGGCCACGCTGCCTCCCATAAAGTTACCTTTTTAACCCCGGCCAAACGATCACAACATTTCAACGCAACATATCACAACATTGGGCGCAGCATGTTGTGCGAGTTTGGCCACCCTGTTGCGACGTGTTGCGACATGTTGGGTGTTGTTGGTTCAAATTTGAAACTGGTCAAATTTTTCATGCAACATTTGTGGATGTTGCATGATGTTGTAGTTGTTTGGCCAGGTTCGTGCAACAATGTTGCGTCCGGGCATGCGCACTAGGAGGTAATCAACAAACGAGCGAAAGGTAAAATCTGCCGTTTGAAGTTCGCAGAAGAAACGCTTGAAGTTCGATTTCTCGGCAGGGTCTTTCAAAACGTCCCAGTCAGAAACAGCAAAATCATCCACTTACTTTCGTATACCTCGAGAGGGCGTGGCATCAGGGCCAAGTTTAGCTCCTCAGTGGGGGTGGTAATCCAAAATTCCAGAGGAACCAATGGTGTCATTCTCAACTTGAGCGATCTGTAAACATTCCCAACAATGCTTCAGTCAGCGAGACAAATATACTTCCTAGCCAGCCGAATAATATTTATCTCACAGCAAGCACAGAGCCTCTGCAAAACACCTGTTTACTTCGAACTGCAGCAATAGCTGATTTGCACGTTGTCGTTATTTGTCTGCGTCGACTAGAATTCCTTTCGTTTCTTCTTTATTATTTAAATTTTGAATTTCTAGTGGGATGACAATTACCCTTCGTAGCAGAAGAAACAGACAAAGTGAAGGATCCTGGAAGTTATAGTCAAATGACTCTACCATGCAAATTGCGTATTCCTTTGGCTGCCTCAGTTACTTGGAGTTGGTTATACTTACTTATATTTACATGAAGGTCATTCCTCACTTAGTTTTCATACTTTTCAAATAAAGAGAAAGAAAGAAAAATGTTTTGAACACAGTGGGAATCAAACCCGAGAAATTCGACTCAGGATACATCTACTTACTACCACATCATCCGAGCGCTGACTGCCAAGATCCCGAAGTTTTTAACTATACACACGGAAAGCAGAAGGTATAAATAATACAGGGTCACCAAGAAAACAAAATGGAAGCTAACCGCAAGCAAACCCAAGTGGAACTAACCGCGAGCAAACGCATGCCACAAAATTATTATTTCAATTTGGTGATAATCATAATTTCGGTCTCTGGTCCATGTTGTCATCCTCGGAGATCCAAGGACAGTCAGTGGGGACGAGGGAGCCCGATGATGGAAAGTCAAAACAACGAGGAAAAAACGGTGAAGAATCGACGTCGTCCCCACTGCCTCATTTTCGAAAATGACCCTTGTTGGATACGAGATCGTTACCGACCCACCTCGGGCACCTCTTTTGTTACAATCTCGTATCCAACGTAGGCTCTTGGAATAATTGTCAAATCGTGTCTAATTCAATAAATACAAGATCCCCACGGCTTCCTATTGTCCTAAACGTTGTTCCCGAGTGAGTAGGGGTGAAGGTGGGGAGCATACTTGTCCCCATGCAGGAGTCGCAAAGGCTGACACTTCAGAAAATTGATGGGCGGTGGAAGCAGGCCTGATATCCCGGCTCGGTCAACGGTTGGGTCGCCAGGAAGACTTCCCTGTAACCCAACCGCTGTACGAGCCGAAGAGTCTGGGCTCGAGATTAGAGCGTGACTCACGAGAATAAGGAAATTAAAGGAGCTCAGTCACGGTTTGCGCACATTGAAAAGTTTAGCCTCAATTTTTCAAATTCGTCGTTTGTAATCCGTGTCAATCTTCTCCATCCTTAGCCATCCTTGTTCCTCTATGTTTTATCATTATCTCTTTGGTGTTTTTCTATCTTATTAAACTGTTAATTTCAGGTTTCCTGCCATTTGAAGGTAATTTTGTATGTGGCAAAAATAACTCAAAATACCGTGACTGAACCCCTTTAAGCAGTAACCAACTAGGCCGGCTTGTTCAAAGCCAGAAATTAGGCTAACCCAGGATTAACGAGAAATTTGATTTCAGTTTTGTGTTTTTTTTCTGTGAGGTCTCCTGTTTATATTTTGTGTCATTCAGTTTTGAGCTTGAGTTACCTCAAACTACACAAATCAAGAGAAGTGAAAATATTCTTATACAGAAAAAATGATATTTCAGTTAACTTTTAATCAGCTCCTAGGTTAGCGTTATTGGTTTTCGAACCACCCGACCCGGGGTTAAGATGGGGGGGGGGGGGGGGGGTGTTTCTACCTAAAATTCTGTAAAATATTCGAATTTTTGTTTGCACTGGAATTTGAATCTTAAGATATTGAAGTTTTATTTTGAGAAGCATTTCTCCCTGTAAATTCAAAGCTGGTTTTCTCAAAACGAGTTATTTTTACCTTTGAATAAAAAGATATCTTAAGAAGGATGTATGCTTTTAACCTCAAATTTTCAGGATTACTAGGTCTCTCTGGGTTAATTGATATGAGAGAGGTAATTTGGCATAGAATTCTTAGCATAGAAGTTATCAAATTAAAAATGTTCTACAATTTAAATAGATTGCGCAACTTTAGATGGTTGCCATAGCTCCGCATTTTCAAATTTTGCAAAATTTCTCATTTATATCAGTTGGTCATTTGTTTACTTTAGAATACAAGTAAAAAGACATTTTTTTTAAAAAAAAATTGTACATAAATATATTTTCTCAAGTGCATAGGGGACGTGCACAGCATGTGATAATTTGAGAGCCCGGTGTCAAGTTACAATAATTGACATAGCATTGAAATATACATTTTTGGAATTTGCAAGCAATTAGCGTTTCAGGGATATATTAGTTTGTTAGGGTTTTGATGAAAATCAGGGTTGTGATTTAACCAGGGTACTGGGAGGACCCTGGGAACGAGGTTGACTGCAGGCGGGGAGAGACGGGGTAGGTGCTTAGACAGTTGCTATGGAAACCGCTACCAGAGCGAGGCTCTTTGCACTGAGTCACACCGATAACAACCGGTGGAGTAAGAGGTGAGGAAAGGAAGGGAAAAAAAACGAGGGGGAGGGAGGGGCGAAAAAGCGCAAGAAAACCCGGCGAACGACAGCTACGCGTACAGAACAAATAGACGAACGTACCAGGCGAAACGACCCCCAACGGAGCTTATGGCGCGAGTGACGTTGAAACGAGCTGAGGCCTGGGTCTTGCTTCGCTAACATTAGCGTTAAATCGAGGCTGCTGAACGTTAGAGACTGGTACCGACCAGACAGTTCTCAGAATTCCATCTTCCAGGAAAAAACCTACGTTTTGATCGGTTATTCACGAAGTCGTCGAAGACTCGACAGGATTTGTGGAAATCAAGTTTTCTATTCTGTCTAGGTTAATCAACGAAACCATTGCTGTCAGAAATTTCTCGGATTCTGCTTCAAACCCGGATGCAAACACAATGTTTTAAACGATTGTGTTCGGTGGAAGCTTACATCATACATGTGTTGATTGACTTAAATTGCATCCTAAAGTAGATGAATCTGCTACTGCTGTGATCTTGGAACCTATAGTTGGCAGGTTTGTTTTGGATAACTTTTGCTGATGTTTTACTTTCTATTAAATGGGTTTTGTGTAGGCTGTACCAAAAACTGCAGATGGCAAAAGATGTTTATATAATTATGCATCGTTCAGTGCAAGCTGAGGATAAATACTATGTGTGTTTCATGTATCAAGAACTGACCGTTGACAGGCTAACCTGAGCGTTTTTCAAGCTAACGTGCACTATGCTGTAAGGCAGATTTAAACTAAAAAAGAACTACGCTAGGATGAATGTTTATAAATTAAACGTAAGCCTGGTTATTTTCATAGAAATATTGTAGACAAACGAACTTCTATTGGCCGTCAGCTCGCTCAATTTGAAATCTCTTGTTGATTTTGAGTCGGTGTTTATACAGGGTTCAGGCGAATTATCAAATTAAACTACTCACTTAGTTGACATTTTAAAACTCCTGATTTAGGCTTTGAGTTTTCTAACCAACGACTGTAATAGAGGGTGGCAAAGGGGGGTACCAATCACATATCACGCTGCGTTTTTCTATTAAATCATTGTTTTCACCAATCACGTGTCACGTAAAAAGAAGTAAGTACATTGCCAATTTTACTTTCTCGATCCTAAAAGCATCGTTAGAGGTAGAACTCTGCCGATTCAATCACAGAAACGTATTGGCAAATATTCCAAACATTACCCCCCAAAAATGACACTTATTGGCCACAATAAAAGTGTTGACCCGTTCTGGAGGCCGGGAGATTCGGTCTGTATCCAGCTGGCTCCTGAATAATCTGGGAGAGTTGGCACTGTCTGTCAACAGGCTCCCACTGAGTGGTGAAAAATAAAATAGGGCGAGCGAAGTGAACCTAGAGGGGTGAGATTTTCCCTTCTTCAGACCACTCTCGGCTATCTCCACCTGCCTGTTTTTTTCCTTCCTCCAAATATTTTAAACCTGTTTCGAGAATGTTGAGTAACTTTTCACTGAAATTGAACATGGTGATATGGCAAATTGCAGACTTTGGGTCGGGACACTGAGGGGGAAATTAAATAAGTGAAAAACAAAATTCGCTCTGACATGTAGCTTTCAAAAGGTGACTTGGACACTTGCAAAAATTTAACAATTCATATAATTTCAAAATTCTCGGTAAAGTGTGATAGCCAGCTCTATAAGCTTTAATTTGATATGGTGTTAAGGTATCTATAGTTTAAACTGGATGCGCTACATCACTTGGAGGTGAGACACCTCTAAAGGTATTTAGTAGTATTCTTCTAGTATACTTATTGCTAATGGAACTGCTGCAATCTGATTGGCTGAATTACTCATATACTATTAGCCATTATAGTTCACCGCTAAATTTTTTCCTATTCTTATTGGTTTAAATCGATCATGTGATGCGATAGTGTTCATCCACGGAGAGACACTATCAGCCCATAGTGCCATCCGTGGCAAATATTTGTTTTAAGAACATCAAATATCCGCAGGGAAACTATCAGCCAATAGTTCCTCGATAGAAATACTCTAGTGCTTAATTAGAGTGTAGTGGCCCCAGTTGTCTATGAAATAGCGATGTTTTTTTTGTTTTCCCGAAGTTTTGGAGGAAAGTTTAGATCCAAATGGATAATTAAATTCCTAAGAAGACTATAGGAAGGACACTAACGTTTTTTTGTGTAGATAACTGCAAATTTCCAATGACGATTCAGTCTGTGTGATTTTGTTAAAGCATGTTAAAGCTTAATAATACAAAGAAAAATAATTGGAAACCAATTATCTGCATTAATTTCAGTTAGGATTCTACTAAAACTATTAGATTATTCGCTCTCAATTTCTGTGAGCTGATGGTTGATTCTGCCTACAGTCTCATCAACTATCACCTCGTAATCTAATTGTTACATGGTAACCTGAAGACTCTATTCACTATTTACTTTGAATGACTGGTATCCTTCTAGTTCAAAGAATGTTCGCTTATCATGGAAATCTAATTGGTAAATCATGCATCACATGCTTGTAAAATAGCAAATCATGGATCACGTTATGATGTTGGGTCCTGTGTCATGTGGCTAATTTGGTCTCAATCAGGCCTCACACTGCTAATTTTAGAGCCATCACACGTAACGTGAAAACTCTTTGCTACCCTCTAATAGGGTAATAGACCAACAGTTGGTCGTGATATTTGTTCATTTGCTGTTCTCTTTTCCTTCTAAATTCAGTTTTCAACTTATTTAGCACTCAGTACCATAATATTAGTAGGAGCAACAGGGTTGAGTGAAGCTGTTTGGCAGTAGTCTAACTAATGCTTAGGAGATCATATGTCTGCATGTATTCCGTTGTTAAATTTCGTCGTGTAGAATTTGACGCTTCTGAAATTTGCCATTATTTTGATGTTTGTTTTTTGTGGTTTGTTGCTCTTGAGAGATATTCTAAGGTGTCACTTTCGCTATTCTAGGCAGAACTACAAGCTAGGTGTTTCAGGGTGTTCTTTGGCTCCATTGCAGGATTTACCTCAAGCACCCCCGTGTCCACCATGGGCTGCACAGTTGCGGCAAAACCATCCATTTTGGTTTGCTACTGGTCTTGCTAGCCTCTTTTTTTTTCTAAGAAAAAATTATTTATTTCATACACAACAAGTTACAAAACACTATTTACATGTAAACTATACTACTAATAAAGTAATACTTATATTGTTAACAATATGGTACTAAAACAGCTTAAAGAAATATGAAACTACTTAGAATACGATATTACTAACAAAACAATACCTATACTACTGAGAACAATACTAATACTACCATACAATACAATTACTGACATATTGATAAATTTAAGTCACAAATAGATACCAACAATATTTGTATTTGCACAGCTGTCCTCCAATAGTTTTTTGAAAGAGTTGGACCATTTTTCAGTAAAAGAAAGTAGTTTATTTGTCGTAATCACAATGTATTTTTCTAATTCAATTTTTTTTTTAGTATGGCTCGTCACATAGTCTTTCCTTCTCAATGAAGGAAAGATTGCATGATGAGCCATAAGGACTTCTATGTAGGATGCCACTGGCCTACCTAACAGATTCTTCATTTTCTTTAGCATTGTACTTTCCAAAGGTACACAGATGGCCTATTCCAGGCTCACAGTCAGTGGGTGGGCGACAAGCGGGGTCTGGGAGAGAAAAGGAGAGGACCAGGAATAGGCTAGTACAAAGATGGTAGCAAAATGAACTGTATGCACGTGTGATGTACATTATATTTACTCGTAATATGTTAAAATTGACCTGTGATACCCGAAAATAATGTATGCATTTTATTTGATGCATCATTTTTGTGATGTCTGAACTGAATGTTCACGCTCTATCAATATTTTATCGCTCAACTAACACAGATGCATGGTAGACTTTTTAATTTGATATTTGGTGGAAAGCATCCCTGTATGATTGGTGTGAACACCACAAATTTGTGTTTGATAATTTCTCAGTCATGTAAGTTGATTAAAGCCTACTAGAGTTTCAGGGTGAAGAAACATAGACTAAAGTAGTTGTAGTTAAAAAGCCTCCAGTGCAGGCGTTGTTTTGGATCGAAACGCTAGATAAATCGAGTTTTCGATGCCACCATCTTGGATTGTAATTGGATGCTTGACCGGTAGAGGATTGGTGCAGAGGCGGGGTAGGGGTGGGGGGTGGGGCACTTGAGATATTTTTGAAAAAATGAAATATTTTTCCTTCCCCTCCCCCTCCCCCCTTGCCCATTTCTTCCACCTGACGCCTACTCCCTCGGTAAATATTTCCTCGCCCCAGTTAGCCTGCAGAACAGGTGGGCCAGAGAGCGAAGCGCGACCACGAGCGCGAAGCGCAAGGCAAAAAAATTTCGTCTCGCGCTTCGCACTCATGGTCGCGTTCCGCGCCCGTGTATCACGTCTCGCTCACTGCCTCGCTAATCTGCCTGTCCTACAGGCTACGCCCCAATCCCCCACAGTTACCAAATCCAAGATGGCGGCCTAATATGAAAATGTGCACTCGCGCGCCCAAAATACGTCTGCACTGCAGGCTAGTAGTTAAATGTTTGTCTTTTGCAAGGCTTTTTCATTTCGTCAAAAACTGATAAAAAGCCCTGTAAGCTGTATGCCAAACCGAGAAACTTGCATTGTGCATACATCTGATTTTAAGGCTCACTAAACCACCTCGTCAAGTCAACCCATGTCCCAGAAACAGACGGTCTATCTTGTAGCTACACAATGGGGCTCACAGTAACAACACCTTCCCACATTATGGACCTACTATGGTACTTGCCCACTCCATTATCTCCTCAAGTAGAAGCCGTATCACCTAACTGTAAATTTCTCCATCATTAACTGCGATACCATAACGTTTCGACAAAGGTCTTGGTTTTAGTAGCCTTGCAAATGGACAGGTTTGACGAGTTAATCACGACAAATATGATAACGCATACGCAATTTGAATTTAAAGGTACAATATATTTCTTGTTTTAATTTTTGAATGAGTTCTAGTCACTTCATGCTACAGAAACCAGAGATGGGCACCGGCCTGATGGGCGTCTAGGCTCAGACTTTACCTTTTATACCTATCCAATATATAGAGAAAAAAATGGTTAGACTTGTTGATAAAGTGTTTGTCCTTAGAGTAAGTATTCTCTGAAGAAATTCTTTCCGGTGATAAAATGGTGACTGAGACCCGGACTGAGAGCTGACTGAGGCGCCATTGTGTTTGGTACCTAGGTAGACGTCATCAACAACCGCCGCCCCAGACTCCCTAAAACGCGGTCGTGTAACACTTCAGGCGCGACTTTGAAAGGGCATAGAAAATCGAGGATTCAACCAAATTCAAAAATTTTTTCGCCCAAATGCTTCGAATAACAAGTGGATTCGTTTTAGCGAAAAAACATTTTTGGGGTTAGGTGCACTTTAACTGGTCTTGTCTAACTTTCCATCTAATTTGATTTTAGGAATGAAAAACGTTTTAGAGTTATTCTTTTATGAGGACAAAAGGCAAATAAAAGCGGGGGAGGTTTTTTAGTTACAATTTGAGACATTTTTCAAGAGAAATAAACAGTGAAACTCAAGCTTCTCTCGTTCCTTGCTCGTGGATCGACGGTCTAAGGTATTTTTAATTATGAGGAAACAATTCGGAAAAATAGACAGCTGGGAACACCATGCATGTAATATTTCATCAAATGTTCTTAGTGATTCATTTCTCTCCATAGTTAAATAGAAGACTTGTGGCGGTCGAAATTTCATGCAAAAACTTAAGTATTATGTTTGGGTTCCAACCCTGTCGATATTGTTAAATATTCATTAATTTTGTTCCATTGTAATTTCTGTACCCCAGAGATTTGGAAGCCAACTTTCTTTATGGCTGCACCAACAGTAACATCAACTAAAGAGACAACAAATTATGCGCGGTTGTGTCGTCTTCTTATCGATGTTGGATCAGACGCCCTGAGACACATTTTTGATGGCATTCACCCACCGGCAAAGCTTTCCTCAGTTTTGGCTAGTGCCACTGTTCGTAAAAATCTACTAGCACTTAGCAAGAAAAGAGTCCTTAACCCAAAACAGTGGAGCATACTGTACCCGTCTGCCACTGCAATGGTGTCATCAAAGCAGTTTGACATCACTCTTTTGAGTGTTCTTTTGAGAAACATTTGTGGGTTAAGTCCTCCTACAACAACTAGCTCGTGGGACAAACTTCCTCCTGTAACAGACATCAGTCCTGAAGCAGACATGGTTCGCGTAAAGTATTTTCGAAACACCGTGTATGGTCATGCAGAACACGCCTCTGTTGATGATGTAACGTTTAATAACCAATGGACGGACATCCGGGACGCACTCGTGAGATTGGGAGGACCAAGTTATGGAGTTGCTATTGACAAATTGAAGACTGAGGGTATGGATCCTGTAGCTGAAGAAGATTATAAAGATCTACTGAAACAGTTAAAGAAAGATGATGATGACGTCAAGGGTAAGATTGAAGAATTAGTATAGGAAATCGATCTGTTCGAGAAATAATAAGGGATTAATTGTACGCGTGAACAGATCGGACTTTTTAGTAATTTCCACGAGTGGCTGCTGCAGCCACGAGTGGAAATTAGAAAAAGTCCGATCTGTTCACGCGTACAATTAATCCCTTATTGTTTCGAGAAAAAAGATCGATTTTCTGTTAATAATACGGCAACCGTAAGTACAAGCTTTTATCTGACGTCTTTTCGTTATAGAGGGTTGCTAAAATGAAGCCACGCTGTGATTGAATATTTTAGCTTTGTAACATTGTTTTCTCAACACTTTTCGCCAAAGTTCTCCATAAAATAATTTCTTTTTTTCGCAAACGAGCCACAAAGACGAGCATGTCCCAAGTCTGCAACATGAAGTTGAATATTATTGGCTTGAGAGCTGTCAAAACTCTGAGCGCGTGAGCGACATAATAAATGACCTACAGGAAAGGAAGTGCACGTCGAAACGGTAAAAGCGTTATTTTACCGACAAAACTCGCATGAAAACGTATTTTTGGTGTTTTTGCTTAGTGCTGCTTCTTCATAAGAAGCTTTTTGTTTGTCTGAGACGGAAAACCTAGAAGTTTTGTCCGACTCCATTGCTCAAATGTGACCGATACAATTAAAATTAATTTTAATTGTTCAGCTATCGATACAACTTGGGATAAATTGGTCCGCTTCCAACCAATCAGAAGCGAGTATTTACGGTAGCATTATTATAAGATAAGAAATTTGACGGTGATTCTTAACTATTGTATTTGAACTGTAGTCTTCAGTGATCTTTACTTAAGGTTTTTTTGGTTCATGATACATGTGTATGTTATATTACGTTCTGTTACCTGCTAGGGTTTTAAAAAAGTAAACTAGAAATTAACGTAAATCTAAATGGTCGTGTGTAAACTCGCGAGAACACGGGACGAATGGAGAAGTGACAAGGGCAGAAAACACGTTTACATCTGATCAAAAGCTCGAGAGACTTTCATCGCGAAATTCAACGAGGAAGTTGTGAAAACACAAATAGAAAACGTGCAAAATAGATATAAACACAAGAGAAAATAGCACGAAAACGAAAATATGTCCGAATTTGATCGGCGCGACCTTAAAAATTCTTTGTACTAAAAATTCACATTTGTGAAAGCGGATAACGTCATTAAGCACGAACAAACCATGTTCAAGGCGCTATTTTGGTGCCAGAGCTGGAGAGGTATAAAATGTAACAGCTCCTAAAATTTAAGTTATTTAAATTTAAGTTATATCAAGGTGGCCGAACACAGTTTTCGCGCGCGCTTTTGCTGATGCGATTCAGCGCGCGCACAAGGATTACAAAAAACAAACATGCCGTCAATAGAGCGATCATTTTATTTACTCAACACCCGCACAATCTGTGCTATTTTTCTCTATAATTGAACGCAGTGTATTGATGGTTTTAACCTTTTATTACAAAGATATGTTAGAAAAGGTAACGATGCAAAAAACCCAGCAATTCTCAGCTTTTTCTTTGTTACCGAAAGAACCCAGTTAAATGCAGCGCATGCGCAGTAAGTAAAAAAAAATTGCGATCGAATGAAAACTTGCTTTCTCGGAAATACGTCTTTTTCTCGAGAACCACTCATTAGAATTCACGAAATTTGGCAAGAAAATACTTTAGGAAATAAGTAACTGGAGTATTGAAAAAAACTGAACTTTAACAAAGGAAATTCTAGATATTTCAGTAAACCTTCAACAAGGGATAATTAAAGATCTCTCTGTTAAATTATTATCAAAATGGTGTTAACGTGTGAGTATCGTTACAAGCTTGCTACATGCAAATTATAAAGAAAATCTAATGACTAGATTTTATACAAATAAACTAAACCGATTTTAAAGGCCTGTTTGTATTTGCTCATGTTGCCATGGCAACGACACATCACGTCAGCTTAACTATCAAAAAACCAAAGTTTATGTTGTTACCTTGCCTACTGCCATTTTTGGCGACCGAGGGATCAAGGGTTTTAGAGAAAAAGGTGAATGAAACACAGGTATCAAAAACTGTGTTCAGCCACCTTAACTTGAACAATATGCTACCGTTATGTCGCACAGTAAGTATGAGGTTTAAATCCATTATAAGACTTGTTCAACTAGATGAAATTTTGCATTTCAATCCTTGCATTGCAATTTACTTTTTTCTGTAAGAGGTTTCTGCCCATGACGATTGAATCACGACTTACATCTTTTTTGCAGATAAACTAGATGAGATGTCCAAGAAGCTCGATTATTTGGCAAAAGAGAAAGGTTAGATTTCTAAAGCAATAATTTTCCTATCAGAATGGATCGCCTTTGACCCCTTGGGTTTCCATCCATCCACCCATCTATCCAATCAGGCGGGTGAACGGGCGGGCTATCAGTCACCCACCTTCCTTCCCCCCCCCCCGCCCCCAAACTCCCTGATTATAAATAAATCTTATTTCAATTTTATACAAGGGGCAATGCATAGTTATAGTATTAGTAATTAACCGCGCGGCCATGGGCCGAGCGCGGTTCATGTTCTACCCTTGGTTTATTATTTTTTTTTATTTTTTTTTATTTTTTTTTTTGTCGGAGACCAGACGCAGATCTCCACTCGGCCAACTTTGAATTACGCAGTCTGTAATGTTTACTCGCCAAACCTTGTTTCTTCAGGGTCAACAACAATCTCAGATTACAAAATCACGCCGAACCTACACGTTGCAAAAAAAATCTCTTCAAAACCCTGACATCGAAGCGATATATCACTTTAGCGTTAATAGTTTCCACACATCGGCAGAAGGTAAATCTATTCCTTAACAATCCAGCTTTATCGTGCTAAAATTTCAGCGAAATCGAACAAAACCAGAATTAATTAGAATTTTTTGTGACCTCACTCCCCAGACTTGACCTAACTAAGGGAGCCACGGTCGCCCATAGCAACCGAAAAACACGAACATAACAAAGCCGACGTTTCGGCCAAAAAACTCCAGAATTATCGCCTGAGAGCTTAAACTTGAATGGGAACATCTTTTTCAAACTTTGTTAAACTCATTTAGACGAAAGAATGGCCTCGGCGGGCTACAAAAATGATTAAGAGAAAAAACAGAACAAGACAGCAGAACAAACCGATAATATTTCACCGCGTGGCTTTCGGCACGAAAACGAAAATACAGCTTACTTCTGGATAAATTCAGCCTTAGAAGTCACCAACTGGTCCCATATTACTTTCTCTATCCTTACAAATGTCCTGACTTCCATCTCCGAAAGATTTTGCCCCAATTTTGAGCAAATAAACATTTCGTCGACAGCGACCGCCATTACGGTTGCTTGCATACTAAATTAGCTAACTTGACAAAATTCTCCCGAGGGGGGAGGATGTGAGGAAAAGAGCTGAAAAATGGTTTGTAATTGGCTAATGATGAGATCTTCCCACTGTCCAAATTTGGTGAGAATCGAAAGTAACGCCAATTTTCTGTCACGTTTTCAATCTGTAGCCACTAGAGTGACCAAAGTCGATACATCGGTCGGGATCTCTCTCCTCCGCAGAGGCTCTGACAGGTTTTAGGTGGGGAGAGTCCGCTGTACGTAGTGAGTGCAGGCGTAATAAAATGGCGAGAGTGGATCCCGTTCTTTTGCGCCTGCACCCACCTTGCCCAGCGGATTTTTACAACGAAAGCCCCATTGGGAACCTCTGCGGAGGAGAGAGGGTCGGGATAGTTTCATTATTAAATTACATGACTTGTGTGACTACTTAGCTAGCCCTTTACTCGTGGAAAACACCAATCAAATTTAATCATGTCTTTAAAGAAAGAAAGCTGTTGTTAATAGTGTTATTATCGTGTGGTTCATATCGTTCATGCCCATACATATCCCGAAGAAAGTTCTAGATTAGGACCATTACGTCATCGTAGATTTGTCAACGGCTACCACTGATGGTGCAATAATACAGTTTGTGTTGATCAAGTGATATGATGTCTACAGTAAGAAAAGAATCATCAATGACTGCTTTGAAATGTGCACTACGTTCCGACGGTAGTGCTAAGCAAACAGTTAAATTTTAAAAGCGCGGTTATAAGATCTAAAAGATCTTCTTGTTTTTATTAGTTGCGCTTATATTGCATGGCTTTGTTCGAAACCGTTCTGAACTGTCTGTCTTTCTCTGGCGGCAGTCCGTGCCTCCTATTTTCTATTAAATTTCTACCGTTTTTATGAATAATGTTTGAAAATACGGTGTCGGATCTTAATTAGTGGAAATATTATTGGCAGTTAGGGCGTCCAAATCGTTGCTCTCTGTAGTAATTAAAGGGTGAAGCAGGCTGTAATACTTTCTTTCTGATCGCCATCACCTCATAGGAAAATAATTGAACTTTTTTTCTTAACACTCAATTCATTCAAAAGAGGCCTCAAGAGTGCAGCGATCTCGGGACGACAGTGAACTCAAAAGTGAGTTACCAGACGAGCCCGCCAATATACATGGCCATGTAACGGAGGTCAACGACATTGTTCAAGCCCTCTCAGACAACAGCAGCAAGGCAGTTGCAGCAGTCCTTGTCAGTGGAATTTCAGGAATTGGAAAAACTACTGTTGCGATTCAAGCTTGTCATCAGCTAGCAAGCAAGCATGGCAGCATCGTCAAGTTTTGTTCTTTGAGATTTGTTCAGTCGGGTGAAGAGAGTGGTGATCATGAGGAGAGTAAAGGGGAAAGAGAGCTGAGGGAGATTTTGAACGTGTGTGTACCAGGTCATCAACAGACCAATGAGAACCCCAGACATGTCTTACTTAACTGGTGCAGGCGACTTGAACATGAGCTAATACTTGCTCTTGACAATGCAGAAGATGCAATGGAAGAGGATGTTAGAGACTCTTTTATTGAATTGTTAAAAGAGATGAAGAAGTGCTCACAGTCCAAACTCAAGTTCCTGATCACTTCAAGACGTTCAGACATTGGTCGTGCCACGGGTTTGAACGTCAAGGCTATCAAACTAGGCCCCTTGGATTTAGAGGACAGCATTGAAGTTCTCAAGACTGACGCTAAATTGGAATCTAAATCTGAGGACCTGCGTGATAACTTGCAACAGATAGCCGAACTCTGTGAGCATATCCCATTGGCACTTCAACTAGCGGGTCATCTCCTTTCATCAGAGTCTGAATATACTGTTGAAGAACTTATTCAACAGCTACAAAACAACCCTACAAAAACACTTGGGTGTGAACGAATGATGGAAATAGCTTTTGAAAAACTAGACGAGTCGTTGCAATCAGCTTTAGTTTGCCTTTCTGTGTTCGTTAGATCTTTTGACAGGAATGCAGCAAAAACATTATTAGGCATTGACTATGCTGAATACTTAATGAAGTTGAAAGAAAGGTGTCTGATACAGAAACGGGATGACCGATACCTCATTCACTTATTGATTAGAAGTTACGCAAGACAAATTGGAAGAAAGAAGCTTCCCCACATTCTGGCGCATGGCCAACAGGCATTTCTTGAGTACTTTTTGTCTCTGATTTTAAGTAATGCCAAGGCATATTGGGGAAAAGATACATGTAAAGACTCTTTTGATCTGTTTAATGCAGAAAGGCTTAATTACGAGTCCGCACTTAGGGATTTCAGCAACAGGAAAATCAGGAACTGTAAACAACTGGAAGATGTTGTCAATGACTGTCGGCTGGTGGCACCTTACATAGGAACGTGCGTTCCTATTAATCTTTATGAAGACTTCTTGAAAGGTCTTCAACATTTTGCCAAACTTCAAGAGAAAGTAATCCACAGAGTGGAAATTTTGTGCCTTCGTTACCACGAAGGAAGGAAACGTGGTGGTGCCAGGAAGGAGTTGCAAGAGAAAGCAATTAAATTGCATGACGAAAATAGCGACCTTTTTGAACAAAACGGTTTGTCTGAGGTATTTTATGCCAGCCATTTTGCTAGATACCTCTTACAAGATTGTAATCGAGGAGAGGAAGGACAACCTGTTTTGAAAAAGGCACTTTCAGTTTATGAAAACGAAAAAGCTGAAAGTTTTGAAAAGGAAAATCCTGAATCTACATACGATGTGGCAAGAATTCAGGGGCAAATGGGGCATAACGCAAAAACACAGGGAAGAACCGAGGAGGCTTGTGAAAACTATTTAGAAGCTTTAAAGCTTCTAAAGGACGGTTACGGCAATCACATTTTGACTGCGTTTGCACACAAAGATGTGGCAGATTCGTATTTGTACGTTCATCAATATTCTAAGGCGGAAGAAAACTACCAGAAAGCAATGGGAATTTTGGAAGAGATGCAAAAAGCGGACCACAGAGAAGCAATTCCAGTCTTTAAAAACTGGGGAATCTGCTTTGAAAAGTCTTGTAAGTTTGACCAATCCCGCGAAAAGTACGAGAAGGGAAGTGACATTGCTGAAAACACTATTGAGGGAAATCACAAATGGAAGGTTTGGATCAAAACCTACTTGGCATTGCTTCTTTACACAAGATACCCAGAGGACGTTAGTACAGCTAACAGAATTGCCAGGGAAGTTCTTCAAATGGGAAAAGAACTTAAATTGAAGGACTGGCCGATGAAGAAAGAACTTGAGGAAATGTGTAAAACTCATTAGACAATTTGAGATGAGATTTAAAAATTTCGATGATTTTTGTACTATTTTCTAGTTTTTCTGTAGTGCTACCTTCTTTTAGTAATCATTTAAATACGTAGCAGTAGAATCTTGTGTAACGGCCACTCGTTGATGGGGCTGCCTCATCATTATGGCCACTTCAATTACTTAAACAAAGTAAGAGATCAGCCAGTAACTGTTTCTAATCGACCTTCCGCTTCTTCTCCAATTCGAAAATAAGCTTTGCTATAAAATACTACAAAGGGAATGTCATTAGAATACATAGCCTGTAGTCTCTAAGGAGAAAGCTTGAAACCAGAATGGTCGACGTCCTACACAGAGCAGTTTATTGGGACCTTTACCGTTCCTCATTTTTACAGTTATCGTTTTATTTAGTGTAGTTTGAGAGTTAAGGACAATGGGAAATCCTCATCAGGAAGACAAAAGGTAGCCGCGGCCGCTCAGTAGAGGTAGCCGGTTAAAAAGGGTTTTATTCACAGTATTTCCTGACAATAATCTCGGGACTTTGATAACTAGCTGCTCAATGAGGGATGGCCGCTTAACACTGGTTCGACTGTATAACTTATTATGGCCAGTACGGTTACATCGACAAAAAATAGGTAGTTGCAACTAAGGCAAGGTCAAGAAATGCTGTCGATGGACAGTGTTATAGAATTCACTGAACGATTGAATAAATTTCATTGATTATTACACATTGAACTCACTATCTCTTTTCTGATTGGCCGAAAGCGTACAGTGAATTTTCGAAATCAGCGCCTGTGACGTCATCTAGCTGCAGATTATACAATATTCATGTCAAGGACACTCAAGGTCACGGGTAATCATGTCATATATGACCGCGGTGCATGATTTCTAAGAGTAATCATGTCAAGTTCGCGCGCTTTGTGTTGCTTGCCGTCAGTGAAGAAGCAAAAACATGACTTGCATTCTTTTTTTCGTTCAATGTATAATAAAACACTTCTTAGATTCGGTTTTTGTGATATCCAGAATAATCAAGGTCTCGGTAAGGGTGATAAGCCCCTCCTCGACTTTGATTCTTCTGTATATCACAAAAACCTCATCCAATAATTGTTTAAAATCAGAGCTTTTTGTTGAGACGAACAGCAAAATGTATTTTCTGACTTCAAAGACTGCTAGAAATGCTGCATGGAGCAATTTCATTCGGACTTCAGATTTAGTCTCACTGTTTTTTGTAGTTGTCTGCGTTTTATTGTATTTTGGCGTCATTTTAGAATCGTCTTAAAGACAATATTTAATGTTGTATTTAGGTTAGGTGTTATTTGATCCGTGGTGGCAATGCTCACTGTCACGTTAATCAAATCTTTACCATAGGGTTGTATGTTGCACTGATGTATCGCGAGTAGTAAGTAGGAAGAACCTTATGAGTTTTGAGTTAGTTATAGGTTAGCCTCGTTTTTGGACGCCTTGGTTTTTTAGTAACAAGCTTCGTCTTAGTCTTATTTGCTTCTATATCGTTTTTCTTTCTGGCTAAAAATGTTTTGAAATGAATTTTATTTTAAGCATCTGAGACTTACTTTTCACGTCGTATTTGAGTCGCGTGAAATATAATTCCAGTCACAGAAAACTCACAGTGTCCACAGAAATGGCAAAGTAGAACTAGTTGATAACATGGTGTATTGGCCCAGCTGCTAACGACAAAAATTGTTCAGTTTTTGATAAAAGCATGAAACTTTGCAAGATTACTTGCATCCACGTGAAGAACATTTTTCAGTTAGCTACCGGAGCTTCGTGCTGCGCATGTCCAAAATCACATCTTCATGAAAACGAAGCTCAGATAAATAATCGTATTTTGAGTGTAGGTTCTATATATAAATACTCTTTTGACGTTGAATCGTGGTTGTGTCGGCATGCGCACTATTTTCAATCATGTGACCTTAATCTCGTGACCCGTCACGTCACTCGCGAAAGGTCCAGCTCTTAAAGAATAAATTTGGGGGGGGGGGGGAGGGGGGAGTATGACAATGCCACATTACTTAGCTCACCAAGAGAAACATTTCAAGGTTAGGGACCAGCCTTGGTTAGCTGCTGGACCTTTGTGCTGAGTTTGTTCCAAAGCACGACCGACAACGACGACGACCGAAAACGAGGCTAAGATAAATAACCGAATTTTGCAGTGTAGTTTATATACGTATTTCAACACACGATATTTTAAGGAGATAATTTTACCAGGCCATTATTGCTCGTGAGATTTTGACGTTTTTAGATTACTCTTATAAAGTCTTAAGACAAACCCGAAATCGTAATAAATATTGGATTTCAGCATAGGCGATACAAATTAACGCGTATTCATAAACAGAGACGCCAAATTCTTATTTTTGATGCCCTTTAATCAAACATCTTTCAAAATTAATTAGTTGCATCCCAGTACTCTCTGAATCAGTTTCTCGCGTAGAGCAACATGTACGTTTGTCATATTTAAGCTGCAGAGATTCCGCTATTTACTCATGTCTGATATTTCTCTAATCCGTTCATTCGCTTAATATCTTATGCTATTTTGCGGTAGTCCAATAGATAAATGTTTTTCAGAGGCGACACCCACAGTCTGAATTTCAGTTGAGAAATAAAATGTCACTTTTCAGTGGTTTTTCACGTTCTAAATGTGTTTTTTCTCGACTCTGGGAATAGATCGTAACACAATGACTATGTTTGAGCTATTTTGTGGTTTATCAACCCTTTTTTTTTCCTTTTCAATGTTTTCCCACACGAGGTGTAAAACGGAATTTGTTCTGTCATATCTCAGACACGCGCGTGTGGTATTTGAAAGGACAAACATGGTTAACGCGGAGGACAGCAACGGGCATTATAAATCATGATGCATACGACAAGAACGAGCAAAAGTCTTGTTTTTTAAGAAAACAGAAGGTTTTCCGGGAAATCACGCGGAAATGTCAGATCTCGAAGTTATCTGCAGATGGTACCAAACCAAATATTAGAAAGTTGTTTCCAGCCACTGGATGTCATTTCCCTTTCTTTGTTTACGAAATAATATTGTGTGACATTTTGTAATTTTATGCACGATGAGTTGCTCACTTTTTATTTGTATAACTCACCACTACTCACTTTAAAACCTTGGCAATCGATCTTTTTACACCTTTATTGTTGGGAAAAACTTAATTTTGAGCTCTGCAAACACGGTACTCACTTTTCATTGTTAAGAATTGTTTTAAAGTCAACTCTTCCACACTGAATCACGTGAGAACTGTTGTATTCATTGCCAGCGTGCTGTGATATGACTTTTGTGAAATAATTTCGAAAAAGCACCATAAATTTCGTGTTGAAAAATGTTTTCGCTGGTTTTCTTAGTTGATACTTTGAGGAAATTGAATTTACACTGTCTTTCTTCGCCGCTGAGTACCGTGCGATGACCAGTAAACGCTGACGTCTCTACCCAAAGAGTATAGCGCCTCAGTATCTTCGTACACACTGATACGCACTGTAATAACTGTTAAGGTGATCACTAAGATTGATTTAAATACCAAATTTTCCATTTAAATACTTGAAGTATCTGCACAACTGTACATTACAATGTAAACAATTCGTTACGTATCCAAATCAAGCGACGCCATTATCACTGCCATCACATACAAAAGTTTCTATGTTGTTTGAGATCAACACGTTTCCCGGTGGGTCCAAAACCATTGAAAAATACGGAAAAGCCGTGTAAAAGCTTTTAGAAATGCCTTTCCAATCTCAGATGTTTACATTCTCGGGTCCTAAATGCACTTATCAAGGCTAAAAGACATCTTAATTGTGCATTTTTCCATGAGACGTGAAAATCAGACAATCGTGGACAAAAGTCCTTGGGACACTTACGTAATTTAACGAATTACCCGTGTTTTACTACTGAAGTTTTAAAAACGCGTAACTGTCCCCCCCCCCCCCCCCCCAATAAAATGTTGAAAATCAAAAGAAATTGCAGGTAGTAGTTTTCAGCATTGTAGGGGGGTTGAGGGACGAGGTTAGGCAGGTGAAGTTGTATTTGCGTCTGGCATGTGGGCAAAAGCGCTAAAAGTGTAATTTTGTCCCAAAACTTTTGTCCATGATTGTACATGTATTTAAAACATCTTTAGTTACAGTTACCACCACAGTTGCACAAGCCTGTGCAAGTCAAACTTGCCTTTTAACATTTACAACAACCTGTGCTTGCAGTCTTGTACATGCCGCAGATGAGTTCATAGCACGTGTCTTTCATCTACGGCAGTGTCATCCACTCTGGAGTCAAGGACTTGTCATCATGTTGTCATTCTCATTCAGAGGGGTTTGGACGAACTGGTTGCGTTATAAGAGTTTGAGCCCAAACGTGCCCACCTTGGTGCACTGAACGCTTGGTGTGTTGTAGGAGTGCTGTAGGAATGTTTTCCAGGGTCGTAGACTTCTTAAAACTGGTTGGAGTCGGAAGAATCAGAACGTTTCCACTCCTCCCGATTCCGTTTACGACTCCGTCGCTTATGATCCAGTGAAGACTAGATTGTCAGAGTTGGAAGCTTTCAATAACTATAAAATTTTTCAAGTCTCGCATTATTGCTCGAATGTTCAGCGGAAATCATCTTAAATTCCTGGTCGTCAAATGAAAACAGGGGTGCTTACCATTTACAAAAACCATCCGGTTGGAAATTTCTGGCATAAACATTAAACAATTAAATGCGACGTTGTGGGAGAAGGAATCGCTATAAAGTATATCCACATCAGTTAGAGAGACTTAAAAAAGCAGAAAAATAGCATCACCTCAAATCACAGCCCATATTTTCTGAAGCTTCCCTAACGGAATGGCGCGAACCATTTGATTTTCCAACTGGAATTTCCGGTTTTCCCACGTAAATGGTAAGTACCCCAGGCTACTGCTGGTTTTTCTATAATTTTCCAAAATTACTGTGCAACGGCGAATTTTCTCATAAAAACTCTTCACTGGCATGGACTTTGACACTGCGATATATCTGTCTCTACTGACCTCGGTTGTTGATGAAAAATTGTGATTTTACCAATAGTTAGCTAGTGAAATCGTTTATTTAAGGTATATACATCGAAGTGACGGCGTTGAACGCACTCATAATCTTAGATTACTACTAGTTTGAGCCTTGTTTCAGTCTGTTTTTTGTCTTTAGGTGTTGGAGCGCAATTGAAGTCACCCCCTCCTCTTATCACCTCTAATCTAGTATCTGGTGTTAACAAGAATCATCACACTTTTTGCTTTGGTTGGATCCATGGCTGTAAAAGATATTTCCTCCACATTCCGACCGCAAAATGTTTATAGATTGTTCCGTACTAAAGGTTTCCTGGAGAAAATAGCAGTGAGCGGTCTGCCTATGAAGCCAGTTAAAGATTTTCCTAAATTTAAAAGAATTATTTAAACCTCTTACATAAAAGGAAAGCCCATACACCCTGTACAAAAAAATAACAACACGATAACACCTATTGTGTAAGAACGCTTCTAAGTGAGTGTTGTGGTTAGCCGGTGTATGCAAATTCGGCTCTACTTAGGTTGCTCTTTTTTGTTGATAAAGTGGACTATAGATTAAGAATTAATAGAGAAAAACGAGAAACGAAGCTTTAAGATTAAAGCATAGTTCCAAGAAGCAGAAATAAACTTACGTTTTGTTCCGGAATGGTCCCACAGGAAAATTCTTCTTCACCCACGATAAGAAGTCGATCAATAACTTTGGATTCAAATCCGAGTTCTCTGGCATTTTTTATTGTTTTGATCAAAGAGCGACGTTCCTGTTGAATGGTTTTAGCGTTGCCCTGCATTTTGTCCTGTCTTGCATGATATAGGTATCTCAATAGGTTGTGGAATTTTTTTAGATCTTTTTTCCTTGACCACTGACCAAACCTCTGTCCTCGCAACGGACATATCTTGCAAAAATTAACTGCGCTTTACCAATTGCGGTCTTTCCCACTCTGTGAACAGCATGGAATCTGGCATTAGTGGCATCTATTTCCAGAGCAATGCGTTTATTATGAACAACGTTTGAATATTCACCACTAAATAGCCACAACCTTTCTTCCATTTTCCTCTGCGTGGCTTGAATCAATCATATCACAGACAAAATTAATTAATGGTGAAACTAAACCTACAACAAATCTCGTAATAAGCAAAAAACAAGCCTCTTTAAAATGGAGAGATAGATGAGGCAGGTCGCTCAAAATCAGTACAAAAACCATTAACAACAAAGCTATGAAAGAAATCAGTTTCTTATCGTCTTTAAAATCTCTCAACAGCAAAGGAGTTGTTTTCGTCGAAGCTTCTGTAGTGATGCCCTCTAACACGCCATCTGTGTTATTCCTCAAAGCCGCGGAAAGAAGGAAAACCACAAATGCTGCATGCACAACACACATCAGTCTAACGGCCTTCAGAGAGATAATCTCTTGAGACCCACAACTGTACACCATATCATTATGGAGCCAATGATTCCCATAGAAACCGCGCCTGTTATTTTAACTTTCGAGGACAGTTCTTGGTTTTGATATGCCATGTAATGATCAAAATAGATTATCATAATCGCAGTTACTACTCCTAATTACTACTACTAATACTCTGAAGACATTGCACGATTCTACAGTATCCATAACAAGAATTGTCGCTTGACAGGCCACTTGCCAAATCGCTAACATTCTGCTTCTTTCAGTTGAAGAAGTGTGTTCTCCGTTTTGTCTTTGAAGCAGGTCCGCAACATTCGCATGTTGTAGAACACTTCGGCCAAATCAACAGCTGCCAAAACCGAATGTGTCAAGTTCATGTTGTATCTGTTCGATAATGAAGCACGCAAACACTTGTTCAAAGAACTATTTTCTTCTTGCACAAATCCATAATACACCTCTTACCCCCCAAAAATTTGCATAGGCATTGTTTTAGATTTCTCTTGGGACACCTTCATGTCCCAGGAGAAATTGCAAACAATGACTATGAAAAATTTTGGGGGGTAAAAAAGGTGTATTATGAGATTTTTGCAAGTAGAGAATAAACAAAATTCTGTGACGTCACAGTTTTGAAACTTATCGCAACCAGTCTCCCGTATTAAAACTATTTTGCGATACATTCTATGTTGTCCAGTTTTCGATAGATATCTCTATCCAACCAATAAAAAATTAATTTCATTTTTCAGTTCGTGCTTTGTAATTTCTGGAAAAACATACAAAGAGAGAAAACATACATAAAGAAGCCTAAGCCGTGTATTACACTGTGATAAAGCACGACGGGCATTTGAGAACACGAGGGAATTGTAGAAAACACGAACCGCAGGCGAGTGTTATCTACATTTCTGGAGTGTTCTCAAATGAATGTTTTATCACAGTGTAATACAGGCAGGGCTTAGGCTTCTTCGTTTTCTTTATGATATAGAGGTAATGTGGCGAAAAACAATAAAACACGCTTTTTCTATGTTTTATTCTCTGTTTTATAAAATAACTGAGCTACTACGCGCGCTCTCATTGGTCGATAGGTGTGTTTAGATGAGAGTATGTAAACACGGTTGTTTTAGACTCGGGCGTATTTTTGAGAATAATTTTATACAAGCAATAGAGAGTTTTTCCGTGTTTACATTGCCTCATCTAAACACTCGGACAGTTGCGAGAATTCTCGAAAGTTATGCAAATCGTCGACTACGTCTCGGGTTTGCATAATTGTCTCGAATTTCCCAAACCTCCTCGTGTTGAGATGAGGCTATGTAAACACGGAAAAAGTGCTCTATTGCTTAAATAAAACAGCAGATACTACGCACGCTGTGATTGGTCAATAGAGTTGCTAAACCTTTGTTCTGTTGTACCGGTAAACCACTGTTCTCGATCTATGGCAGCTCTACGCGGGAACTAGAGAACTCGGAACTGTAACGATACAAATGTAATAAACAGTTTTGCCTTGCTGAGATATCAATAACACGAATATCTTTTTATTTAACTTATACATGGAAATTTGCAAGGAAACTGAACTGACCAGAGGATGGTCGTCATATAAAGCTCTATCTTTTTTTCCCACGGCAAAAGTTTTACGCCAACTTGTTTTAAATCCTTTTTTCTTTGCCTTCCACGGCCTGTCACCTGGGCCTGACTGATCAGTTTGGGTTGTCAAAAAAGCAGGGGAAAGATTTCTTTCTATCAGAAATTTTGAGTATATAACACGATAAATAACACGATAAATAAATTTGGTTACCATAAGCTTAGCTTTCAAGGAATAGTTTTCATTTAGCAAATACAGAGAAACACGGACTTCATAGCCTTCAGCATAAGTAAATAAATTCCGAATAAATTTCGGAAGCAGCGTTTCTGTAACTAGCCTTTCTTTCATTCGCAAACTTTGGAAAGTTATCGTTAAACACTGCGTTTAATCACTTCGCCAAGCACATGAAGTCTGGACTACTTGTATACTTTTCGTACAGCCTTTTACTTTCGTGATGACCGATCCACCTACGAATCTCAGCATTTCCCCCTCAGAATACTTTTGAGTTAATTAATATTATCATATGACCCGTACGGCCCCGCGCGCAATTTCCTTGGAAAACCATAAGAAAAAAGGTCCCGTATGAGGGCCGTACGCGTCGAAGTGATAGGGCCGGAAAAACACGTACGGCCCTACTAGAAATGCGTACGGCCCTACTAGAAACTCGATGCGAGTTAATGACAAAACAATTTTGTCACTGCAAAATTTTGTTCTTTTCAAAATGAGAGATGAAAGTGAACATTCTGAGAGCGAAGTTTACTATCCAGGCGAACTGTCCGATGCAGAACTACTTCAGTCGCCAACTCACTCCGAAAGAACAGAAAGAAAGTCCACAGTCCTCACAACTGAAGAAGTTCACAGCTTTCTCAGAAGCCAACAACAAGCAAACGGGCGGTCAAGAAAACAACTTTTCCGAATGAATTGTCCGATAATTAACCTTTGGAATAAGCTAACAGTCTTGAGGCGAAACTTCTTTCAGTGGAAAGCATCAAAGAATTCATCGTAGGTCAAAAGCAAGAAAACCGGCAAGTCGCGAAGAAAACAAAGTATGATATAAATTTTTTCTTCGAGTTTCCAGAGTTGGGAGAAGAGAAATCACAAACATACCTTGTGCACAGTAGGATATATTGCTCTGCAGTTTCTACATCAGTGTTGTTTGAAGAAACAAAACTGAGTACGAACACAAGTTCATTACCGTACAGTTCATCCAGATAATAAAACTCGCTTGAATTTCCACTACATAGCAAAGCCAGCAAAGTCAGCAAACCCAGGTACTGTTTGCGGGAGCTAACATCGGCGTCATTAATATTCAGTTGCTGGTTCTTCCTTGTTCAAGAGAATCCAAGAGGTAGACAAATAGCTTGAAACGACGCCGACATTTTCTTAAGTCTTCAGATGAAGAAGATTTGTGAACAATTTCACTGAAGCGTGAAGCGAACTTTTGTCACTCGTTAAGTTTTTGATGGTTTTGACATATCTTTGACAGCTTTATGTCGACTTTCTGTTGGTTTTTTGGCATGAATTGTAATTGTAGACTTACATTGCAAAACAAATATGAGAAAATGAGTCGTGTTTTTCGATGAATTGTGAGTTTCTTGTTCCACGCGAAGAAATAAACGACAATGAGTTTTCATGGTAGAATCTTTTCTGTAGTTTTTCCGCACGGCCGTCTGATGTTATGTAATCGCGTCCTATTTAGGTTCAACCGTTAAATGGTCATATGATAAAATGCTTATTGACTGAGTAAGGTCGGGCCGGACGGGAAAATATTTGTCTCTCGGTCAGGACGCACGGACCTCGAGCCAAATATTTTCCCGTCCGGCCCTCCCACTCAGTCAATAAGTACATATACTTTTTGCCTTTCGCCGATACATATAATCTTAACCTTTCATTTCTTAAAACTTTCTTAGCGTGAAATGTTTTCGTCGCTTTGCTCTGCGGATTTCGTGTTCGGCGCGGAGTCTGTGCTTTCATTCTTTCAGTCGCTGTGATTGGTTTGTCGCGTCATCTCATGAATTTGATGAGAATAAGCAACTTGATCACGAAAGTACAATAAGTTTTCCTCTCATTGACAGACTTTTTCCACAGTTATTTCATAAAAGCGATAGACCACTCTTTCTATGGGTTTACCGACGGGATAAACCACTTGGGATGTTGGGAGAACACTCGAAAAGCTTGTAAATCACGAGCCGTTAGGCGAGTGATTTACAAGCTTTTCTCGTGTTTTCCCAACATCTCGCGTGGTTTATTGCGCCAGTAAACCCATAGAAAGACTGAATCTTTGTGTACAATATTTGCCTCATTACCATAAGCGATACAGTTTCTGATGGAGCCACAAAGAGATTAATACTGACTATTGAAAGGGCACAACACGATTAACTGTCCCAAGGAATTCGAGCGCGATGTATTGAATACTTTTGTGCGACGCAGGTTAAAAGCTCAAAATTTTACAAAGAATGTATGAGCTCATTAGCGCTTTTGCCACACAGAAATTTTGATGTTTTTGAAAGCCAATTTCTCCTCGAATGTTACACCCAAAGAGCCAAAAATTTCACCACTTACTAAGTTTCACAAGCTCTTTAAGTTTTTGTAGTAAAATCGTGTCTAGCATGATGCCTTCTTACGCGCAAAGTCGTATGTTAATGAGGAAAAATTTAAACAATGACGTCAGCAAAGATTCGCCTATATATAACATGGACAATTGGTCCGTAACAGACTTATTGAAGCTAGCACGCAAGTTGGACCGATAACGAGACGTTTTTATCATTTGTGTTTCAACATGAATTTGATATATTTGGTTTTGGCAGCTGTCGATTTGGCCGGAGTGTTCTTCAACATACGAATGTTGCGGACCTGCTTCAAAGACAAAACGAAGAACACATTTCTTCAAAGAAGCAGAATGTTAGCGATTTGGCAAGTGGCTTGTCAAGCGA